>NC_056744.1:262219459-262539459 GCF_019279795.1 Protopterus annectens | reverse complement strand
TATATATATATATATATATATATATACACACACACACATATATATGTATATATATATATATATATATATATATATATATATATATATATATATATATATATATATAAATTACATCTGTACATACTCATATACATTTTCTATGCTGGGCACTGATTACACCTGCGTAAGAGCAGTCGCATATGCTTACTGTTTCTTATATATGTTTACTGCCGTTTATTTGTGCTTACTTGTGCCTTATTCATTATGACACTACCCCTTTGATTGAAATGATCTGGTTAAAATTCCCATGCAATAGTCAAGTTCACTTTTACATGTTATTATGTCGTTTTTACAGCAGGACGACATTCATTCCACATGGAAAATGACATGTGTTATAGTCGAACATGAACTGTGAATGCCTGTTCATTAAGCGGATGCTCTAACCACTACACTATTCATATGCTGCTTCATTTATATGTATACCCATAGTTCATTGTTATCCGTACACATGCCTCAACACGTCACTGACACAACAGGCATTCATTCTCCAGTTAGGAAAACCGCACCACTACACATGCTCCATTCCCTACTGCTTTGGGCCCATCTCACATGTTGACTCACTCCAAGTATATTCAGACGTTCCAAGCATATAGTCCTGGGACATACATTAATTTAATGATTAGGGTGTTCATTAAGTTTTCTGGTTTTTCTTGTCCGAATGGTGACTGGGGCTGCCCTGTACCTGTTTGAATGTCAGACTTAGCACGTGCTCACAGTTCATTTCACTGTTAGCATCCTACCAGTAGTTGGGGATGCAGGAGATTTGTTCACCTCTGGGTGACTTGATATGACAGCACTAAATACTACAGGGGGTTGCGCTGCTGTTTCTCTTCACATTTGTTAGGGCTACTTTACTGTGTCTACGTTCATTTTTCATGGATATATACATATATATATATATATATATATATATATATATATAGAGAGAGAGAGAGAGAGATAGATATTGATATCTGTATCTATCTATCTATCTATCTATCTATCTATCTATCTATCTATCTATCTATCTATCTTTCTGTCTATCTATCTATCTATCTATTTATATCTGTCTATACATTCACATGCATATACACCTACATGCATTTTTACATTTCCCATACTGGTGAATGACCACCAGTTCCCGTCGCGCATACCTGCTTATGTCTGCTTTGGAGCTCCATAATCACTCTATTTCTGACTGCCATTTTTGTGGGCATCATTTAAAATTAGCAGACCTTGCATGGCTTGGACCCGGGAATAGGAACAGCATAGTCACTGGTTCTACCACTAAACCATCCATGATACATTCTGTATGGATGGTAATTAGGATATATGATGTTACTACAGGCATTTCACAGTACTGGCAACATATGTGACAGTCGGTTGGTGTACATATGTATAGTACATGTTACTGTTCATATGTTTCTGAGAGGCATATGTATACATTTGCAAGTATACATATTTATGAATTGGGCACATACTTGACAAGTACTTATATGCATGTATTTGTGATGTGTAGCTATGCAAATGTAAGTATGTACATTTATTGATATATGACTACATATCTGGAGTTATACATGGCCATGTATATGAATGACCACATACGGGAGGTACCTGTACCGTTTGTATACAGGGGTTGTGTGCATCATTATGACGTGGAACATGGACGGGTTATACAATTTGTGGACATGTACTATTTGGAAGATGGCTATGGGGAAGCTTCATGGGAACATGTGAAAGGTATTTATTCCCTATAATGCATGTGGGAAGATGTGAATCATGGTCAGGTGTTTAATCCCGGGTTGTAGGTTCTGCAGGACTGGGTCGAGGCTGAGCAGGGTTGTGGTCAGATACTGCTAATCTAACTTGTGCCCGGTAGGGTTGCCACCTTTTCAAATGCCCACAGCGGGACATGTTTTGCACAAACTTCAGAGTTTGCAAGGCAAAACATACCCACAGCCAGTACATAGGACAGAACTTCACTGTTTTTTCCTATATAAATGCTTATTCTTGTAGCACTTTAGTTGCTTATTCTGTTTCTTATAACATTTAGGTGTTTCAGAAACAGAATAACTGTTTCATGCAACTATTACATTAAATATAGGAAATATGTTTGTCATAATATCTCAGGACATTTGCAATTTTTCCAATTTTTATGCAGGACCCAACTGGCCAAGGAGGGACTGTCCCTCGCAAAGTGGGACAGGTGATAACCCTAGTGCCTGGATGTCAACAGGGGTGGACATCGTGTTATGCCACAAAGTCTAATCTTGAGAACAGACACTTATCCCATGAGGGATGTCCAAAAATTGTAAATGACAGACCCCATTCAGCTGGCTATTCGAAAATGTGGTAGGGTTATGCATGCATGGGATATGTACTTTGCAAGCCTGAGACTGCCTAGGGTGCAACTGCCTACTAGATGTGGGTAGGGGTCACTATGTGCAGATATGGCTGTGCCAAGCTAGCAGGCCATGTATGGGTGGTTTTGGTGGATGTTCAGCAAGGGGAGGGGTGGTGTGCTGTGGAGGAGATGATGGGTATTCAATTATGTATCCAGGTGTGTTGGGGTTGGATGGCTCGGTTCAGGCCAGATCATTATGTGGGTGTGAGCCGGTAACGTTTCTGTACTTGTGTATTGCACATTTTAATGTTCATATGTTTGTGGGGTTGTGTTCTGCAGTATGGCCTCTCAGGCTGTATTGCAGATGTTAATGTTTGTTCTTTGGTTTCCTTTCTGATTCACCCACTGCTCCCTCGTACACCTCCAGTTCACCTATTGTGCATCCGACCCAGTCTCCCCTTGGTGAATTATTACATTACCCCCCACCCCCCCACCCCCATATTCCACACACACACCATCCATCCCTTCTCTGGTTGATGGCCCATGGCACAGTCAACAGAACACATTGCGTACACTACATATCTTTGGTACCAATATGGTTGTGAGGACTACCCTAGCATTTTTGATCTTCCACATGCTGTACTTCACGCACATAGGTACACGCAAATACTTATCTTTCATGACATGGTAGGTAGACCCGGGTATTACCCATTCATCTTTGGGCCGTCCAGACAAGGATGACTTAGACCACGAATGGGCAGATATTGAGAAAATGCTCTGACTATTGGTAGGGTTCCCACCTTTTGAAATTACCAAAATGGGACATTTTCTTGACAAATCAGATTTTACAGGCCAGCACATACCACGGTCAGTACAAGGAATAGTACTTTAGTTTTATGCCTAAATGAAGGCTTATTCTTGTAGCAGTTTAGTTGCTTATTCTGTTTCTTATAAAATTTAGGTATTTTACATACAGAAATAAGTATTGTTTGGAGCTATTACATAAAATATGGGACATAATTATGTCCTACAATCACAGGACATTTAACATTTATAATGGTTTTGGTAAGGACACAACTGCCCAGAGAGGGACTGTCCCTCACAAAGTCAGACAGGTGGTAACCCTAACCATTGGGTTAGGCTTAGCAAATGGCAGCGGCTCGCTAACACGCTGCATTTCACTTCCACTTGGTATAACAATCAACACTACAATGGAATACAGGCACAGGGTTTTAAATGTCATTTGTTTGTGGAACGGGGACTCAATGTTCAGCTACGTGCCATTCTGTTTACTTTTTATTTTGGTGTTCACAAAACTGTCTTGTATGCTTTGCATACATTTCAGTATCCACGGACACTGGCAGGAGTGATTATTATTAGAGGCAGGCTGTACTAGTCAGCATTTTAGGTTGCGCGTCTGCAGCCGACAGGTTCACGCTTCCGTGCAGTGCTTAGACACGCCCCCTGCACTCATGCACATTTCCTATGAACGTGGACGTTATGGCAGCGTGCCTTCATTAATATGCATGCTGTGCTGCTGCACCATCTCTATGCTGCATGGTCGGCGCAAGGCTAACGCCGTCCTTGCGCCGAGCTTCATGAATCCCAGGATGTGTGTGTGTGTGTGTGTGTGTGTGTGTGTGTGTGTGTGTGTGTGTGTGTGTGTGTGTGTGTGTGTGTGTGTATCTGTGTGAGCACTGTGGCTAATGTTTCTAATAATGTTATTGGTAGGATTATTCCACAAACCAAATCTATAAATTAAAAATATTCCTTGGAGCTATGGCTGCATATTCATTTGCTGGGGACATTTAATCCTGTGAGTTAGAAGGGGCTGTGTCACTCAGGTGAGAGGTTGTTAGCTCATTCTCCCGTCATTATTCTACAGCTTGAAGACTTTATTCAACCATTTGCCCATTGCAGTTAAGTTCAGCTAATGAATACTGTATTAAGCAAGCAATAATGACTGACAGGGTGTGTGTTTTTGTGTAATTAACACCCGCCCAGTGGTGTTATGTGGTCCAACGCCACAGGCAGAGGGCCTCTACACCCCTGGAACATGTTAATTACACATTAACACACACCGTGGAGGGCATTATTGCAATTAGATAATTGGCTCATTGTAAAATTGCTGTGTTTTACTTGCTTATTGTAGTATATGCTAATGGTGTTAGAGGAAGCATTTTACATCAAAAATACATAAAATAAAGAATATAGTGCTTAAAAAATAAATAAGTAAAACATAACAAATTTACATAGAGCCCATTCTCTCTTTCTTTCATACACACACACAGTCTCTTCTGCTTTCACACACACATACATATACACACACAGTATCCTCTGTGTTTATGCACACATTCACTTCATACAAGATCAGTCTCACTCTTTTTCAATCTCTCATACACACAGTCTCTGCTGCTATCATACAGGTGTTCACACACACACGATTGCTCTTACTCTCTCTCGCTCTCTCACCCATACGCACAATCTCCTCTGCATTCATACACACATTCAGTGACACATGATTGCTCTCACTTCCTCTCCAACTCTCTTGATCTCACATATACACATGCACACACACACACACACACACACACACACACACACACAGTCTCTCTCCCAATCTCTTTTTTTTTTTTTTACATTTTACGCTCACTAAACAGCAGAACCACTGCTTAACAAATGTAAAATAATGGCGGCCGTTATTTTTTCCAGTTCGAGCTCCACGGCAGCTTAATATGCTGCCATGAATCGGCAAACTTG
Organism: Protopterus annectens; assembly: GCF_019279795.1. Lineage (NCBI taxonomy): Eukaryota > Metazoa > Chordata > Ceratodontiformes > Protopteridae > Protopterus > Protopterus annectens. The sequence goes on along the minus strand of NC_056744.1, from coordinate 262,534,337 downwards.
TTTTTCACCGGGCATTACTTGTACATTAATACCCAGATGTTGATGTACAATTTGCCCATTTCTAAGAGGTATTAAGATGTGGGTTGCTCTGGTGAAGTTGATGCTCACATGAGCCTTCTTTTTCAGGCGAGAGGAGAAAACAAAAACATTAGGCTTGGTTGTGTCATGATCATGCCTTGATTTTATTTGTAAGTCTGTTTGCATAGCTGCACCTACTATGATTTATGCATAATGCTACTATTTTGGCACTCAGATTTAGCCTTGTTCTTCTTTGATTTAATGATGATCCACAAACAGTTAGACCTCATTTGAATACATATTTTACTAATTAAATAAATTCAGCTATGCTAAGATTGTGAAAAATAAGAATGTGCTCATCTTCCTGACCTCTGCTATGATTTGTAATGCCAGGGCTACATTTTTTTTTTCTGCATGGAAGCTGAAAGGTATTCTGTTGAATGTGATGGAATATTGTCTGAAGTGTCCTTTATGCAGTATCATATAGGTTGTGTTTTGTTGTTCGGTCGATGTTCAGTTATGAGCATTAAGTTAAAGGCTAAACAGCAGCATGCCTTCTGTGTGGCTTATTGGGTAGTGTCTTTAGTTTAAAACTCACAGGTGCTGAGTTTGCTTCTGACTGAGGGGATATTGATTCCACTGGCCACACACCTATCCAGTATGTTGACAGAGGGTAGATATTTGCTTCAGGTATTGGTCTGTTTCCTATAAAGTGTGCCTAGGTTTCATAACCTGGTAATGTGAATTGCTGTGTGGAGTACTGGAGCTATAGTTAAACCAGTTGTTGGTGTGGCTGTTAGTTACAGTGTTGAGTCAGTAAGAGTCATTTGGAGAAGACGTTAGAGATAAGGTGACTGTAAATTTGTTGCAATTCAATTTCCCGAATGTAACAAAAAAGAAATGCCATTTCAGGGAGTTAATTTGACACTTTAATGACACTTCTTTCATGTTCCTGTCCTTTCCAGTATTCCAGTATGGCTGATAAACTGGGAATATGAGCTCTATCTGGTAGTAACTTTCTCAGTATGTAAGGGTAATATTTAAAGCTATATCTGATTTTGATTCTGTAGCACCCAATTACGGTGCCTTTTTCCAGATGTATTATAGGCACATATATGTTTTTTGTTTGTTTTTTTTGTGTGTAAAATATCTATTTTACACAGCTTATATCATTTCTGTTGTTCAGTTTTGAGGGAGAGTATTTAGCTTGGGAGGCATAAAGTGATTCGGGCTAGAGGTATGTATTTATCTATTTATTTATTTTTTTTTGTGAAATATCACTTTTAGAAACCTTCAGTTGGAAAAATTGTTAGGTTGTGTGGCAGATTTCCAGGTTAGGAAGCACATGGTTTAGGGTTTGATTTTGGGCTGGGGATGTGTTTGATTTCTTTATTGGCTGTGAGTTAATTTTGCAGTTGCTTTTACAGGATATTATGAGCTTTGTTGCCAGAGTTCTCAGAGGAGCAAGGTCAGAAGAGTAAAGCACCTTGTGCTTCAAACATGAAGATCAGGGGCCAGCATGGACAAGAATATTATAGAAGAAGTGAGTCAGTGGTAAAGAAGCCTTGGAGTCTGATATGGAAAGTAGCACAACAGTCATCAGGCAGGGAGCAGACTCTAGCCGACCTGTTGCAGAGCAATCTCTAGTTACTCCTCCTGGTAATGAAGTGGAAGTTCATTCACCTGTGCAGGAACAGGCAGTTGAAGAGTATCTTGAGGTGTTCTTAGATGTTGTGCCATAAGAATGAAGGTCTAAGTTGTTTGATTTAATTATGGAAATAGTTTGGCAACCTGCAGCAGGGGGAATGAAGGAAAAGAGGTTACTCATCCCCCATTTGCTATGTTTCCACACCATCCTCTGCCAGGTTGGCCGGAGCTGGTCGGTCAAGGGGGAATTATCAGGACTATCACCAGTGGCACAGTTCCTGGTAGTGGTGGCAGCTCAGCAGACATGGCAGGAGCACATATCCCAGCTTCTGTTGGAGGCTGAGGCAATGGGAGCTAAAGATTTGGTAGCAGCTATGGCCACATTAGAGAAAAAGAAAATGAGCATGTTTGACTCAGGACATGGGATAATTGGTTGGGGAGCTTCATGTTATACATGGCAGTGACTATCATGAGATATCCACAGCAAACATTTACCCTTTTATTGTATTTTTGGACTCTCTGGGAAGCATACCAAGTGCAGTGTAGGTCAGTCTATCTTTGGTATGATCAGAAGTTCCATAAGCTAAAGGCATAGAATAAGATTCTGAGATGTGGCAAGCACCATCCACATACATGGTTAAGCAGGTTGATAGATAAACCCAGGCCATCTGCCTTTAGAGGCTTGGGAGAGCATCTTCATAAAGAGAGGTCATGCTGGCCTTTCAACAATTTTAGATGTATTTGGGTGGTGGGATTACCATTTTATGTGCATTTGTTCATGCTGTGGCAAGGAGCACCCTGTGCTGAAATATTAGTTGAAGACAGAGCAGGTGTTGGACAGACTTCCCTGGGAAGGAATGTTAGGCAGGCAGGCCCTTCCACAACTATCCTGCTAGGGGTAGGGGTGTCTTTGATGTCTTCTGTGGAGCTCCTTTTTGAAGTAATTCCCACAAATAGATTCTCTCCCATTACCCTATTTGGGTAGATGTTTTGGCCATCAAATTGCAGTTGTACCCAGAAGCACAAGTACTCCTGTTTTTATGAAGGGTTTTTCAGTTTGGAGTTTCCATTAAATCACAGACTTTGCCATTTGGCATGAGCTCCAATAATTTGAATTTAGTCAAAAGGAGGGAGGAAGTGATTCAACAGTTGCTTAATAAAGAGATAGCCACAGGCAAGGTAGCTGGCCCTTTTGCTGTCTGTCCTTTTTCTTACTTACAACCTTCTACCCTGGCACTAGTTCATAAGATGAAGAAAGGAGAGTTCAGACTGATCCACCACTTATCATTCCCTTGGGGAGTTTGGGTCAATGATGCAATTTGTAGAGATGATGCTAGTATTCGCTATTCTTCATTTGATGAGATGGTTCACATCCATAAACAACTTAAGGCCACTTAGATGTCAAAGCTAGACATCATGGCAACTTTTTGCTTGCTCACTATCTCACAGAAGGATTGTCCATTGCTTGGCATGGAATTCTGAGGCTTATTTTACTTTAATATGACCATGCACATGAGTTTTGTGACAGTATGCTCCATTTTTGAAAGATTTGGCAGAAAAGAGGACCTTGTCAAGCAGCCATCCCCTGTCTCGAACATTTCCTCCTTATTGCCCGTGGGTTAGATGGTGCTAAGGAGGGAGGGCATGGAGCATTTTACACATCTTTGACAGCAACAGAGGTGTCTCCTGCAGAGGGTAAACCAGATGACCTAGTGTAATCATTGGTATTTTTTGGCTTAGAAGCTGATGTAGTTGCTGCATGTTTCAGGTTGTCCAGCAATAAGTTATCTCACCTGAGGTGGGTCATTGATGTATTTTTGGCCACCAACAAAGTGCAGGTGCAGGACATCTTGAAGGTGTTGGGGCTCCTTAATTTTGCTTGTAAGGTAGTGATCCCAGGTAGAATATTCATCAGGTCTCTGGCCAACCTATTGAATGGTAGGTGGGAGAAACACCATCGGGTAAAGTTGACTAAGCTGGTCAAGGATGACCAAAGATTGTGGTGCACATTTCTTGTGAAGTCCAATGGTATTTTGCTGTTGCAGATGGTGTGGTTGTTATCGAATGCATTGCATCTCTTTAAGGATGTAGCCAGCAGTCATGTGATACATCCTTTCATGGGAGGATGTTGTTTTCTGGCTGCTTGGTTGGCATCATAGTCAAAAGAATAGAAGAAAGATGAAACATTTTTGGAAATCATACTGATCTTAATGGCTGCGGTAATATAGATGGAGGACTTCTGCAATAAAAGAGTGGTGTTCCATTCTGATGATGAGGATGTCATATGGGTATTCACCAACAAATCTTCCAGGTCAGTGTAGGTCCATTTAGTGATGAGATAGTTGTTTTTTTCATAGCTTATAAATAAACTTGTGTTTTGCTACTAAGTGTGCTTCAGAATAAGGAAAGTTTTAGCTGATAGCCTCACTCACATGTAGATAACCAAATTATGGGATTTGGCTTGGGAAGGATGCGAGAAGCCCACCATCATTCCTCAAGAGATTTGGCTGATGGTAGAAGAATGATAGTTCATTTATTAAATGTATCCTGGGCTTTCAGCACAAAAGGGCTTGAGGGCCATCACTACAATCCTTTTCTAAAATTTGGAATAGCTCACATTACCAAGATAGAAGGTGGTCACCTTTATCATTATTCACTATATCATGTCCAGATGCTTATGGGATGAGACATTTAGGACCACGTGCATTCACATTTTAGCACTGGATCATTAGCAGGACACTGAAAGGGTGGGGAAGGGTTAAAACATGCCCACATTCCCAGGAACTGTTAGCTGCTAACATCCAAAGAGTACATTCAGTGGTTAATGATTATCAGATGCAGGATGGGCCACTTTTAAGTCACAGTTATATGTTGGAACATTCAGGATCAATGTGTTTTTCAATCATCGTATTGGAGGGAAGTTTTTATGGGGACCCAGGTAGTGACAATAAGGATCAGTGGGGGGGGGGGGTCAGGCCATCAGGGAATCTTGGACAGAGTGTCCTGGCCCCAATTTGCCCTATGTAATGAACTTTGACTTTATATAGAGTGGTTTCTGGGACTTCCCTGTAGAATTTGGTGTTCAAGCTTCCCATACGTTTGCCAGTTATTTCAAACACCCTGGGTTTCATGATGCATAAAGTCATGAAGGTGCAAGGTTTGTCTCTCTGAGGTTCCTCAACACATTTCTTCAGAATAAGAAAAGCCATGGATTTTGACAGAGAAGGTTAGTGTGCAAAGGTAATGAAGTGCATCAGTAGGTTTTACCATTTCAAGTGGGTTGTCGTTAGTAGTCTTTGGTTCCATTTTTATTTTTGGGTCTCAATTTTATTGTGATACTGGGTCATGCTTTTGTATCAAGAGCTATGAAGAGAGTGATGATAGGGGTGAAAGGCTTGAAACTGGAGCTTAATTCATCATTGTTGGAAGTAATTGGGAGGGGCTTTTTAGGTCTGCTCTGGGACCACTTGTGGTTAGCAGTTCAATTTGTATTTCTGCAGGAGAGCCAACCTCATTTTCTTTTGGTACACCTGGGGGCAATGATACCGGTTTTATCATTAAACATCACCTTGTCTCCAGGATTTTCAAGAACCTCCTAGATATTCAGTGGCTGTTTTCTGGTATGAGGTTATTTTGGTCATCAATTATTCCTAGGTTGTACTGAGTCAGTTCAGTAAAACCAACAGCCATGGAGGTCATAAGGCGACTCATCAATCACAGGATTGCAAGGGCAACTCTACTGTTGGGATTTTCTGTCATATACCACCTGCATTTCATGGATAAAGACCCAATATGCATTTGCAAGGGATAGTGTTCATTAAGTAGCATTGTTTTTTATGTATTTAATATACATCTGTCACTGTTTCTTCAGAATGCTTTTTGCGGTGTGCTGCTGTAGCATCAAGCAACTCTTCTAATGTTGACTGTATAAAGTAAAGGTATGCAAAATAAGGAAAAACTTGAAGATAAAACAGCTTTGTTCAAAAATATAAAAAAGAAAGTATTACAAAACAACATTACAGAGGCAGGAGATGTATGCAGAGACTTAGAGCTGCTGTTCAGAATTCTTTGCATTAGAAAAGGTCTTGTCAAAAGTGTTAAGCATTGTTTCACATAATTGGGTACTATGTCTGGTTTGATACATATTTCAGGAATAGCATGACCAAAGAAGGGAAGAACAGACTATTTTTGATGTAACCTCCCCCCCCTCCCTTTTAGCATTCCCTGCTTCCTTTTCTGGGCCACCTGTAATGATTATGTAGTAACCTAGGGGGCACTGTGGTTATGCCACTTCACTTGAGGTTGGACAAGCATGCCCGAGTGGACAATATTGCTATGCTACCTGGCAAAGGTGATGTTCAGCAGTCTTAGTCATCAGACAATGATGTATGTTTCACAAATAAAGAGTTATGATAGTTTATTGGTTGGTTATTTGTACAGTTATGTAATGTGGATTTACCAAATAAAATGGTTACCATGGCTTTGCATATGTTTGTCATTGTTGTTAAACATGGGGACAATTGCCATTTGCTGCCCACTCACATCAAGGGAAAAGGGATGTGTCTCATCCTTAATGGAGAGATATTTAATCCCAAGAGGAAGAAAGGGCTGTGCCAGTCAGGAAAGTGGCTATTATCACATTCTTCCTCTCCCATTCCCTCCTTTGTTACACATTTGGGGAGGAGTTGCAGTACTGCCTCCCCCACTTTTAGAATTAGCCCCTTCCTTTCTTGGGCAACGTGTCATGATTATGTGGCAACCAAGTGGCCCTTTGGTTATGCTACTTGGCTTGAAACTGGACGAGCTGACCAAAGTGGCATCCATATTATATTAGTGCCAAAGGGGCAGCACAGCAATCTGAGGCCTCGGAGAATGATGAACATTTCATGAATAAGTAGTTATAGTGACTTATTTGTTGGTCATAGTACAGTTATATAATGTGGATTTTTGAAATCAAGTGACCACAGGTTTATGTCTGTTTGTGTCATTATTTAGTGGGCATGGGGAAAAATGGCAGTCTAAGAACTGTGATTTTAAAATTTTCACTCTGCATTCACCTTTGTGATGTATTTCTTATTGCATTCATTTTTGCAGGTATTTAGACCTAGTTAGTGAATATGGTTCTATACTGTCATGAAACCAATATATATCTTTTAATAGGTTCATAGGTTCATAGGTTCATACTAGGCTATCTGCCCTAGGGCATTTATAAGCTTAGCCAGAGTGTGTTTGGCTTTCGCCACCCATTTTAAATTAATTTTGTTATGCCCTTTTTCGAGGTTAGTATACTGTGCCTCTGTCTAACAGTGAGACAGAAGTGATACCCGGGGTAAACCTACGATCTCCCATCCACTCATCAAGATTCCTCTTGAAGAAAGTCAATGAGGGACTCTGCCTAACCTGGACTGGGATTTTATTCCAGAGTGAAGGGAGCCTCTGGATTATGAATCTGTCCCTCCAGCATGTCCTATTTATTTCAGTGCTGAGGTTCAAATCTCTCGAGCGCGTAGCTCGATGGGATTTGGATTTTCTGAGGTGCAGTATGTCCATTAATTCCGGGTTGAACATGGCTTTATATGTCAGGCACAGATCGCCTCTGAGCAGGTGGTATGCCACTGAGTAGAGCTGGAGTTTCTTTAACCGGGCAGCATATGGCATCTGTTTGAGCCCTTTGATCCTCTTGGTGAGGTACTTTTGGGGTCTTTCCAGTTGCTGCAGGTGTCTGGTAAGGTACATCTCAAAAGGGGCATTGTACTCAAATATGGGCCTGATGAGGGATGAGTAAAGAGGCACGATGACCTCCCCTGATCTAGATGTGAATCCCTTCATGATTAGGTGGGCTATATAAAATGTTTTTCTAACCACTTTGGCCATGTGGTTGTCAAATAAGAGATTGCTATTAACTTGGGTCCCCAGGTCTCTAATTACTTCTTCTGTACTTAATGGATTACCACCTATGTGGTAATTTGTGGGCACTTTGTTTTTGCCAAAGGGGATGACTATACACTTTTTGGTGTTTAGCTTGAGGCCATGGCTCTGGCACCAGTTGTCTGTTTCTATGAGGCCCTTTTGGAGGATGCTTGTGTCGGCTGGAGAGTTGATTATGGCGCCCAGTTTGCAGTCATCTGCGAACTTGGTCAGCCACAGTCCTTCTATGTTGGCCCGTACCTCCGAGAAATATATACCAAACAAGAGAGGTCCCAGGACTGAGCCTTGTGGGATGCCAGTTGTAAATGGTTTGGAGTCTGACATGGCTCCAGCAATTCTAACCATGTGGGTTCTCTCCTTGAGCCAGTTTGCAACCCATCTAGTGACATAGGGGTTTATATTTAAGCTGGTGAGCTTATCTATAATGGCCGAGTGGGGTATTGTTTGAAGGCTTTTGCGTGGTACAGGTAGGCTGTGTGGACCACCTTCCCCTCGTCAATGGCCTTGGTGACTGTTTCAAAGAAAAGAAAGAAATCAACCAGGTTTAAGAGGCAGGATCTGCCCTTAACAAAGCCAAACTGGGTAGGATCCAGTGTCTGTAGGTCCCCAATATCTTTATTTATGAGGTCCATGATGATCCTTTCCATAGCTTTGCAGACCAAGCTAGTCAGGCTTATGGGGTGATAGTTTCCAGGATCCGTTGAGGCACCACCTTTGTGGAGAGGGACCACTGTTGCTATTCGCCACTCTTTGGGTACATATCCTGTAGTAAGGCTGAGATTGAACAGTAGTTTTATGTTTGGGTTTAGCTCTTCTTGGAGTTCATGTAGGAGGCAGCCCGGGACACCGTCTGGTCCCATTGATGCTGTGTTTTTTGCTTTGGAGAGGGCGGCTCTTACCTGAGCATCTGAGATGTCAGGGGGGCAGCACTCTGCTGGGATAGATATTTGCCCTTTTGGTGGGGGGGGGGTATGCGCTGAACCTGTCAGCTAGGATGTTGGCAATGTTTGTGGGTTCGATGTATTTTTTGTCATTTTGGACTAATTCTGAGCATATCTGAGAATTTCCACCCAGGTTCCTAACATAACTAAAGAAAGCCTTGCGATTATCCTTAGTGTCCTGTGCAATTTTTCTCTCGAAGCTGGCCTTAGATGGTTTTATGAGTGCCTGTAGTTTTTTGCAAATACTGATCAGAGATGCCTTCCCTTTTTGGGATTTTGCTCTATCATGTAGTAGCTTCCACCTTCTATTGTATAGTTTGTTTATGGCTGGGGTCCACCAGACAGGACGTCTGCCTTTGGAGGACTGGGTCTTGGTTTTATTTGGGATTGCATGATCCATGCATTCCTGAAGGTATTCATAGATGGAGTCCTATTTACTTAGTGAAGAGTAATGTTTTGTTTCTTCTCATAATTTATGTTTGTCATCTTCTAAACTGCTTGTCTTACTAAGATTATGATGGCAGTAAAGTAAGCAGACTGAACATCCCTATCTCCAGCAGCAATCTCTAGCTAATCCTGTGGGACTGCTAGGCATTCCCAGCTATGATGAAAGATGTAATCATTCTATGTTCTGGCTTATAAGTCATCCCTATGGGCTATCCCTGGTGCACCTCTCATGGAACATGTTCAGGATTCGCAAAAGATGTATGAACCATATGAATTAACTTCTATCAACATCGAGAACCTGGTCTGTAATCCAGATCCTTATAGAGTGACAGGTCCTCATCCAGTTACTGCCAATAATTCTATTTACCATACAAAAACTCATTTGTGCTACTTGTATCTTTGATCTCATACTTTCAGTCGTTACCAAAACATTTTGACCTCAGGCAGGGATGGGTATCTAAACTACCTCAGCTCATACTTCACCACTGTAGTATGGTACAATACTTGCATTTAAGCTGAGCAATGCTCCAATCCACTGGTAAACTTCCACTCCCCAATGCCCTTATTTGTGAAGAGGACCCCAGGCATGCAAACTCACCCTTTGGTATCTATTCCACCCTCACTGTTTCAAGTGCAATCCACTCTTTACTGGGAATGAACCTTGAGTTCTCCTCAATGGATTGTGAACGTAGCATGGTGGGGGGATTTCTGTGCTCTTATAATCTTTTGAGTTAATCTCTTGTTAGAGTAGCCTACACAAACTGGTTGGTGAGGAGTGTTCAGACAGACATCATTGCAGAACTTCCTCTCCTGATGGTTTGGCTAAAGAATTTGAGAACCTCACCCACAGATGGATGCTAAGTCCAACCTTGGAGACACAATGGGAAGTGACATTCACCAATGAATATCTGGTTTCCAGGCGATTCGTGCAAAATGGCTGTGGTCAGCCAGGAAAAGTTACATGGAGCCACCATGTGATTTTACCACTTTCTAGTTGAAGGTTAAAAGTCAAATGTGATGCCACTCAAGTGTCAGGCAGGAACAGTGATGAATGAGCTGGATTAGGCTGTTGCATTTGAAGCCAGCTATTAATTTATGCACGTTAACCTCCTTTGTTAGAAGCTTAAGAGAAATGTGTTTTATTTCCACGTTAAGGGGGAGCGTATGGTAGTTTGATATCAAGACTTTTCAAAATCATATCGAGTTCAGTAGTGCAAATGGGAAGATATAAGTATTTTTAGTTCACAGTAGCAACTGCTTATCAATAAGACTAAACAAGAAGGGGGCAGTGGCATCAAAACTCACTGTATGGGGGGAAAATATACTTTCAATAACATTTAAACTACTTGGAGTAGAACTGTGATATTCAGAGCAACGGCTTTAAGATTCTCCCACCAAGTGCTACTTTAAAACATGATGCTATTTTATTTATACAAATCCTGCAAATGCATTGTGGGAAAGTATCTGCAGTGATACACTCGTATTCTAAACATACAAAGTGCAGTCTCAGAAAATGTTAACTATGCTTTCACTTTACTGAATATCTTCATACTGGAATGAAACTCCACTCTGTGCTTTTGCCACAAGCTTCCTTCAGCTGTGTTTCAGCACTATATATTTAATAAGGTTGTCAGAGTGAAGTGTACCAATTACATCAACCCATTTCTTATATTTAAGTGTACCAATTACATAAACCCATTTCTTATATTTTTTTCCACTTCCTAACTGCCAGTCATCAGCCATCCTGTGATTGACTGTCTCATTTTTCTCTTGTGGGGTGAGAACGAATCACCAGAGACTATCATCTAAGAATCCATCAAGGTTATTCTTTTGTTTAATCTTAATCCTTTACCTAGTGACTAATGTATATGCTCACAGATATGCCTTTCCTTTTGAGCGTGAATGTTTCTGCACATGCTCCATGAAGGCTTGTATGGTTAGTAGATATATGCAAATATGGTTTAGAAGAGCCAGGTGCATATCTCTCCAATAGAAGGTAGCATTGCAGTGGGACAGATTGCCTCCCTCCCCCTGGAAAGATGAACTGATGCTCACTGCTCAGTTCCATCCTTCCCTGTCCAGTTCTTCCAGGGCCTAAGCTGCCAACTGATCCTGAGATGTCTGCATCATAGTCTGGGCTTTATCCCTGTAGACTATGCCACCTTGTTACATCAACCCTGTTTAACAAGGACTTTTAATATGAATTTTACTGATCACAGTTATCCTTTAAGTGTTCCTTAAAGACTGACTTATTTGTCCTGTAGCATGAGTAGCATGCAGGTCTCACTATTTTTCCATGTTTGCTCTTCCTTAAAAAATCTACTCTTATTCTATAGTCATCATCTGGTTAGTGTCCCAGTGTTTTGCCACAGCTGAAAACATGTATGAATAGCAAGGGTGCTTCAGAGTTCATCTGTACTTATGGTCTCATTGTTATTTCATGGTTGTTCTGTACTTAGTTGCCTTGTATTTTGGCCCATGACTTTTTGTGAGAATTCCAGCAATGTTTCATTCCTTAGCAGAAATATATCATTGTTCTACAGGTGGTGTCACCTGATCTCTCTGGTTGTTGGTGTACCATTAAGATTTTAATGATGTTTCATGTTTGACATCCCAGGATGGCTGGTGTATCATTTCATTGTTGGTATTCAGTAAGGGCATCAGTGTCATGTCATGTTTAGAATACCATGATAATCCTGATGTTATGTATCAGTCATCATTAAGCAAAACTATTGCTGATGCTGAGAACCTTTTAAGATCTCAGTACTGATCCATGTATGCTTGTCTGTTGGACATACTAGTGCTTTACTCATCTGGCATACCAGTAGCACCCCGGCGTTGTTCCATGTTGGGAACAGCATGAGATTTCCAGAGGCATGTCTTGGGTGCCATTCCCTTAGCATCCAACTGGAAGTGACCAATAATGCCCTATTATATGTTGCTTTTTTACCCTGGAGATCTATATGTTCCATTGTCGGTGCTCCATAGAGACTCCATTGTACACTGATTAGAACTCGTCAATTATTTTTAAACGAGGCATACAAAAAAAGCCATTTTATCACAAAGAGTACAACAGTTCTATGGATAGGTTCTGCCAGTATATCATTTTACTTGAGTATAAAATCAAAACAGCCACATTGATACTTTAACTGAGACCTACAATCCTTACCTCTCTGTACGATAATAATATGTAATGGTACACTGACATAGTCATTTTAAAATGTTCGGCATTAGCCATATGCCTGATTTCTTCTTAGAAGTTTGAAAAGTACAATATATAACAAAAAATGCTGTAAAAATCTACTTCACCCACACTTTCATTCACAGCCAAGCCTTTAATTGATTTGACCATCTCATTAAAATCCCATTTCTTATTATTAGCAACTTATTGCATTATGCTTTCCACAAGAAAAAGTCAGTCAGATGTGTTCTATCCTGATTTGGTACCTGTTTACATTGTTTTTTTTATTGTATTAACCATATGGAATCATTTTTTATTGATACTATTTCAATAGTTTCATCACTCCATATATTCATACTTTTTCTCCAAAACTCCCTTGCCAAGTACATTTTGCCAAAGGGAAAAACTTGCTGGTGGAGACTCAGTAAAGCCTACATGGGCCGCCAAAACCATGTGCATGTCATGGCATGACTTACATATGGTAGATCACTGTTTTTTATTCAGTAAGGGGCTCTACATACTGTATAGAGCCCCGCAAACATTGTGTCGTACTAATTATAGCATAAACAGCTGAATTGTATGCTAATCAACCAATCCGAGATGGAGGGGCTATTCAACAAGCTATAAAGCAACCATGTAGACTAAGTGCTGGTTATCCCTGTGAATTCCAAAACCTTTTGGAATACAGCCTCAGAAACTAGGCTACGTGGAAAGAATGTTAGGGGCTGCTGTTGCTCTTATTCGTGTTCATTCAGGCCCAAGTCTTTGATGTTGCTGCTGTTAATAAACTACAGCCAAGAAGGAGAAGGGTTTTTAGACCCCATTTAACTTTTTATAATCTGCATGAGGTGAAAATTATAGAGTACTACAGGGTGGATAGAGACACAATATAGAAATTCTGCATCTTCTGTCATCCTCAACTGAGAGCAAGGGCAAACCAAGGGGAACCAATACTTGTGGACACTAAGGCATGTATAGTACTTATCATTTTTGCTACAGGAACCTTCCAGAGACCAACAGGGGACATGCTGGGGGTGTCACAGTCATCAGCATCCAGGATCCTCCATGAATTCCTGAATGCTATGCTGCAACATGCCAGTGAGTACATACATTTTCTCCATACAGCTGAGGACAGAGCTAGAACTATGCAGGAGTTCTACCATTTCTTATTTATTTGACATTTGTTTATGAGGATGTCTGACTGGGTTGGTAGCCCATTTTAAGTGGAGCCCCGGGGAGAAAAGTTCCACATACAGAAAACAATTTACTTCAAATGTTTACAAAGATATTTTTAAAAAAAGTCCACATGTAATTGATATGTACAATTAATTCAGTGTTTTTAAAAGAAACTATACATAGGTCATCTGATTGACTGAAAAGAGAAAATGCAGATAAGTGTAAAGAATACAGAGAAGGTCATCTGAGAAAAGTAAACATAACAGCAATGCGACTTTCATTAGATGTATGCACATACAGCATCAGTCATATTGGTGTTACAGTTTATTGTTGAAAGGAGGTTTAAGAATAATTTTGGAAGAGAGAGGAGATGAGTAGAAGATGAGTGTTTGGGGGGAGAAGGGCAAAAAACAAGGAAAACAATGTGTTTAGCCTGGAGTTGATCAGAACCATAACCAGGTGTCATTTAGATGAGTCATGAGCAGATTCATAATGGATGTAGGATTACTGCCATTTAGCATGGCTTGTGGGATGGAGTTCCATGCTTTAGATATGCAGTTTGAGTAAAGACCATCCCCCAAAGCTGTTATTACTTTGCGAAACTTTTAGCAGTAATATGTTGGAGGATCTCAGGGGTCTATTTTTGGTTTCTGTCTGTACTAGGGTTTGGGCAATAGACATTTGTTAAGTTGATGTATGATAGAGTGGGTTTGTATGAGTTGGTTTAAAGATAACAGATTGGGTGGCCCAAGCCATTTCAGTTGTTTGTGAGTAATGCAGTGATGGGTTCTGTGAGGTAAACATGCAGTCAATTTGGTGATTTTGTGGTAACATGTTTCTAGCTTAGGTCTGTTTTTCGTAGGTTTGTGAATACAGTGGAGGCATACATTAGAGTTTATAATAGGAGAGTCCTGGCAATGGCTTGTCTGGATGTGTGCTGCTGAGGTAGCTTTTAATTCTACAAAGAGAGAGTTTAGTTTTATGTGGGCTTTTTTGATTACACGTGATACATGATTGTCAAATCTCAAACTGTTGTCACTGGTGAAAGGTGACACCTAGTAGCTTTGTTTCAGAGATTGGCTCAGTTAATGTATTGTTAGCTGATATGATTTTGAAGTGCAGACTGAGGCTATTTTATTTGTGATGGCTGTTGATAAAAGGCACTAATTTAGTTTTGGTGGGGTTCAGAATGAGCTAATAGTTGTTTAGGTAAGATTCAATGGCAGAAAAGGATTTGGGGGTGTTTTCCAGAAGCTGCGGCAGGCAGGGTGCTGCACAGATGACAGTAGAGTCTATGATACCAGGGAAACACTGTCAGTCCAGCTATCTGGAATTTTGTTAATAATTATAGGTTACTTGAAATATTAATATGATTTATGTAGAAATGTAACACTGCCAGCCCATCTATCTGGAATTTTGTAAATAATCATATGTCATTTGTGAATATTAATGTGATTCATATGCTTGTCTTACAAATGTAAGAGAACTATATGTTATGTGTATATTAAACTACTAGTGCAGAAGTGTGTGTTGAACTGTATGTTATGTACTGAACTTCTGGAATGTAACCACAGTGTACCCTGCTGGAAAAGAACAGAAATGTATATAAACTATATTTTTAATAGTAGAAGTTGGAACATACAGAGATAACTTGCAAAACCTCAAGAAAATAAGTGGAAATTGTTTCATGATTCTGTTATCTCTGTTTCAGCTCAGAGCAGACACAATGTCTAGAATTAGAGGTTTTCCTATTGTCTTGAAACATAAATAATTACTAGGTTTCAAATGTAAAGTATTTTTATTGCTCAGTGACTTTCTAGCAGCTGAACATCTGAGAGATAAGTATTTTTGACATAGAGATGTTGGTTTCTGTTAACCTGGGAACTGAAGGTAGGTGGCAATGAATGATATCATCCAAATCTGATCCAGCAGTAATGTTTTGATATTATTTTGGGAGCTCTATCAGAGACTGTGCATTTTGTATTTGTCTTTGGACCTGGAAACATCCTCTCATTAGCACTTGCCTTGCTAATAGTAAGCAACCAGGGTACATTAATCTCTCTTAGACATAGATAGGAATATAGTAAATATTAGTTTAGATGTTTTCTGTATTTATTTGAGACTGCCCTGCAATGCTGTTTTAAAATATTTCCTGTGATTCTGAACTCTGTAGTCACTGTGTTGCTATTGCGTATTGTCTTGTTCTTTTATTATGTATTAAATGTGTTTAAACCTTTTAATTGTGACTGGTTTGTTTTGAGATATTTAACCTCTTAGAGTACTTGCATATGTATTTGGTGACACTGTATAGCCACTCCTAAATAGCCCTGGCCTTGGTCACACTTACCATTTGGATAATAGTAACATCACACAGTAGAATTGGACACCCTTTGGAAAGAGCCTTATAGTAGCTGATAAAGAGCTGGTTGGTGGCAGTGATAACTACCCTTTAGTCTGGGCAGAAGGGGGCATAGCTAGTAAACATGTGCCAGCCTTTTCGAGAAATGTGTGTGTGTGTGTGTGTGTGTTTGTATATAAATCAGATCTGAAAGTGTGTGTGTCAGCTACTTGGGCAGGAACATGAAGCACTGATTGGACAGGGAGGGTGCTGGAGGTTTTAGCTTGACCGCTCGGCTGAGATCTAAACCCTATAGCTGTGCCAGTAGGGAGTCTTATTGGGGATCCGGAGAGAGAGAGGGGAATCCAACCCCGGACTGACTGTGATCTTTGTGTGCTCTTAAGGGAAATTGTACTTTACTGTGTGTGTACTTGTCATACTCCCAATGTGCACATCCCTCACTGGTGCTAGTGGTGAGGATTGAGGCTCCTTGATTACTGGGCCAGTGCAGGGGAATCACAGAGTCATCAGTGTACTGTATTATTTTAGCTAGGTTGGACACTGTGTGAAGATTGTTGAAAAAAGGAGTGGCCAAGTATTGATCATTTTGGGAAACCTAGATTGTTTTACCATTATATACTCTGTTGGTGATTAGAAAGATAACTGTGGAACCAGGAAAGATCTTCTTTGGACAGGTTTAGGGATGTGAGCTCATGCAAGAGCACTTGGTGGGATACTGTGTCAAATGCTTTTGACATGTCTAGAAAGATAGATGATATCTACCCATCATTTTTTAGTTGATTTACAGCATTGGTGAAATTTAGTAGGGCAGTTGCGGTGCTGTGGCTGGTAAAAAAATCATGTTATCAATTGGCTAGCAGATTGTTAGTTAATTGATGGTCCAATAGTTGGATGCATTTTTCCAATATTTTTGAAAGCGTTGATAATATGGATATTGGTCTGTAGTTAGAAAGCACTATTGAGGAGACACCTTTGTGGAAAGGTATTATGTGGGAAATTTTCCAAATCTTAGGGATGTATTGATCAGAAATGGATCTATTGATCAAGATAGATACAGGGCAGGAGATGACATCAGATACTAACTTGAGGTATTCATTTGGTAGCTTTTTGGCAGATAATGATGTGGGTTTTAACTTGGTTAATAATTTTCTTATTTTGTTTATTTGGATGGGCTTCACTGAAAATGTACATAGGGAATTTGTGGTTTCAGGTTGGGTGGTTAGTGGAGTGTTGTTTTTCACTTTTGTAAGTGAGGGTATAGAGTTTATGAAAAAAAGATTTATATTGGGTAGCTATATTTTCTTTTGAGTTAGAGGTGTTATGGGTTGGGTTTGAGGTATGATCTGGATGTAGACGTTGTTTAATAGTACTCCATAATTTTTTGTGGCTTATTTTGGTGCTTGTGTTGAATTTGTTATAATAAAGTTTTTTATCATTCTTGATTTGTTTTTTTTTTTTGGACAATGTTCCTAGGTGATAATATTTATTGAAGGATGCTTTGTTTTTGTTGGCTTGATATTGGGGCCAGAGTTTGTCTCTTTGTTTTAGTAGTTGTCTTTATTTATTTTATTTAACATTTGCTGACCGAGAAAGTCCAACTAGGACAGAGCCTATTTTCAGCAGAGGCCCAGAAAGAAATGCTCAAGATACATATCTTTGGAATGTGGGAGGAAACTGGAGTACCAAGAGGAGCCCCACACGAACACAGGGAGGGCATGCAGACTCCACAAAAAAGGCACCCCAGCTGAGAATCAAATTGGAGAACCTCTTGCTATGAGGCGACAATGTTTGCTGCACCACTGTCTTGTTTACTTAGTAAGCCATAGGCAGTACTTGGCTTTGCTTCTAGCTTTCCTGATAGGACCTAGGCTATATAGTATTTCAAGGAGTTTATTGCTGAAATATTGTATGACTGAATCTAGTGGAAGGTGTTTCAGGTGGGACCAATTGCAATTCTGGAGAAGTAGTTTAAAAATATCTGTGGAAAAGTTTCTTTTATTGCAGACTTGTTTGTATATTACACTTTTTGATGGACAGTTATTTTGTCTCAAACAATAGACTGGTAGGTGATCACTTAAGGTGTCTGGGAGACAGCATGAGTTATGGATCACTGCTGGTTTGCTGGTGAGGATCCAGTCAAGAATGGGCTTTTTGCTCCTGTTTTTGTCTACCTTTGTCGGTGTGTCTATAATTTAGGTGAAACCCTGTACGTTTATGAAGCAGGTTTGCCTGTCAGTATTGAAGTCTCCTGCTATTATGGTTTCTTGGCTAAATGTGGTGGATACCCATAAAAGTAGGTTTGCTATTATGGATGGGGGTTTTATTGGGAGGGATGTGTACTGATAGTAGGACTATGTATTTGTTGTGGTTAATTTTTAGTTGGGAGGTTAGTAGTTCTATGTTATCTAGGTCTGGGAGTTTTACCTGTAGTTGCTCTAGATTTAGTTGTACCTTTATGCATTATTGCTACTCCTCCACCCCTGTTTTGTGTTCTATCCACTCTTAGGATATTGTAGCCAGGGGCTAACATTTTGTAATTGTTTATGTGGTGTCTGAACCAAGTTTCTGTTAGGATAACTATGTCAGGGAAGTATTGGGCTAGGGTGGCATAGAAGTCGTGTATGTTGTTTAGTAGGCTTCTGAGATTCATGTTAATGAGGAGAATAAGAATGTCTGATCTTTTTTGGGGCATTTTGGTAAGGTTAAAACAATTAGTGACTTTAGTTGGTTGAGTTGCTTGTTGTGTGCTGTGCAAGTTTTGTTGGGTAGGTTTTGGTCCTGGTTTGGGGTGTGTGTCACCATTTAGTTGTAAGATGTATTTTTTTTTTATGTGATGGATGTGGGAGTTTAGTAGCTGTCTGTGATTGTATAAGCAATTTGTGTAGGACTGCAGTTGTGTGTATGTATTTGTATAAGAATAATTCTTTTTTGGAGTAGTTTTATTTATTTTATTTATTTATTTATTTATTTATTTATTTATTTATTTATTGCATTTGTTGACTGGGAAGGTCCACTGGGACAAAAAGTGCTCATTTTCAGTGGAGGCCTGGGGAGAAAAGCTCCACGGAGATATAAATACATATAATCTGATAAAGCACAGTAACAATACAATACTTACAATGTGTAAAAGACAAGATAACAAATATATCAGATCAACTGCTAAAGCACAAGAGCATACAATGCATTCAATGTGATAACAAGCAAGATAGCAAATATGTTAGATTAAATTGCTAAAGTTTATGTAACAATGCAATACATGCAATTTGATAAGAATACATACAACAGTTGTTCCAGATTAGACTGACAATCCTGTATAGTAGTTGGCACTGAGATAGGCACCATAGTGGTGTCAAACATATCACAGTACAGTACATTTGTAAAGGGTATAGAAGAGGTTTATCTGTTCAGGAGATAATGGTGATGGTACTGAAGGTGGAGGGGGGAGGAGGGAATGGTGGGAGGGGAGGACGTGAAGAGACAGAAGTCAGGTTATGGGTTGTAAAGAGTTAGCACAGGGGCATTGCCAGTGGGTGGATAGATGACGTTTCAAGGATTCTTTAGTGGTAGATGTATTGCTAGTCGATCTAAGAGAGGGTGGGAAAGTTCTACAGTTTAGCAGTGGAAAAGGAGTGGAGCAATTGTCCAGCAGTGAGGTTGGGTTTATCTACCTGTAGGAACATTTGGTTTTCCGAGCAGAGAGACCTATTAGGGTGGTATGGAGTAAATATAAACAACAACACCAGCCATTCAGCCTGAACACCAACCCACCAACCAAATACAGGATACAATTATTCTCAGTCCACCAATAGTCTCTAGTGCCTCTGTACAGTTCCTTCAAGGAGTAAATAACAACACATCCCCATTCCATATTTAACACCACACCCATCCATATTTAATTACACATTTATTAATTCATTACACAATTAACTAAGAATCTGATGCCATTTGAAAAGAATACATCATATTTGAAACAACAACAACATATTACACTTCCTTCCCTTGTTAAAAGTTTGATATTTTAGAATAAAATTAATTTTTTTTTTAAATTTCTGCATCCACATTAATAATTTAAATGACTTGTAATTTAAAAACACAATAAAAAAACCTAAAGATTTAAAAACTAAATCCATTTATAAAAAAAAAACACTTTTCACATGAGCACAAACTTTACATTTCATACATCACATATAGTATACTTATTATTTATTGTTCTAACTATCTCTTGAGTGGGTAGGTATTCAGTAGTATGTACTAGTCTCTCTTTCTTTCTTCGACTCTATAACTAAATTAAATTTTAATTATTACTCAATAATTCTCAATTCTTTCTGTAAGAATAAAAAAATATAAAAATATAATTTTTTTTTTTATTATTGTTACTGCAGATATTATAGATAGATAAAAATAAAATCTGCCTCCTGCCTTTTTTTTTTTTTCTTCTCTTCCTTTGTACTTAAGGCTTACTATTATATAAAGCATAAAGTATCTCTACTTTTATTTAATTTAATACTTATATATATATTTTCTATTTAATTTCCATTATTTTATTTTATTAATTTAATTTAAGAATTCTTCATCCCTGTTACATTCTAGAGATCCTTAAAATTCACCATATGCCCATCATTGAGAGAATTTGATGATAATCAAACTATTCCTGTATGCTAGTGACTATATGCTCCCCATAATTTAAGTTTATAAAAGGAAAAAAGGGAGTCTCCACTCCACATTTTCCAAAAAATGGATATCAAATCTATTATTTGTATTCTTTCTATAAAATTTTCAACCTGGTATGGAGTAAATAGCTTAGAAATGGCTGGACAACTGGATGGTTTGTGTATTAGTTTATGAGTAGTAGTTAGTTGAATATATGTGAGGTGGTGACGTAGTTCTAGCCAGTTCAGTAGTCTAAGAGAGATGCAGTAGTGAGATAAGGGCCTTCCATTGGTAACAAATTTTGCTATTATGTTATAGCATGAGTGTAGTTTGTGATTTAAGACTGGTCTGAATATTGGTGAAAAGGGGAGTGCCATAGAGATGAGAGGGGAGCAGGAAAGAGGAGGCAAGGACTAGTTTGGAAGAGTAATTGAGGAATGTTTTGTGTTGATATAGCATGCCCAATTTCTGCTGCACTTTCTTAATGTTGTTGTGAATGTGCATGTCGAAAGTTAGGTGTTCATTTATGGTAACACCTAGACATTTAGTATGTGTGACAACCTATATAGAGGTGTTGCCATGGGAGAGGATAGTGAAAGTGTCTTTGCTTATGGTGCAGGATTTCTTAGGGGTAAATAACACTAGTTTATTTTTTTAGGATTTAAATGCTAAATGGTTCTTAGCCATCCATTTTCTGGTTGAGCTGAGGGCTGCTTGGCTAAGTTTTTGAAGTTCATGTGGGGAGTTGACAGTACAAAAGACAGTAGAGTCTTCTACATACTGGATGACTGTTCCTTGAGTGAGACTAGAGTGGAAGTCATTGATGAAAATGCTGAAGAATCATGGGCCTAAGATGGACCCTTGGCGAACACTTGTGGAGGTGTTAAGGAAAGGGGTGAAGGAGTTTAGCCATTTTGTAGCTAATTGCTTGTCTGGCATGTAGTTGGAAATCCAGCATAGAGTAGAGGGAGAGATACTTATATTGGATAGTTTTTTAAGATGGAGTGGATGAGATAGGCACCGTAGTGGTAGACAGATCAAGAAATAGAGAGGAGACAATTTTTCTGGTGTCATGGGCCTGATTGATAGTGTCACAGAAGGAAATAAGAGCTGTTGTGGTACTGTGCTCTGGTCTAAAACAATGCTGGGGTGGGGATAGTATCTTGTTATCAAGTATGTGGCTAAGGAGCTGGCTGTGGATACGTTTTTTGAGGAATTTTGAGATAGAGGAAAGGATGGTAATGGGCCAAAAGTTGGAGACATCTATGTTGTTTCCGCCTTTGTGAAGTGGGAGAATAAATACTTTTTTTTCCAAATTGAAGGCACATAAGACTCTTGGATAGACCTATTAAGAAGTATGCTGATGGGGTATGCAACAGGATTTGCTGCTTTTTTTAGGAATGCTGGAGGCAGGCTGCCAGGGGCATTTTTGCAAGGTTTTAATTTCAGAGGCATTTTCTTTACTAAGGCTGTGGGAATAGGAGCTAGAGAGAAGTTGGGAGAATGGGTTGGGGAGGTATTAATGGCAGAAGGGGTGGGTTGGTTAGGTAGAGCTTGAGGAAAGTTGGTAGTGAGTTTAGCTATAACATCAATAAAATAAGTGTTGAAAAGTGTGATGATTTCTATGGGAGGGTTTTTTGGGTCTGGACAGGGGTTAGTTTCTGATCCTAGGTGTAGAAGTCTATTGATTGAGCTGCAGAAATGTTTAGGGCAAAACATGCGTTGATTTTGTAAAGTATGATAGTATTCTTTTTATCCTTAATAATTTGGTGCTTTACTTGGTTGTGGGGGTGTCTGTAGGTTATGAAGTTAGAGTTTTTTTTTGTGCTTTTGCCAAAGCTTCCAGTCTTTAACCCTGGTGACCATGTTCTGTTTGGTAGCTCTAGTGAGCCATGAGGCATCAAGGATTTTACATATTTTAGCCAGAGGGGTGCTAGATTTTTCAGAATATTAAGGAATGAGGAATTGAAATGTTGTAGTGTGTTGTCTAGAGGGAGTGTTTTTAGGGGGTCCCAGTTTATGCTTTGTAGGACATTGTTAAAGGCTGTAGGAGAGAACTGTGATAAATCTCTATTATATTTGTATTGATGTTTGTGTATTTCAGTTGTAGTTTTGCATATTACAAATGCTGGCAAGTGGACAATGATGCTATTTGGGAGGGCTCCTGAAGTGGCAATTTTATTGGGGTCAGAGACCATGATCCAGTCTAACATTGTTCTATGGCTGCTGTCTTTGTTGGGTCTGTTAACGTCAGCAATTAGCTGGCTGTATTTGTATAGGTTGATGTTGGTGGCGGGGGTGATGCTGTGAGAAATCAAGCCAATTTATATTAACATCACCCAGGATTATTGTTTCTGTAGTTATGTCAATGGAACTCCAGGCTAGGATGTTCTCTAATACGGGGATATTCTTACCAGAGGGAATATTTAGGGCAATGATACATTGACTTTTGTTCCCATTCATTTTTAAGAAGGCTATTAATATTTCTGCTGTAGCAAAGCTGGGTATGAGTGAGTTGTAGGGGATCATATTGAAGGTGTTAGGGTAAATTTGAACTACCCCACCACCTTTTTTTTGGGGGGGGGTCTGTCATTGCATAGGCAGGCAAAGCCAGGAGGGAGATATTCTGAGCTTTTGATATATGGTTTTAGCCATGTTTCTGTAATGGCAATAATGTCGGGTTTGTTGTGAGTTATCCAAGCATGGAAGTCAGGAATTTTGATTCTAATACTCTGCAGATTAATAGTAGTTAGGTTTAGAGACTTTTAGAAGTGGTGTGGGTTGGGAGACGAGGAGGGGGCAGGGTTGGGATGGATATCTCTACTTAATATTAGTTTGGAGTATTTGATCAGGATGGTGGCAGGCTCATTTTTCTTGTTAGTTTTGTGGCAAAGGAAGGGGGTATAGTGTGTGACAGCTTTGTCATTAGTGGGCAGAATTCTCTGTCTAAAGCTGAGTAAGTTGTGTGTAGGGTATGGTTTAGGAGAAACATCACAGAAGGCTTTGGGTGTTACTTTATGAATGGAGGTTGTAGATGAGAGTATCTACTGGATCAAGGCAAATTGTAAACAGGTAAGATGTAGTAGAAGGGTTAAGGGTAGTAAAAGGAGGTAGGGTATCACATTATATTTAAGTGGCATTTTTGAGAGGTTTAGAATTGTGGGAGTCTAGATAGTAGTAGTAATAGCTAGAAAATGAGGTACTAGTAATGTAAGCTAGCAGGTGTAGCCAGTATGGGGTGAAAACTGATAGGTTTGATAAGGGGGATGAGATTGTGAGTGTTAGAGTGTGGTAAGTACACAGTAATGAATGAGGTAGTGGGAAGTTCTGTGACTGGGTGGGAGATAATGAGGGGAGGAGCTGAGGTGAGAATAAATGTAATTGAAGTGGGGATGGATGGGAATAAGGGTAGGGTATGCAAACAAAGCAGGTTTGCCCATGACACCTACCAGGCAACAAAAAAAAAAACAATCAAGTAAGCCTTTTTCTGGCAGTAGACTAAGGCTACCTAGGTTTAAAATGAGTTTCTTGATTAGCTGAGTGCAATGAGGAGATTAAGGACAGAAGCCAGGAGTGTTAAACTTTAAAAGAAGACTGTATGGTGAATCTGTAACTAGCAAATTAGAGGAGTGGATAAGGGGGAATGGACAGTTTGTTGTGTGCTGTGCGGGATAGTTGAAAAGTTGTAGTGCTATGTAGAAATTAGTGTGTGAAATTAGTGTTGGAGAGTGTAAGGTGATAATGTTATGGCTGTAAAATGTGGTCATGTATAGGTCTGTTAATAGTAAGGTGATATTGGATATGTGTGGCAGTAGCATTTTGTCTATAAGTTTGTAGCATTGTAATGAGTTTGAGTGGTAAGGATTAGTGGGAGTATGAATGTGCTATGTGGGGTTGGAGTTGGGATGGTGTATGTGAGGGGTTAGTTAATTACTTTGATGTGGTTTATTATGATAGAGTGATTAGTTTAGGTAGGTGTGGTGTAGATAGGATAAATGTAATTGTAGTGGGGGTGGGTGGGAATGGGGGTAGGGTAGGGGAGTAGAGTGAGTGAAGCAAGGGTGAACGGAGCATGATGAGCCACAGCTACCATATAGCACAATATCCTGAGCTCCTGGGTGCCATAGACTGTATATATCAAAGCACCTCCCAGGTAACAGGGAAGGGTGTGCATAAATAGGAAGAGCTACCACTCTGTTAACTGCCATGTCATGTGTAATGCTAAGAGACTCATCCTGAATGTGTGTGCTGGCAACCCAGACAAGTGCCACAACTTGCATATCTGGCACAACTCTCAGCTGTATGACATGTTTACTAGGGGGATATCCCACAGGGTAATCTACTGGGGATGCAGGTTAGGCATAGGATCCATAGCTGATGATGCCCATCCAAAATGCACACACACCAACTGAAGAATGCTATAATGAGGCAGATATTCAAACAAGAAATATCATAGAATTTGTGTTTGGGCGGATGAAGTTGTGGTTTCAGTGCCTAGACACATCTGGGGGAGCCCTGCAGTAAATCCCTGTACATGTGCTGAAATATTCACCATCTGTGCCATGTCAACATTATGCTGAGAAAACAGCTTCAGTAGGAACTGCAAGGGGAAGGGCCACACATCCCACCACCACTGGCAAGGTCACCCAAGCCACATACAGGTAAGGAATCAGAGTTGGAACCAGCAGCTGCTGTGGGTTTTGGCAGACATAGATGTACACGATATGGCCTCACACTTGCCAAGAGCAATAAATAGCACACATACTAACCACCTAAGGGGCTAAAACTTTTGTCCATTGCACACACATGCAAAAACATTGATGCCAAGCAATACTCCCAACCTTTCCTTACCCATGTAATGGCTGTGTACTACTAGCATCAGACAGAGTCAGCCCTGACCTGAAACTCTTGCAACTGCTAGATTTCCAAGCTATGTTCTGTACTGGAATATTAAAATAAATGTCTAAGAACACCAATGAATGACATATCCTTGCAAAAGTTAGAAAACAAGTATATGGCACAGTTATTATCATTTGCACAGGGTATTGTGTGGGGGGCAGGAGGCCTAGGTTGACACAGAAGGTAGTGAGTGCATGTGAATAAGAAAGAGAAACAGGCAAACATTTGGATAAAGTGACAAATAGCCACTGAGAAAAAAATGAGCTTTAAGCCTCATGAGTGACCCATGTAAATGGTGTGTGTGTGTGTGTGTGTGTGTGTGTGTGTGTGTGTGTGTGTGTGTGTGTGTGTGTGTGTGTGTCTATATAGGCACTCCAGCTAAAACTGGTGTGTGAGTTTCTGCAGAAACACAAATAAGCACTGTACTGGCTCTACATCCTGGAATGTCAGGTGTGAGCTGTGCATTGTCGAGATGACATTTCATCACTGACCACTACGCCAAGAACTCTCTCTGCCAGGAGTTGCACTGGCACATCCATACCCACAGTCAGATGCAGTGCTGCTAGCTGAATGTGACTGATGTTTGCTGGATGAGCTATTCTCATGAGTACATCCAGGAGCATGACTCCATGGCCTGCCACATCTAGGTGTGAACACATGAACCACTGATGGAGCAGTGGAAGTACTGACACTACAGGAATGTGATCGGGCATGACCACGTTAGCTAAAATCAGATGATGTGGCTGTCCTATGCCCATGTGGAAGTCTTTCCCCTCCCAGAAGATATTTCCTCACAGACACCACCCATTTCAACATGTCATCATCTAATCCATTCAATTAGGAACAAGGTGGAGGCAGTCATGCATGTCAGCCTGAGCCACATCTACAACCCTAAACATTTCCATGGAGGCCTGTTAGAATGTGCCTGTGCCTCCATGATGGCCCTAAACATATGGCAAGTGGCATGGAAAGACACACTTGGATAAGGTGGATGACTGACAGCAGGCCTCCTCTGAGCAACCTAACAAACCCCTTGTGTGGCACTTCACCCACAATTTGGCCAGAGCCAACAGGCACTGAAGCCGAAGTAAGCACACTACCCTTACCAAGTGTCTCCCTCATCAGATATCTGAGGATTCACTGGAACGGGTATGGGTAGACCTACTGGCTGTGTTCAATGGAATTACTGTAGATTGCTGAATGTCAGTTTCAGTGTCAGATTCAACCACTGTACCCCCTGTCTGTTACTCTCTTTGGCCACCATCATCATCAGAATCTACCGATACTCTGACAGCAGGTTGTAAGAGTCCAACACTTCCACTGTCAGGATCAACTGTGATCATAAGCAGCAAACACAGAAAAGAAATGAATAGCTACACTACTATAGTTTAAAATATGCTAACAAACTAACACTGGTGCCACTATCACAGATGGTATAACAATACACACATAGTCCTGCCACCCACCTCACACATATGGAGAGATGAATACTTATGTGAAATGCTTGTCACTACTGAAATAAAAGTGATTGGATTACAATGTGCAGATGACTCCACACTTGCTAGGGAGGATGGTCCTGGAAGACGTTAAGCAAAATGTAAGGACACCATCATCACAATAGCAATAACAGAGGGGTGAAATGTTGTCCTTTATATGTCCATTAACAATACATTTAGTTGAAACTTGGATGACACTTCTATCCCCAAGTCCATGTGTAATGAAACAGAATGTGTTGCTAACTGTACTGATCTATAAATAGTTCCCTCCCCCTCAAAAACAAATTTATTAAACTAACTTAAGTATTGCTTTTGGTATTTTACTATACAAAAAATATTTAAAAATTGACATAGGTAAGCCTGCTTGGAAGCTCCTGTTTGAACATACTTGTCCTCCCTGAAACAGCAGCACCAACATTAGTGCCATGCTGTTGTGCACTTTCCACTGAGCTGCATGGATCCCTGACAGTGGACAGGAACTCTTTATTTTATGTCAGCAGTGGCTCTATAGCAGGCCTCCTTGGTAGCCAGTTATATGCGGGCCACTGCAGACACTCTCCACTGGGCTGATGAAATCATATCAGTGGTCCTATGATGCACCTGATCATATGTCCTACTATGTCTCCTAATAGTATTAATAGATATATAGCTGTAACCATGGTTTAAATCCTCTCTATTCAGAGCAGAAAAGCAATCTATCCAAACACGAATGAGATGAAAACTCACTTTTATTAAAAATAACAAAGCTTTCGGGAAAAAAGACCCTTCCTCAGTGTTGTATAATACATTTATAATAAAATTAACAATTCTTATAGTAAAAACTAGAAACCACATGACACAGCCAACCTATAACAAACCACAATGAAACAAATTAGGGGACAATTAAAACCATTAAAGTTGTACTACCCCTAAAGGAAACATCATTTTTCTAAGAATATAAAAAACTTTTAGAGCTTTACATAAAAAAAGGTCAACAAACTTTTATAGAGCTTTGATGAAGACATCATAAAATATACGTTGAAAAAATAATAATAAACATTTTAAAAAAAATGTTTTTCTAAAAATTAACATTAATGATATTGTTTCTGCCTAAACTCTAAAAGTGATTTGATAGTGACAGTAGTATTTAAACCAGGCATCTTGTCAGCATTTAATCTAACTATCCATTTAAACTCAGCAACATCTAACTTATTAGTTATATCACCTAGTTTTATGCTTTTAACTACTACTTTTAAAACTTTAAATTTGAAATTATGCTTTTCATTATTGAACTTTCTATGTTGTGCCAGAGCATTGGTCAAAATATGACGCCTCATTTCTGATTTATGCTCAATAATTCTTTCGTTTAAAGATCGAGAACACTTCCCAACATAAAAACTTGGACATTCTGTACATGTAGCCAAATATATCACATTAGTAGTTCTACATGTGGCATGACAATCTATCGTATATTCTATCCCATTTATCAGATGTACAAATGATTTCTTATTACATATGTCAACACAACAGCTACAATTATAACATGGTACAGTTCCAAGCTTATTCCCAGTAATTGATGTATAATTCATTTCAAAATCCTTATAACACAACCTCCTTTTAAAATTTTGCATGTTCCTATATGCAAACTTAGGAATGACATCCAATATTTTACTTAATTGTGGTTCGGCCATAAGTATACGCCAGTTTCTATGAATTATTTGTTTCACATATTTAGACAAATTATTATAAGTCATAACATATCTTATTTCATTTTTTGACTTATTTTCCTCATTCACTTGATAAACATTTTCACCAAAAAATGAGCATGCATAATCATAGTAATACTCAATGTTTCCTTTAGGGGTAGTACAACTTTAATGGTTTTAATTGTCTCCTAATTTGTTCCATTGTGCTTTGTTATAGGTTGGCTGTGTCAGGCATAATCATAATAATAGCTGACTTTTAGAAAATTCGTAGTATTATTCAAATAAGCAACAAAATCCAACAAAACCTCAGGTGTCCCTTTCCATTTTCTAACATTTACTGCATGTTCTTCAGATATTAAGATTTCTTTTTTGGATGTCGAAATATTTAAAAGGGGTGATAATACGCTAGGAACTACTGTGTTTCAGAAGAAGGTTCAAGTTAATAGATACACCCACGCAAATAGCATGCATGCAAATCATGTTTTTCAAGGTATAGCTAAAAGTCAGCTATTGCGTGTGAGCAGATTGAATACTGATCTATATAATTGTGAACAGCAAATGAACCTAATGTGTGCAGAGTTTCTTAATAGAGGTTATAATGAGATCCAAGTTAATGAAATTAGGGATCGTATATTAAATAATAGAAATGATTATGCATGCCCAATTTTTGGTGAAAAGGTTTATCAAGTGAATGAGGAAAATAAGTCAAAAAATGAAATAAGATATGTTATGACTTATAATAATTTGTCTAAATATGTGAAACAAATAATTCATAGAAACTGGCATATACTTATGGCCGAACCACAATTAAGTAAAATATTGGATGTCATTCCTAAGTTTGCATTTAGGAACATGCAAAATTTGAAAAGGAGGTTGTGTTATAAGGATTTTGAAATGAATTATACATCAATTACTGGGAATAAGCTTGGAACTATACCATGTTATAATTGTAGCTGTTGTGTTGACATATGTAATAAGAAATCATTTGTACACCCGATAAATGGGATAGAACATATGATAGATTGTCATGCCACATGTAGAACTACTAATGTGATATATTTGGCTACATATACAGAATGTTCAAGTTTTTATGTTGGGAAGTGTTCTCGATCTTTAAAGGAAAGAATTATTGAGCATAAATCAGAAATGAGGCGTCATATTTTGACCAATGCTCTGGCACAACATAGAAAGGACAATAATGAAAAGCATAATTTCAAATTTAAAGTTTTAAAAGTAGTAGTTAAAAGTATAAGACTAGGTGATATAACTAATAAGTTAGATGTTTCTGAGTTTAAATGGATAGTTAGATTAAATGCTGACAAGATGCCTGGTTTAAATACTACCGTCACTATCAAATCACTTTTAGAGTTTAGGCAGAAACAATATCATAAATGTTAATTTTTAGAAAATTTTTTTTTTAAAAAATGTTTATTATTATTTTTTCAACTTATATTTTATGATGTCTTCATCAAAGCTCTATAAAAGTTTGTTGAACTTTTTTTATGTAAAGCTCTAAAAGTTTTTTATATTCTTAGAAAAATGATGTTTCCTTTAGGGGTAGTACAACTTTAATGGTTTTAATTGTCCCCTAATTTGTTTCATTGTGCTTTGTTATAGGTTGGCTGTGTCATGTGGTTTCTAGTTTTTACTATAAGAATTGTTAATTTTATTATAAATGTATTACACAACACTGAGGAAGGGTCTTTTTTCCCGAAAGCTTTTTTATTTTTAATAAAAGTGAGTTTTCATCTCATTCGTGTTTGGATAGATTGCTTTTCTGCTCTGAATAGAGAGGATTTAAATCGTGGTTACAGCTATATATCTATTAGTGGTAATTTTTGCTTGACCAAGGTTGCTCAGCTTTTGTTTAAGGACTTTCCACAAGATGACACAGCCGCTGCAAACAACTAATCAAAAACAACAACAAACGCAGAATATGGGTAATGAAAATAATGCTAAAAAATCTTTGAAAGATTTTATATTACCAACTGATAACCCGTTAATCTCTCATGTGATGGGTAATAAGACTTTAAATGTGGAAACTTCTCCTGAGAAGAATGAACAACTAAGTAATTTATTGATGTTATTGGAAAAAAAGGTGCAGACCTTTAAGAAATATCAATGGCAGAGACTGAGTTTTTTGGCATATCTTGAGTTCAATATAGTCCCTAGAGGTCTGCGTATATTGAAAATGCCAGCATATGCCAATACTTATCCTGAACTGCTGAAGACTTGGCAACAAGTGAATTTAAAATTAAGTAAAGAATATATGCAACTTATGAATGATTTCTTTAAACCTATAGAAAAAGAACTATCAGATGAAATTCTGAAGTTAGAGAATGATTTGTTAAGTTCGAGTGACTTTATACATATATCTAGTGCTTATCAGCTGATGATTAATAGAGTTAACCTGCTTGACAATAAATTACAAAATGCCAAGCAACATAAATTATTATGAGACATTAATGATTTTAGGCTCGGTCATATATTCTCTTGGCCGAAATCTGACTTCAATAATGCAAAATTTTCTCAACAGAATATTAAAACAAATAAGCTGGATGTGTTAGATGACTTCAGAATTCAATCCTTCCCTGATACACATCAAAGGCAGGTCTCACAACAGCAAATGACCAATGATATTGCAGATAAGGAAAATGAATCAATGCTATGAGCTCCGGTTGGTGAGAATACGTCATCCATCCAGGAACAAGCAATAAAAACCACGCCCATATTTAAAACCAAGGATTTAGTTAATGGTGGTGTAGTGGAGACGCAAGGTGCTTCTAATGTAACTGTAGTACGAGCCAAACAGACAGATGCTTTTTTACACTTTGCGCAGCCGTTGGTGCCCAATTTGCCCAAGAAGGTGGAAGTAAGAACTCGGCCTCAGTCGAGGGGCCGTTCGCAACAACGCTTCAAATTCAATGTCAACAAAAGGAAGAACAGCAGTCCATTACCGAACCCCAAACAGGTACAGAAGTAAATGACAAATTGAGATCATCAGTAGTTAATCTTTCATCTTATACTATGACTGCCGATATGTTAAAACTTTTGGAAAAAGGACTGCAATTTATCGTAAGTGGCAATGACACAATTGTTGAAGCCCTTACTGATTTAAAAATGTTTATACGCTGTCTTAGCTTGAAAGTACTATTTAAAGACACAAGTTTTGGTACTTATGATAAACTGAAAAAAAAGTAGTGTTTTTATCCCTAATAATCTGCCTGTCTCGAATGCTTTCGATATAGTATGTGAAGACAATTTAAGACAGTTATATGTGAATGTAGCTAAACGAAAGTTAAAAATTCGTTTTTATAATTTAACATATAATGAAAACAAAGCTTATAAGTTATTGCTTAATAATAAAGATATTATAATTAAGCAATCAGATAAGGGGGGCGCCACTGTAATATTTGATAGAAATGTTTATGTTGAATTAATGCATGTTCTTCTGGATGATAGGGAAACTTTTAGAGAGATTACTTTATCAGATGTTAAGAGAATTATTTATGATGTAAATATGTTTATATATGATTTACAGACGCAAGGTGATATTAATTTGGATTTATTTAATTTCTTTACTGTTTCAACCCCACTTATCCCTGTGATTTATGGCATTCCTAAATTACATAAATCTTTCGTTAAACCACCAATGAGACCTATTGTATCTGGTCGGGGTTGGTCAACAGAACCACTATCAATTTATATTCAGGAAAGGCTAAGTAAATATTTAAATTTATGTCATAGCTATATTAAGGATACAGGAGATTTTTTAAAGAAATTGTTTCAGTGGAATATAAAAACTAGTGAACATGACTATCTGATGGTAACTATGGATATATCATCTTTATTCACCAAGATACCCAATGATTATGGGATTGATGCTATACGTAGCTTTTTACATGAAAACACCAATACCTCAGGTAGAGATATAGAAGTTCTATGCAGTATTTTGGAAATAATATTAGAAAAAATTTTTTTATGTTTAATAAGCAATATTTTCTACAATTGTCAGGCGTAGCCATGGGTACTCCCATGGCCAACACATATGCGAATTTAGTGTTGAGTCAATGGGAAAAATCTCATGTATATAGTGAAAAGAACTTATATAGAAATAACATTCTATTTTATCATTGTTTTGTTGATGATTGTTTTCTCATATGGAAAGGGACACCTGAGGTTTTGTTGGATTTTGTTGCTTATTTGAATAATACTATGAATGTTCTAACATTTACTGCATGTTCTTCAGATATTAAGATTTCTTTTTTGGATGTCGAAATATTTAAAAGGGGTGATAATACGCTAGGAACTACTGTGTTTCAGAAGAAGGTTCAAGTTAATAGATACACCCACGCAAATAGCATGCATGCAAATCATGTTTTTCAAGGTATAGCTAAAAGTTAGCTATTGGGTTTGAGCAGATTGAATACTGATCTATATAATTGTGAACAGCAAATGAACCTAATGTGTGCAGAGTTTCTTAATAGAGGTTATAATGAGATCCAAGTTAATGAAATTAGGGATCGTATATTAAATAATAGAAATGATTATGCATGCCCATTTTTTGGTGAAAAGGTTTATCAAGTTAATGAGGAAAATAAGTCAAAAAATGAAATAAGATATGTTATGACTTATAATAATTTGTCTAAATATGTGAAACAAATAATTCATAGAAACTGGCGTATACTTATGGCCGAACCACAATTAAGTAAAATATTGGATGTCATTCCTAAGTTTGTATTTAGGAACATGCAAAATTTGAAAAGGAGGTTGTGTTATAAGGATTTTGAAATGAATTATACATCAATTACTGGGAATAAGCTTGGAACTGTACCATGTTATAATTGTAGCACTTACACCAGTGTAGGGAGGTAGGCAAAACACCAATAAATATCCAAGGCTCCAAAAGCATTTATCATTATGTTATAATTGTAGCCGTTGTGTTGACATATGTAATAAGAAATCATTTGTACACCCGATAAATGGGATAGAACATACAATAGATTGTCATGCCACATGTAGAACTACTAATGTGATATATTTGGCTACATGTACAGAATGTCCAAGTTTTTATGTTGGGAAGTGTTCTCGATCTTTAAAGGAAAGAATTATTGAGCATAAATCAGAAATGAGGCGTCATATTTTGACCAATGCTCTGGCACAACATAGAAAGGACAATAATGAAAAGCATAATTTCAAATTTAAAGTTTTAAAAGTAGTAGTTAAAAGCATAAAACTAGGTGATATAACTAATAAGTTAGATGTTGCTGAGTTTAAATGGATAGTTAGATTAAATGCTGACAAGATGCCTGGTTTAAATACCACCGTCACTATCAAATCACTTTTAGAGTTTAGGCAGAAACAATATCATTAATGTTAATTTTTAGAAAAAAAATTTTTGAAAAATGTTTATTATTATTTTTTCAACATATATTTTATGATGTCTTCATCAAAGCTCTATAAAAGTTTGCTGAACTTTTTTATGTAAAGCTCTAAAAGTTTTTTATATTCTTAGAAAAATGAACTTTAATGGTTTTAATTGTCCCCTAATTTGTTTCATTGTGCTTTGTTATAGGTTGGCTGTGTCATGTGGTTTCTAGTTTTTATTATAAGAATTGTTAATTTTATTATAAATGTATTATACAACACTGAGGAAGGGTCTTTTTTTCCCGAAAGCTTTGTTATTTTTAATAAAAGTGAGTTTTCATCTCATTCGTGTTTGGATAGTCACCTAATAGTATTCACATTGTTCACTATTTGGTTCCAAATTAGCATTCTTGCAGACATACCCCATGTCTTCTCTCAATCAGAAAGGCACTATGTTACCAAAATGCTTGGAAAATCACATTGTTTTTGGAGTCACTGAAGGGGGATTTGTGGGGATTGGGATGCCTGAGTGCTATAGTCCTTGGTGACATAAAACACAAAAGAAGGACACTACACATAAATATCACATAAATAAAAGTTCTGCTTAGATATAACACATATTATTAGTTTTTTCAATATTACCCACTGGAGAATCAAAGAACTTTCAAGTTATTCAAATATAAAAAAGGGTTATGTGTTTGAAAAATATGACAGTTACACACAAACTAAGGTTTGATACAAAACAAGGAATAACAATAGCAAAGCAAAACTCTGTAAAAACAATTTGGTTGTTGCCAACACATAAATGAAACTTGGCTCCTCCACCCCAAAAACAACAGTCAAATGACATGTCTGTACCAAACAAAGGAATAAAACATCAATGAATTGTTATAAGTGCTATCCAATAAACTGTCATAAAAACATATCTACAAATTTACCAGAGAAGATTCATTTTTATGCAATTGCCAGTCACCTTTACTTCTGGGCAACACTCCCCTAAAGGTGTCTATGGGCCATCCTAGAAGTTTACCATCCCTGTGTTATTGATAATATAAGACATTTACATTTCACTGAAATAACAATGGGGCAAGCCACCCATCAGTATGAATCTTGGCTCGAGATGATTGTCACTGTTGAAGTGACACTCTGACCCCATGTGCAAAATGGGAAAAAGGGTTTGAGGATGGATGGATGTATCAATAGAAGAGTGTAAAGAAAAACAGTTGTAATGTTAACACCTGTGATGAAAGTCAATAAAGTCATGAATCTGAGAAAGTAAATATATATATGGGTCTACTTTAAAACATTGATTTACTGGAACATCAACTTTCAAATCAGTGAGACAACAACACTGAAACTTCACAATGCTGAACTCCCAAAACATTTCAATTTCACTCCAGGACACTAACCACTTGACCATCAGTGATAGCACTACAAACAGAAGCAAATGACACTCAATGAAGTGGGGTGCTTCAACCCCCCATGCCAGCCCAGCCTCCCACACCCCCATACTTAAATATACCAACTCTGAGATTACACTCCAGCAGAGAAAGTGCAAAGTTCACCATGGTGGCCAAGTGATGAGTTTCTGAAATTACAACATTCCAGGAAATTTCAAGGGGACCCTATCTATCCATATATATATATATATATATATATATATATATATATATGTGTGTGTGTGTGTGTGTGTGTGTATACACATACACACACACACACACACACACACACACACACACACACACACACACACACACACACACACACACATATATATATATATTTCCTAGTCATGTGTAAGCAAATCCAGTATATAACTGAAAATCCAATCAGACCTTATCAACAACAGTAGTCTTCTGTGCAGATAAATCCAAACTAGTAGCAATCATCTTCTGTGTTATCCACATAAACAAGTCTCCTCATCTTCAGGTTACCTAGTTACATAGTTCCCTTTTTATAGTGTGGATTCAGGCCTGTGAGCACAGCGAAGATGTAAATGAGGTGTGAACCCATTAGAAGTGCTGAATTCCAAATTCTTGGCTATGTGTATCAGATATAAACATAGTGCAGGCACTCCATTAGTGTATGTTGCTAATAGATTGCTAGTAGGGAGAAAGAAAACACAACAGCAATTCAGACTCCCTTATCTCCAGTGGGTGTGTCCACCAGGTTAGATTTACAAAGTGTAGAAGTAATTGTATCAAGGTTTTAAATGTTAGTAAGCAGTACACATTTCACAGTTTGTGTACAGTAATATCCAACCTCCCCTGTATTTGTTGAAAACTATATATTATTGCCATTTAATATTCTCACATATTTTAAGGACAATAAAACAAAAAATGCTGACCAGAAAAATCACAGCACACAAAGACTTTAATAGTTTGAGCACTTTTGTTCCTGTAAATTCCTCAGAAACAATGTAGCAACTTTCTGCATTCCTTAAAAGTGCCAAGTATTACAAAAATTAAACACACATAAATTATTGTTAATGTAAAATGAAAAAATAATGCTAAGAAAACATTTAAAAACAAAACCCAATAAATGAAAGACATTAAAATTATTATATATAACATACGCATGTCTAAAGTGTAAAATTTAAAATGCTAAATGTTTCAAGTGTGGTCAACCCAGAACACAAACCTGTGTAGAACCCTCCCTAAAACCAAGCTGCAAAAAGACGCATCAGCCCTGGCTGACATAAAACTTAATACTTTGTGAAACCTTATTTAAGTTTAACAATGCTAAACTAATCTGCATACTTGATGGCAACTTTGGCCAATATTTGAAGTAGATGATCATGATTATACTTATTTGCTGCTATACAATGAATAGCAACAGTCCTCATTGGTTGCACATGGACATCAGTAGTGCTGTTCATGACCTATCATGTTGATTATGATCACATTGCAATATCTAATATTACATATAATATGTAATATATGTAATATGACCACATATGACATTGTGATAGTTCCATTACATAAAGAAAGAAAAATAAGTGTTTTAATTTCTTGATCTGATTGTAAATTCTTTTTAACAGTCTGTATCTGCTTTGGTTAAGGTCTTTAAGCAAGCAATAATGCCCAACAGGGTGTGTATTACTGTGTAAGTAACACACCCCAGGGGTGTTCTGAGGCCCGATGTTGCAGGCATTAACTAAATAATGACATACATTTGAGTTTCAGACTTTATTTCAGAAAATGCATGCTAAAATAAACCATTTTATTCTGGCAGCTTTCTAAGTCTATTTGAGCAATATTTAAAATCTGTCCTTGTTTTGGGGCGTTTATGCCCCATTATTTTTGGCTTAATTCAGATTTCTGGTGCTAAGAGTTTGAGAGGTAGGCATACCTCTTAACAGCTGTTGATACTGATACTGCCCAATCGATTAACCTCTCTCTCTAACACCCACCTACACACACACACACACACACACACACACACACACACACACACACACACACACACACACACACAAACACACACACGCACATACACACACACACACACACACACACACACACTTCCACTTTCATGCACTCATACACGCAGATAGAAACAAACGCATGTAAACACAAACACACACACATGCACACTTTGCTTTGTATTTTCGTCAATGTTTCTTTTAATTTTGCACTCACTAAACAGTAAAAGCACTGCTTAATGAGCGTAAAATAATGGCTCAGTCAATCTCACTCTCACTTTCATGCACTTATACAATCCCACACACACACACATAAACACACATACAACACTTTTCAATTTTTTTCTATTTCTTTTAATTTTAGACTTGCTAAACAGCAAAAGTGCTGGTAAGTGAGTGTAAAATAATGGCAGCCATTAGATCTCTTAAAGTCTGAGCTCCACTGATCATTAATATGCTGCTGTGAAGTAGTGGACTTGTTTTTCAGCAGGCATTACCTGTACGTTAACACCATTCTGGAGAACATTCATTGTCCAATCAGGTTTAATATATGGTTTGCATATTCTGTAAGCCTATATTTGTAATTCCAGTACATAGCTGCACTGTATTTTGATGTTTAAGAGGTCTAGTTCTTGGTATTAAACCCTAGTTTCATTCTTATGTACTGAGTGTATATCAGGCTGGTTCAGGACTTTTATTTGCATTAAGGCATTTCCCTGCCAGTAAGCTCAGAGCTAAGGGTCTAACATTTCCAAAGTTGCTGTTAGCTGTGATCATTTAAATTATTGTTGCATTTTAATAGTTCTATTACATAGAGAAAGAAAGATATATGTCTTCTTTTCTTGATCTAATAATTTTAAGTTCATTTTAACAGTCTGTATCTACTTCAGCTAAGGTCTTTAAGCCTATATTAATAATTTCAGTACACTGATGCACTGTATTTTGCTGTTTAAGTGGTCTATCTGTTGGTATTAAACCCTAGTTTGATTCTTATGTACTGAGTGCATGTCAATTTAGTTCAGGACTTGTCTTTGCATAATGGCAATTGCAGGCAAGTCACCTCAGAGATGAGACTAAGATTTTCAAAGCTGCTGTTTTCTGTGATCTTTTAAATTAGTGTTACACTGTAGTAGTTCCATTACACAGAGAAAGATAGATAAGCGTTTCCATTTCATGATCTGATTTTAAATTCATTTTAACAGTGTATAAATGCTTTAGCCACGGTCTTTAAGCCTATAGTCGTAATTCCAATACATAGTTGCATTGAATTTTACTGTTTAAATTGTATAATTATTGGTATTGAAACCTAGTTTCATTCTTCTATACTGAGTGTACGTCAGGCTTGTTCTTTGTATTAAGGCATTCTCAGGTCAGTCAGCTCAGAATTAAGGGTCTAAGAATTCCAAAGTTGTTTGCTGTGATATTTTAAATTACTGTTACACTGCAATAGTTCCATTATGTAAAGAAAGAAAGGTAAGTGTTTTCATTGGGTCTATATCATATGAGCGAATCGCACAAATTACGAAAGCTCATAATATCGAACATACCGGACTTCGAAGTGCTTTTTCTGAGATCATGGTACAGTGAAGAATGGGATATTTGCCCTTTCCTCACTGTAGTGCGATCTCGGAGTTGGAATATATATTTAGCAGTAGGTGTGTGGGGCACAGCCCCCCCACAATAGGAAGTTCGAGATCCGGTACATTCAATATTGTGAGTATTCACAATTTGTGCGATTTGCTCATATGATATAGACCCATTTTCATTTATTGATCTGATTTTAAATTCATTTTAGAAGTCTGAATCTGCATTAGCTAAGGTCTTAAAGTCTATATTAGTAATTCCAGTGCATAGTTGCGCTGCATTTTGCTGTTTAAGTGGTCTAACTGTTTGTATTTGTTTCATTCTTATGTACTAGTTGTATATCAGGCTAGTTCAGGACTCATCTTTGCATTAAGACAGTTCCTGGCCAGTTAGCTCAGACCCAATTGTCTTAATTGTTTTTCCCACTCACCCTGTTGTTATCTGATTTCTTAAACCTGGAGCATTTGTATTTGCTTGCCTCTTGTAGTAATTTGACAACATACTTCCTTCTCTCTCCTCATTTATCGGTTGTTAACAATGAGCACATAAGTATCATTTTGCAAACTCTTCCCTTAATCTGCTCACCAGGCTAAAAGACTTTTGCTTCATATTGAGTGTACTGGTACTTCTTGCACTGATTTAGTGAGAATAATGGAAAATGCCATACTCCAGTAATGTTTTTGTTACTGCTTAGAATGTTATGGCATCCGTGCAGTTTGACAGCTGCTTGCTGTTGCTGTAACAATCTACACCTTATCACAAACAGTATTTTATAAAATGTCATATCAGAAAAAAACAGCAAACAAGTAAAAAAAAAAAAAATCAGTAGCAATATTAAGAGATCCTTCGCTTGAAATGCTAATATAAATATTTGTATGGTATGTATGTTTCTACAGAGTGACCTTAATTTTGCACTGTCCCTCTTAAAATGTTTGATTTTCTGGTAAACTACTGAAAATTGCAGTTAGTCAATGTCAGACAGAACTTCCTAGTTCTGAAAATTTGTGGTGAATGCAAAGCCTGTTGTGCTACTGACTTTTATTATGCCTCCTATTTTTGCCCTGTCCATCCTTAATCTTTTGGTTTTCTGGGAAATAACCAAGGTGTGCAATCAGACTGTAATGTCAGACATTAGAGTTTAATACGTCTTAATGTTCATAAAATGCATGCTGATGTTATTAACTTTTTAAGTGGATTAAAAAAGCTTCCCAAATGTCATATTGGTGTTGGTAGTGACATAGGCAATACTGGCATCTTTATTCCTGCATTTGACTTAATTGTCCAGTGTTCTCCATTATTGCCATTTTAATACCATATTAGTGAGTTTTTTTTTTTTTACTATAATTAGTTTACTGGTTCTTGCCTATGGCAAAAGAAAGTTTCCAGGCTAGATGTTTTGTACTGAAATTTAAATACTCGATATCAAATCCACCCAGACATTATTATAAAACTGAACCTAAAGCAGTTATAGTTACCCCAGCCACTAGCATCATTCCTGTCAGGATCATGGGCCAGTACTTCCGTACAACTTCTCTAGCCAGCCTAATTGAGATGGGTATCTTGAGATGGTGTAAGAATTTTCTCATCCTGTCTGATGATCATCCGTTGCTCAAACAGCATAACGCAGTGTATGAGAGATGTACATATAGAATATCCTTGGAGGCAAATATCTCAAACACAGTAAACTCAGACACCAAAATCATCAGCAGTACAACATGCCTATTCAAGGCCATAAAAATACACACAATCTATGATATGCTGAGGTTCTAAAGATTAACTTCCCTAAACCTCAAAGACCTGCAAAACACAACACAGGTACAAAGGACACTTATCAAATTAAGCCTAGTTCCTCAAATATCACAAGGAGTCCCAAAGTCACAAATGCCGTAAGGCAGTCATTGACCTACACAGACATTCCTGTTATAGGTGACTCCACATGTGCCTCTTACCAGATTGAGCAAGGAAAGATGATGGCTAGTTGTTTTGTCTGGTGCCAGGATCAGTTAGATCACACATACACTCAGGTCCTTGAATAAAAAGTACCCATATGACTACTAGTTTCAATAATGTTGAAGGGGATTCTAAACATAAATGTGGGTTAGTTTTCTAAAAACTGACTAGAAACATAAAATCACTCAGGTCTAATATTTGGCACTTGAAACTATTTAAGGCCTATAAACTAAAAGATATAACACCTAGAGGTCTAAGGATCCATCTTCAACCCTTAGTAGCAAATATTGATGCCTAACTATCACAGAATTGGGCTTTAGCCCAACACCAGGCTTCAATGTTATTTGTAAATACCCTGATTGTCTATTATGAAAGGACCATTGAATCACAAATAGCAGAAATTCATAAGGTGTGTCTTGAGGCCCAGATATTTGAAACTGAAGAATTTTTCAAAGAGTATACTTCCAATATAGCCAAAGATTTGGCCAATCTGGAACAACAGCTGATTAAGAGAAAAACAAATAAATTTAACAGGGATTTGTCAGATTACGACAAGGGCAAACCATTCGTTACACCCAAGAATGTCAGGTTCACAGATAGAGTTAATAAAAGTAATCATGGTAGAAAAAGGCCCAGATCAATATTAAGAAGGACAGAATCTACCCTTAGTGGTACGTCGGAGGATCAAACTTCCTCTGCTACAGACTATGATGTTCCTTCACACCTGGCGTCTCCTGCTGCCAAGAGAAAATAGTCAGACCCTTTAGACGTAAGACAAGTAGAGGGGGCAGAAAGCATAGAAACAGAAATAGGAACATCCAGTTTACAAGTTCTATTACAACAGATTGTGAAACAGTGAATAATGTACACAATATTTCATCTTTTGAATTATCACCTGTACATAAACAAGTACTAAATAAAGGTCTTAATTTTGTTCCCACCTCCCCTGTTTCTGAATACAGTTTGTTAAAGGATGTTAATGATTTTTG
Source organism: Protopterus annectens (assembly GCF_019279795.1). Taxonomy (NCBI): domain Eukaryota; kingdom Metazoa; phylum Chordata; order Ceratodontiformes; family Protopteridae; genus Protopterus; species Protopterus annectens. The sequence goes on along the minus strand of NC_056744.1, from coordinate 262,492,596 downwards.
TAGATTGGTTAATCTTAAAATATTTTTTCAGACCATGACTCCACTCAAAGATCTACTGGCTTCAAATTTGGCAAATCAGATTTTAAACCACTCATGGATAAACATGTTTCTATTTTTAAGGAATGTGTCATCAAAGATTTACATTTTTTCACGACATACCAACCTACTACAAATAACCTCACTCAAGCAGAGAGATTTGCACTAACAGAACTTCAACGTAATCATGACATTGTTATTACTCCAGCTGACAAGGGGGTTGGTATTGTGGTTATGGATCACAGTAAATATAAAGCTGAGGCTTTCAGACAGCTGTCTGATGCTCGATTTTATATTAGTATGGCTATTGATCCTACACCTAATTTCAAGGCACAGATAGACTCTTTTTTGGATTTAGCGACAGAAGAAGGTATTATTAGTAAACAGGTTTGTAAACAACTTAAAGTGGTAGAACCTATGCCTCAATATTTATATCTTCTTCCAAAAATCCACAAACATCCCACTAACCCCCAGGTAGACCTATTGTCTCTGGGAGGGGTTCTCTTACTGAACCACTATCTACTTTCCTGACTTATTATTTAAAACCCTTATTGTCTCATGTAAGATCCAGGATACAAGATACTACGCAATTCCTCAACATCATCCCAGATTCACAATTAGAAGCGGACTGGTGGTTATGTACCTTAGATGTTGCATCTCTCTACACAAGCATCCCCCATGAAGCTGGCATAGCTGCGCTCTCCTATTGGTTGGACAAATCACAATTATATTCCACTGGTTTCAATAATTTTCTTGTCACACTTACTGAGTATGTGTTGTGCAAAAATATTTTTTACTTTGATGGACAACCATATTGGCAGATTAAAGGTACAGCAATGGGGGCTTCTTTTGCCCCCATATATGCTGATTTATTTATGGGCTTCTTTGAACAATCATTCATATATGATGTACATCACAATCTGTATATTAACAATTTGGACATCTGGAGAAGATATCTAGATGGCTGTTGGATGGTGTGGCGTGGGGATAAGGTCCATGTGTTTGATTTTGTCAAGTACCTCAATAACAATCCCTGGGATATACAATTTACTCTGAATATAGAGTATCAAGAGATTGTTTTTTGGATGTTGTTATTTCTAGACTGGAAAATCACACATTGGCTACTAGGGTACATAGGAAGTTCCCTCAATATAATACATTGCTACATGCATCAAGCTCTCACCCCCGCCACATCATCTGAAACATTCCCAAATCCCAATTTTTACGTATGAAACATATATGCTCATCAGAAGAACCACATCAAGTTTGTGTACAAGACCTGTCCAATAGGTTTATTTTTCGTGGATATTCTAGATACCATATTTCTCAAACTATTGACCAGACTAGGAAGATGGCACATTCCACTTTACTAAAATACCAACATTTGAAGTCTGATGACACATCCAATTCTGTCCAGCCGATTAGGTTTGTAACCACTTTTGGCAATAATACATTTAGATTCAGGGAAATCATTAACAGACATTGGGACATTTTAAAGTCTCATGAACTTCTTAATGATATTCTACCAGACCAATGTGCTTTCTCATACTGTAGGGGTAGCACTATACATTCTCGCTTTACTCATTACAAGAGATACACACCAGCCACAACAGTTCAAACCACTTTATTTGGTGACCCTTTGGTGGGATGTTTCCCCTGTGGACATTGTAGTGCCTGTGAACACATTCTTAAAACCAAGGAATTTTCAAGCAAAAATACATCTCAGGTATACAAGATTAACATTTTTGGGAACTATAGTTTGGATTGGGTCATTTATTTAGCCACATGCACCTGTTCCTCTTTTTATGTTGGTCAGACGTCCAGACCATTCAAACTGAGGATCAGTAAACACCTCAGTGCCATTAGAAACCACTGTTTTTCCAGTGCCCTGTATAAACATACCATCAACCATCCAAATGCATTTTTTAAATTTATTATTATAGATAAGATCCAAATGCACCGGAATTTCAAAGCAGGCTGGCATGATAAACTTGACAATATGGAAACTATGTGGATAACCAGGTTAGGTGCTTTGTTCAAACCTGGAATAAATGAAATGGAATAATATGTCAGCCTACCTCTTTATGCATATTGTTGATTGATTTATTTTAGAAGTTTATTTGCACACGTCAATTTTTGTTATAATGATATCAAGATATAATAGATAATAAATATATTAGTATTTATGACATGTGAATACATTTAGGAATTTATTTTTTCAGCAATATGCCTTTAAATATTTTTCTATATAATACCAGGATGTTGGAGTTGCTCAACTGTTGATCATTTGTGGTTTAGCACTGAAGAAGGCTTTTTATAGCCGAAACCGGTTTGCCTGCCAATCAAGATATAACACTCTTGGTTTGGAAGTTTATTCAACAATAAATGTTTTTTAGCCGGACTACCATTGTGCTGTTCTGTTTTTGGACTTCCTTTCTGCTTTGGTTTGGACCGTGCACTTAGTCCCTCGTGCATGTGCTTGTTTGGTTTGTTCTTTCTGTCATAGTTCATGCCATTGTTAATGACTTAAGGTGAACCTCCCTGGACTATATGAAGAGAGACATGGTGGAGCTCTCAAACTATGTACCTAACGTAGGTATGAGTCTGGCATTGAGCATCATTCTACCTTCTCCAAGGATGATGTTGCGATACAAGCAAAAAATAACTGACTTCAATAATTGGCTTAGTGTTTGGTGTCATACAAAGGGCAGTCCAATATTTGTCAGCCTGAGAGAATGTAATCAACAGACCATGCTGCTTCACCAGAGATGGTCTGCATCTGTTCTATCTGGAGCTGCAATTATTGGAAAATACATTTTCCACCCCCATAGAACCTTTTGTAGGCAATAGCAACCTGATAAGCCTATCAACATAAGAAAACAAGCAAAGGGAAATATGAAGGTGTTACAGATCAATGCTAGGAGCCCAAACAAGAAACTCCACTTCCTCCAAACCCATCTCTCACTGGAGGACATTGATTTATTTATTTTTATTTTATTTATTTAACATTTGTTGACCGGGCTAGTCTAGCTGGACATATTTCCATTTTCAGCAGAGGCCCGGGGAGAAAAGCTCCACACAGATATACAATGTATAAACATATCGTTACAAGGTAAGTAAAGGATTAATAAACAATAAAACAGATGTTTTTTCATTCTAGATATAAAGAAGCAATAAACAGAATATTACTTAAGGAAGCTAAAAACAGTTGTACAGGAGAGTTACGTACAATACTTCACATCAGGTACAAGGATTTAAACAATAGGTTAGAGTTTAGCAAGTGACAGTCTTATTTACAGATTAAGGAAGCAATACTTCACATAAGGTACAAGGATTTAGGCAATAGGTTAAAGTTTAACTAGTGATAGTCTTATTTACAAGACTAAGTGTTTAGAAGAGAGGAAGTTAGGTTAGAAGAGGAAGAAACAGGGGTGATGAGGGTGGTTAGTCAGGGTTACTATAAGGGCAAAGCCAGTGCTTTTGGAGGTGTTTTTTAAGTTCTAGTTTGAAAAGTGGCAAGGATGATATTAGAGTTAGTTCATTGGGTAGCAGGTTCCAGTTTTTTCCTGCTGTGTTGGTAAACAGAGAGTCACCAGCTGCATTATTAAACTTTGTTAAGCTAGCAAGGAGTTTGTTAGAAGAACGTAGGGAGTTCAGATTATGGTATGGGACTAGGAGTTTTGAGAGTATAGGGGTATTATTGGGTTGGTGAAATATCTTGTGGGCAATTGTGAGTTGGGGGATTTTCAGATGGTTTTGGAATTCAAGCCAGTCGAGTTGCCTGAGATTAGAGCAGTGGTGGGTTCTAAAGGGATTGCCATTAGCGAATCTGGCAATGTTATTATAGGAAGTTGCTAATTTGTTAAGTTTAGTTTTTTTAAGTTTGGTAAATATGGGTGAAGCATACAGAAGGGTTGAAATTAGATGGGAGTGAGTGATCTTGGCTCTAGCTGTTGAGGTTAAAAAAGGTTTTATTCTATATAAGGAACCTATTTTTCTGTTGACTATTTTAATGGTGTTGTTTATATGGTAATCAAATGAGAGATTATTGTCAATGGTAATTCCTAAAAGTTTAGTGGTAGAGTCTGGGAGAATAACAGTGCCATTATTTGAAGAGACTGAGAAATCTAAGGGGGGGGGGGTAGTAGTGGGTGTAAAGAGAAGGAGTTTAGTTTTTTTAGCATTAAGTAAGAGGTAACGTTTGGTAAACCATGTTTCTACAGTGTTGAAAACATTTTGAGTAAGAGAATGTAGTTCAGATGGAGAGGTTGCTGAACAAATTAATGTGGAGTCATCTGCATATTGAATACAGGTGGCTTCAGGGATTGCCACATGGAGATCATTAATAAATAGTGAGAAAAGAAGTGGTCCTAGAATGGAGCCCTGAGGGACCCCGATGGTGACGGGTAAAAAGGATGAGATTTGATTTTCCCAGAGGACTGCTTGTTGTCTGTTGCTGAGATACGATGTAAACCACTTAATGGCCAGAGAGGCAAAGGAAAGAGATTCAAGAATATTGATTAAGTGGGTATGGTTAACCATGTCGAAAGCATTAGAGAGGTCAATAAAGAGTGCAGATGAGAGGATGTTGTTGTTATGGTTTCTATTGATGGTATCTGTGAAGGATAGAAGGGCAGTAGTGGTACTATGTGATGGCCTAAAGCCATGTTGACAGTTTGCTATTAAGTTTTGTAGAGAGAGATGATGCAGAAGTTGTTGGCGAATGCATTTTTCAATAATTTTAGCTAAGGGTGATAGGAGAGCAATTGGCCAATAGTTAGAGTAGTCATTAGAGTTTCCACGTTTATGTAAGGGGATAATGTGGGAGATTTTCCAAATATCTGGGATGATTCCTTCTTGGATTGTCCTGTTTATAAGGATAGATATAGAGTAGGCAATTACTTTGGCTGCTTTTTGGAGATATTGGGAAGGAAGTTGGTCAGCAGATGGAGTACATGGCTTAAGTTTGTGAAGAAATTTATAGATGAGCGAAGTAGAGATGGGTAGTAGTTTAAATTGAGAAAAAAGAGTGTGTTAAGTTGCAGGGAAGGCTGGATATTTCAGAGATAAGATGACTAGCTAGAGACTGTATAGTATCAGTGAAGAAAGAGTTAAAGGTATTGGCAGTTTGATGGGGAGTATTTGGATCTGCATCAAGTGGGGTGGGTGCTTGGGACTTCCCTGAGGAAAGGAGCTTATTAATGCAGGACCAGAACTTTTGAGGATTATTTTGATGAGTTTGTTGAAGTTTACAGTAATAGTTTCTTTTATCTGTGAGTATTGCTTTTTTGTGCTGTTTCTAAGCTGCCTAAATTGTAGAAGATCAGAACTATTTATATGAGATCTCCATTTAGCCCAGACTTTGTTCCTAAGTAGAATTTGATTTCTAGTTTCATTAGAAAGCCATGGGGCTGGGTTAGACTTAATTCTTATGGAACGTTTAGGAGCATGCTTATCCAGGATAGATAAGAATAAAGTGTTAAAATACTTTACAGCCTCTTCAAGTGGAAGGGTTTTTAAAGGGTTCCAGTTACATGCTCTAAGCTCAGTTTGGAATAATTCTGCCTTAAAGTGTTTGGTAGAGCGTACTGTCCTAATGATGGGGAGGTTTGGAAAATCCTTTTTTTCTCTTGTGATGTATGTCAAGGAATGATCACTTAAATCATCTGGTAGAGTTCCTACTTTATAAGTTTGTTTCACATTATTTATGAGTATCCAGTCTAAGGTACTATCTTTCTTATTAGGTTTGTTAATTCTGGTTGTAAAGGTTATGATTTGGGTAAAGCCATGGAGGTTAATATGAGAGGTAGGACTTTCAGCACTAACACTTTTCCAGTCCATATTAAAGTCATCTAGTATTATTGTTTTTTGGGGGGTAGGTAGAAGACACCCAGCAGAGTAAATCCTCTATTGTAGTGATATTGTTTCCAGGAGGTATGTAAATGCAGATAATGTATAAAGATTTTTTTGCATTGATTTGAAGCTTAGTAATGAGGACTTCTGTGTTGCTATCCTGGGTTGGATTAGATGGTAGGGTAGAGATATGAAGTCCATTTTTAAATAGAATTGCTACCCTACCACCTTTACATTTTGTTCTGTCTTGTCTAACTATATTATAGCCCTGGGGAATAATTTCATTATGTTTGGTTTCTGGTTTCAACCAAGTCTCAGTAAGATAGAGAATATCAAAGGAGTGAATATCGAGCAGGGCATGAAGGTGAGCTATTTTATTATTGATGCTTTGGGTATTAAAATGCCCTATTAAGAAAAAACTATTGAGTTTAGGGTGAGTTGTTTGGATTGTAGGGTTGGTAGGGCCAGGGTTGGGGTGGACATCACCATCTTTTAAGGAGAAATTATTTAGTTTTGTTACTGAATAGTTGCCAAGGTAGGTAATGATTTTCAATTTTTTTTTCTGAGTTTAGGTTATGTTTAATGTGGGAGAGTCTGTGGTATTTGGGTAGTAGGTAACTGGAAGTGGAAGTAATGTTAGAATGTCTATTGAAGGATATTTGTATGTAGATTGCAGTTTGTTTGTGAGAATGTTTATGATGGAGATAGTGTAGTTTTTCAAGGAGGTAAGAAGGTAGGTTGAGATGAGGGTAGTTGAGAGTATAATTGTGAGTGTTAGCTTGGAAAGATTAGGGGGATGCATTTTAGAGGAGATTATACAGTAAGAACTCAAGTATAGGGATGCAAGAGGGAGCAAGATGTGGAGGAGAGGAAGATAAAAGGATACAGGAAGACGAGAGTGGGGGAACTATGTATACAAGTTGAGAGTAGGAGGAAAGATACCTTAGGGAGTGGCTAATTGTCTGTGATTATTAGAAGATGGGGTGTGGTGAATTATGTGGGATGAGGTGATGTATGGGATTGGTTGGGTGATAGTGAGGATGTGGTTTAAAGAAATATAAGTGTAGGCGTACTGGGGTGGGTGGGAATTGGGCGTAGGGTAGGGGAGCAGAGTGAGCACGCAGGGTGAATGGAGTGGGTCACAGCTGAGAGAGGGGTCCAGAAAAGTAAATAATGTGGGAAGAAATAGCCAGGGAATTGTTATGGCTAGGCTTGTATAGGCCCTAGGGCTGATAGCCTAGTACCAACCTATGAACCTATGAACCTATGAGAGGCTGAGAGGCAATCAGTTATGGAGAGAGACCGAGGTCTACAGGCATAGGAAGGGTAAGAGACAAACTGTTTCTAAGTAGCAGAGAAAACAGGTGAGCAGAGGTATAGCTATGCTGGGGAGACAGTTATATAAAACAGTTTAATAGCAGAGAGAGAGATATTTATAGAACGTGCCAAAGGCAGAAGAGGAGGTTTATACAGCTGGATGATAGAGAGGGCCAGTAGCAAAAGTAGTGATAGTCAAAGGTGTAAATGTATTAGGCTCCCAGACTAACCTAGGATAATTTCCTATTCAAGCAGTCATGGGATAAGTGGTAAGTACATGAAAAGAGAGTACAAACACCGCTAGCAGAGTCTAGCTGGTCTATCAAGCAAGTTGGTTTCTACAGCCAGTGAGAGATGGTATTCCATAACCTAAGATTTGATGCCCTCTATTGGATACAGTGGGGAAAGCATTAACTCCACTAGGATAGTAGGTGGAGGGGAGATAGGTTAATAAAGGATGGTAGGGGGATAGTTGCACGGGTGTGCTGGCCCTTACAAAATAGTTTAGAATTTAAATGCAGACACCAGAATCTAGAGTTATCACATTCACAAGGTTATAGATTAAATCATACATATACTGTAGGATAACACCTACACAGTAAGACTGAAAGTGGAGGGTCCAGGTAGATCTTGAGGGGCTTCTAAGTTGAGTTTCCCTACTATTCAGTAGGATATCATTAGCCTTACAGGGTTTCAAAATGGAGGGACTGGCTGTGTCTCCACACAGGACTTAGAAGGTTCCACACTCCACCCCGAGAGCTAGGGGCTTTTGGCCAGAGCAGAGGGATTTTAAAAATGTCTGTGTAGTGACTGATAGATACATGGTTTAAAATAGTAGAGATCACTTCAGCTGTGCAGGTCTATAACACCTTACACACATTTAGACCAGTTACTGTGTAGGAGGGGAAAAAAGGTGGAGGTGTCTCAATCAACATCCAGAAGAGACAAACATCAAGGCTGGTAAAGCAGCTTGATGCACTAGAGCTTCTTCATGTCTAATTATCCACCAGAAAGATTCTGCACTATATACTAGCTAGCTATAGAACTCTGTCTATGACAAATGCAAGCCACAGAGCCTATCTACAGAAACTAGAGTCACTCAGTATTCAACCCAATGCCATTTTATTAGGTGATCTAAACTATCCATCTCCAGACTGGGAAACCTGCACCACCACTAGTGTGCAAGCACAGAGATTCCTGGACTTTGTCAATACAAATGCCCTGGAACAATAAGTCAGAGTACCCACTAGGGGGAATAATGTCTTTGATCTTGTCCTTACTAATATGGGAACATCTTGTACCATCCCTTGCGTAGCTTTACCACTTGTCTATTCCGAACATAAAGCAGTCTCTTTCAAAATAAAACTGAAACCAGAGATACCTCCCACACAAGGTACCTTTAGAAAATTCTTTAAGACAAACTACTTTCTCCAAAATGATACACTGTCAAGCTTCAAATCCCCACTAAACCCAGTTAACTCCACTGAATATTTGGAAATGTATACCACCTCACTATACCAGTATGTAAAGATTTGCATAAATGCAGCTGTACTCCATAGGAACTAGTGCATGGAAAACCCCAAAAACAAACCCACATGGATAGACCATAATATCAACAAGCTTTATAATAAAAGGAAAATAATTTTGACCAAACATAAGAAGAGTAATTCCTAGAAGGTTAGGCCTCTTGTCACCAAAATAAACAAACAACTCAGGAGCTTAATACAATCAATCACAGCTAAGTCTGAAGCTAAAATAGCTACTCAAGCCAAAGACAATCACAAAGCATTTTTTTTTAGTTATACTGCTAATCTCAAAAGCATAAAGCACCAATGCATTGAGCTGATTGTGAAAGATGTTATCTACACTTAGGCAGAAGATATAGTCAACCTATTGGCAGATAAATGTATCCCTAATTTTACCCTTCTCTCCCCTCTCTCCATCCATCAAGGTATACTTGGGACTGGCTCTTTTCCAGATATCATACAAGACCAAGTTCTAGGAGTGCTATCAAAAGCTAAAAATACTGCATCAATGGGTCGTGACAATATCCCTGGAGAATTCTTAAATAGCATAAGGCATGATTTAGCCACATCTCTAACAACATTGTTCAAGCTCTGCCTCCATACAGGTTTTGTATCAAATGAATGGAGAACAGCTACAGTCATTCTCCTACATATGGCAGGAAGTTCCACAGACCCAGGCAATTACAGACCATTAAATCTGACCAGCTTCATATGCAAAGGCAGGGAAAGACTTATCATGGAGCTAATCAATCAGGAAATAAGAAACCTCCAAACACTAGAGTTATGTCAATTTGGATTCATCAAGGGCAGGTCAGGCTTACTCAACCATTTGAATTTTTTGAAAAAGGTCATCAAAGCAATGGATGATGGCAAAGCGGTACACACTGCATACCCTGACCTGGCCAAAGCTTTTGAGACAGTTCCCCACTCAAGTTTATAGACAAGCTAAACTGGGAATAAACCACAATGTCACCTGCTGGATTGCCAAATGGCTCACAGATAGGATATGGATAATCAAATTAAGGGATGTTACCTCTACAAAGAGAAGTGTCACCAGTGGAGTCCACAGGGGTTCTGTGCTAGGATCTCTCCTGATTGATATTTACTTTTCCAAAGTAAAAGCTGACACCAAAGGGCTCTAGCTGACTAATTGTGCAGATGACTGCAAGCTAGGAGCAGTCATTGAATACCCAAATAACTTTGCCATCCTGCATGAAGGTTTCTCCCAGATAAATAACTGGTGCCAAAACCATGGACTTCAACTAATTGCCAAAAAATGCTACCCCAGAGAACTACCACATTGATGATTCACCCATGAGTTGACCCACATTTTTGGTATTTGGGCACGTATGTGGACAGTGACCTAACTTTTAACCAACATGTGTCCATTGTTGTAAGAAAATACTTTTTTTAATTTCTCCAAATCTTTTGGGTTTCTAATACCATGACGGGAATTGACCCTTTTCCTAAGTCAAAGTCTGATTAAAATTCATGAAATTATTATTGTTTCAATCGTTGATGTCAACCAAAAGTGCTCTTAACAGCACATGCAATATGTCCAGTAATGACTCCTTCTTCAATTCGTACGGGGTTGCATGTATTGGTTACATATCTAAATATGATTGTAGATTCTATTTTTTATAAGACCCCATTGCTCCTACTACTATTGGAACTGTCTGGGTATCTTTCTGCCACATTGCTCTCATTTCTGCCTTCATATCCTAATATTTTATGACTTTTTGTCTCTCTGTATGCAAGACACTGTAGCTGATGTCAATGCTCAATGCTACTTTTGTCTTCTTTTCATAGACCACTATATCCGTTTTTCTAGCATCTATCTTTTCAACTGTTGGTAATGGGTGATCCCACGTGATGTAAACTTCATCATTTTCTGTGATGCTTTGTGGCTTATTCTTCGAGTGTTTTCAGCCACTTCAATACCATAATGTTTGCACAATCCCAAGTGCAACAATCTTGCCACATTATTACGCCTTTCAATATACAGCCCTTCTGCCATTAGTATGTCACAACCAGCAATGAGGTGTGCAGCTGTCTCCAAATTGGTTTTAGAAAACCTACATTTTCTGTTTCTCCCACATTTTCAATGGACTTTGTAAACCAGCGTGTTCATAGCCCACTATCTTGGGCCGCCAATATTAACCTTTCATCTCTTGGTTTAAATTCGCCTCTCTTAACCATTCCTGCACTCGTTCCTGATCAATATGAGGTTCTTCCAGTAGTTTTCTATACTTGTAACTATATTTATGCATTTTTCACATGTCTTGCCTTCTCATCTGGTCCTTCACCTTATATTCTTTCTTTTGTTTTTTGGTACATTCAGTTGCTGCCAGACTTTTATCTACTTCTGGTTTGATTTCCATTCCTGCTTGACACTGATATGCTTCTGCTAGATTAAACAGAGAAGTCATCTTCAATTTATTCTCCTCATGTTTCAAAACTTTCACTATGTTTGGGTCTTATGAGGTCAGCAGCTATGTGTGGAGTCCCACGATTGCAGATTTATACATGTAATCAGTTTCAAGAAGGCCCAACCCTCCTTTGGAATGGGGAATATATAATCTTGGTATGCACTGATTTTTATAAAACATTTGGTGAGCATGAAGCATCCTTCTTGTTTTCCTGTCTAATATATTCAACACATTTTGGGGCCAGTCAATCACTCCAAAACTGTAAGTTAGGACATGAAGAGCAAATTGGTTTATAGCTTGGATTTTGTTCCTGGATGTCAGTGATGTTTTCAGGATTAATGTAAGTTTTCTGAAGCATTCCATGCAAAGTTTTATTTACATTTGCTCATGCTTTGTTGTTGATCCTTCATCAATTCCCAAATATTTATACACTCCCTCGTGCTCAAGTTCTTTTATATAACATTCGTGTCCCAATCTGATGTTTTCTTGGTGCTGCAGTTTTCCTGCTTTAAAGGTTGCTTTTGCACATTTATCAAGACCAAATGACATTCTTATATCATCTGAAAAAGTTTTGATTACTTGCAGTTGTACTTTCAGTTCCTCGTCTGATGACATATACAGTTTTAAATCATCGACAAAGAGAAGATGAAGTTTTTACACTTAGCTGTTTTCTAGGAACCAAATTATACCCATGGCCTAAGCTGTTAAGCAGACAGCTTAATGGGTTAAGGGCAAGGCAGAACAGCAGCAGTGACAGAGTGTCACCCTGGAATATTCTCCTTTGAATTTTTATCCCTGGGATGATAATTTATCCTTTATCATGGCTTAATTGCAAAGTAGTCTGCCACTGTTTCATGGTCACTGTAATGTAGTTGATTAGTGTAGGGTGTATGTTATACATTTTTAAGCACTTTTTTATCCATGAATGTGGGATAATCAGTTGCTTTTTGTAGTCAAGCCATGCCATACTTAGATTCTTTCCCTTTTTATAGTTCTCCACTATGACCTTATTTAATAACAAATGATCCCTTGTTCCATATGACTTTCTTTTATTGCCGTTTTGTTCTACTGCCATAATTGAGTTTTCTTCTAAATGCCTATAAACTCTGCTGGCATCAATTCACATGTTTAGTTTTTATGTCGTCAGAAGGCAAGTTATTGGTCTATAATTTTTAGGGTAACTTGCAGGTTCACTCTTAAGTAGGAGCATTGTTTTTCCTGTTGTTAGCCAGGTTGGTGTCTGTTCAGGGTGTGCACATAAATAGTTCTTACTCATGGCTAAATCTTTGTGGAAAGATGTTAATACTTTTAACCAAAAATTAGGTATTGCATCTGGGCCTGGTGTTTTCTAATTAGAGGCTTTTCTCAACTTTAAATAATAGAGAGGAATTCATTATGTATTTAAAAAGGAAAGGTTTTAAACATTAGGTTAGTTTTTCAGGTATATAATATAGAATAGTTTAAGAATATTGTAGTTTAAACACATTTTAAACTGATAATTTTTAATTGGATTGCTTAATTGAAGCAGCCTACTAATTGCTAAGAGTATTTAAATGAAGCAGTGTGTTGCAACCATCAGTCTGAAGAAATCTCCTTTTGGAGATGAAAGCGCTCACTTGTGGTTCTACAACAGCTTAATTATAGCTTGTTTTCGTGTGTTTTATTGGATTTTATCTTGTGGACTTTACTTCGTGGATTAAACTTCGTTTTGTGCTAGTTTGCCATCGTTTCTTTTTGGATTTATCTTTTCTCAACTTTGTTTCAATTTCTCTGGCTGTTACTTCATCCCATTTCATATCCTGTACCTTTACACTTCTTATTTTTTCTTTTACTTCTTCTATCCATTTAGCATCTTTGTTATGTTCCACAGGATCTACATAGATACTTCTCCAAAATGTATTTCTTCTTTTTTGTCAGTCTTTCAATTCCTTTTACCTTGTTTCCCAATTCTCTATAAAAGTTTTTTGGCTCATCAGTAATTTGATTGTTCTGTACTTTTCCTTTATATTTATCTACATATCTTCTGAGTTTTTTCACTTGTGCTGAGATTTTTAGTTTGCTATTTGTGATAGTGCATGATAGAGCCTGGTCTGTTCTAATACTATGCATTGCTTTTATCATGTCAATCTTTCTTAGTATTTTTGTTGATCTGTTTCCTCTTCTATATTCCTCTAAAAGTGACACTTCTTGTCTTAATTGCTTTATAGTTTTCTCTATTTGATACTTCCATGATGGTATTCAATTTCTCCCCTTCCTTTCCTTCACTGTTCTTGTGGTAGAACTTTATCAGTTATTAATTTAGCTGCACAGTAACATATCCTGTTTACTTCTATTATATTACATGGATCTCTATGGACAGTCCTAATTACTGTGTTCATTTGTTTTATAAAACGTCTCAGTTTTGGGGTTTTATTGACCTTCTGTAGTCTATTTCTTTCATTCATCTTAATATCTCTATCTATGGCTATTAAATCAAGCAACTCTTCTCTTAGCTCATTTTGTTCTAAACTGAGGGCATATTTTTTGTTTTCCATTTCCTGCAGGCATTCTATAGAAAGTTCTATATCATCTTCCAGCGGCACATTCTCTTTGATTTCATCCTGTGCCATCCGTTGCTCTGAAATATGGGAACTCCCTGGCCTATCACTTCTCAACTTTGACTGCATCAGAGTTTCCACATTTCCTGTTCCTTCCTTGCTGTCCAACTTCAAATGAACATTTATACTAGTTTCCTGTGGAAAGCTCCAAAATATCTTCATATGGCACCCGACCAATCGCTTCCCATTCCACTGGTTTCCCCTTAATTTGGATATTCATTGCTCTATCGTGTTGTGGTGATTTCTGAATTAGATTTTCTACACTGAACCTTTTACTTTGGAGGTACTTCATGACCTCAGTTTCTATTTCTTTAACTTCTCCATTACTGATCTCCTTTTCTACTTTTCCTCTTTGTCTTCTTATTTTTTGTATTGTAAAGTTTTCCATGTCCGGATACCTTTCCCTGTATTTCTCTTCAAATATCTTTGGTGCTGCTCTTTTTGTACTGGTTAGTTTTGCTTTCTGCTTTGCATACATATTACACCATATTAAATATCTTTGTCTTTCCCATGTCCATTTTTCTTCTTCAGATGTAAAAAGCAAAAACACAAGACTGACACCAAAGCTTTAGAACTCACTTGCCCTGCACAAAACAAATCCAGAATAAAAAGCAAAACACCATGACTTGGAGACGGCTGTAGAATCCAGTATAAAAATCTTTATTTGACACAAGCGCTTTCGTGAGTAACCCCACTTCTTCAGATATCTAATACATTTTAAAAACAGCTCTTGGTTTAAATATCCTCTTAAGACACATGATTAAAACCAACCAATACATTGTTCTGGTGTGAACAAGCACTTTCAATTTAAAGTAACATTCTACAAGGTACATGCCATTGACTAAACTAGAAATCTGAATATATATGTATACACTTCTAAAAGCCTATTTATAAGGTATCTAAATTGTAATTAAAAATTTCAATAACATTTCAGTTTGCAATCACAAGCACAGAATATATCTGCACATATTTACATTTTCCACTTATGTCCTCCAAAACACATACAAACATGTAACAAGAAGTCAGTAATTTCTCATACAAACAACTCCACAGCACATCTTACCTAAAAAGCACATCTTACCAGATCTTACTATCACACTAGAACAATGAATTGGTTGGTTTTAATCATGTATCTTAAGAGGATATTTAAACCAAGAGCTGTTTTAAAATGTATTTGACATCTGAAGAACTGGGGTTACCCATGAAAGCGTTGAATAAAGATTTTTATACTGGATTCTACAGCCATCTCCAAGTTCTGGTGTTTTGCTATTTCTTCATCAGATGTTTCCTGATTTTCCTGTTTCTCCCTATTTTGGGGACTCACTCCATCCTTCTGTGATGCAATCTGTGTTAGACCTTCTACACCAACTCCTTCACTTCACAGGCACTCAATAACTTCATCTTCTATTTTTTAACATCTACTTTACTAATCTTCTTTTCTACATTCCGTCTTTATGATATTATTTTTTTTTTATTGTGAAATTTTTCATATCTAAATGCATTTGCCAGTATTTCTCTTTGAATATCTTTGGGGCTGCCTTCTTTATATTGATTAATTTGGCTTTCTCCTTTGCATATATATTGCACCATATCAAATCTCTCTTTCTTTCCCATGTCCATCTTTCTTTTTTATACTTTTCAAAAATCTTTAGGTTTTTGTTGTTTATATTTTTGCACTTCTTCAGATGCTTCTTTTTCCAAACAGATCAAAGTTTATTGATCTATATTCTCCTTTTTCACAAATCTGTTGTATTAATGAATGCAAATTTTTATTTGAAGCTTCTGACAGTTTTTCTTGTGGAAGTATTTTTCTTTCCTCTAATTTCTCTTGTAATCATTTTGTATATCCTGTGTCTGGAAATTCTGGGCTTTTTGCATAATAGTAACAATACATAAGTTCTTTCTTATCCTCAATAGTCCACTTTATCGTCTTTATGGCTCTTCTTTGGTATATTGGTTTTTGTGATTTTTGTGGCCTACTACCTCCTTGTACAACAGGGGGGTATCCACCCCCTGGGCCTGGCCTGGCCCCATTTTAGGAATGTTTCTGTATTTTGAGGATTCTACACACTCATCTTTTCCAGCCCTGACACCAGTGTGCCTACCAGGATTGCTCACTTTTTTATCCTTGGTCTTGTGCACCCAGGTGTCTTTTTTTAATTTTTAACTTACTTCTGTCCATGATATATGCTATATAAATACAGCCTATATATCAGTGTTGCCTTGGTGAGATTTTGTGAAAAACAGGGTCCACCTCTTGAAGGTACTCACGAAGACTTGAGGATGAATTCAATTTTAGCAATAATACTCTTCTTTACTTTCTGACTTATCATTGCTCCATTCAAACCCAAAAGTCCTTTTATGTTGCACATCTTATGAACATAGAGGATTATGATTGGGTCACCAGTCATAACCTGCTTATTTTGTGTTTGAGACAATCATAATTCTTTCCAGTGCATGGAGCTTTATCTCTTCCATGTACTGCTGGTTAAAGGGGAAAAATCAGAAAGTATTTTCTTGACTTTCAAAGCTGTAAAACACTTAGTGAGTGCTGTCAGAAAGGTACTGTAATGTAGTCCGTTATATTTACACTTACCTCCATATCTATCTCTCAACTGTCAAGATTTTCTCAGGACAACCATATTACTGCTTCATATTTTTGGTTTGTTCTTCATAAACTATGTGGTTTTTAGATGAACCACTGAGGCTTGAATTCACTAAATAATGACATACATCTGAGTTTCAGCAGTCACATTCTTCAGACTACACAGGCAAACACACATCCTGTTATTCTAGCAACTCTCTCTTTTTTTTTATTTTTTATTTTTATTTTTTTTATAGGAAGTTAGAGACATGTTAACAATGTGAACAGTAGGCAGAAACAAATGTTCAGATGTTTTGTTCCACCACTGTCAGTACAAGCAGTTGTTACTATCATGTGTGGGACCTGACCTTAACAACTTTCAGAAAGGGTGCTTAACATTTGTTAAAGTTGGGTAATGCACCATTCTGGTGCTTAACTGGTTTATCTTTTTCTGAATATCAGAGCTTAATTGCCATGCTCCATGCACCACAAAGGGATTTGGTTTAGATCTAGTGGTGTTATTGCCCCCCCCTTTATTCAGCCCTCATATGATAAGATGTATGTACAAATGCACTTATACCACTAAACAGTCAAACTGCTGCCTTTTAGCTGTGGCAGTTATGACAGAAGTGACACTGGTGAATGAAAAGTATAAATGCTGGAAATGAATCTCTGTTACTGTTGGTATTACAAATAAAGCAGCCACAATCAAGTGTACTCACCCTGGGGCTTTCTTAGGCCCTGCTCCAGTCTTCTCCTGTGCAGATGCTTATTCCATTTGATTTCCTCAGGGGCTGTAGACATGAATAGAGCATTGAGCAATATTTATAGATGGCATGCAGTGCTGATTTAAATGTGTAGCTGACATAACTTCTACTGACATTATATATGAGCCTCTCATTGGCCAAGTAGGTCAGGATTGAAGCACATTATGTCATTGCAATGGTGACAGCACTGTTCCCTGTGCATGGGATGCCAGTTACATGGATGACAGCCTGGACTAAATTATTGCAAGCTTTAGTGTAATGCTGAGGCATTTATAGCCCTCTTGCTATAAAAAAGGAGGAGGGGGTGAAATATTGACTCCTTCCTCACACAACCTCTGTGCTCTAAAAGGAATACCACCATCTCCTTCTTCAGCCATGATGTCTCACCTTGAAAAATCTCAGTGAAAATGGCAGGGAACTGGTGCCCAGATCAGGTCTTTCCTGCATCATCTGCTCTGCACCAATAGGCATCAATGGGTACTCATTTGCATAGTGCATGGTGGGCTCAGAAAATATAGTTACTGTATTATTATGGTTCACAATGACATGGTAATGTGTGAAACATACTAGCCCTCAATCCCTGCATATTCTGTTAAGAAATAAGGCACCACAGTGACTTCATGTACAGACAGTTAAATATGGAATTGCAGTTCCCCTGGGAAAACAATGCCTGGGCCATGCCTGCACAGTGCTGCCTACAGAGACCTAAACATATGCACAGCATCATGGTGACTTCTGCATGATGGTTAGCTGATGTGTTCACCATGCAAATTGAGCACTTCAGAAACAGTAATTTGGTAATTTCTAGTTAGCATTATCATCATGCCCAGCCAGATGAACCTGTATGATATAAGCTTGGCACAGATCCTCATAACACTATGAAAACAAAAATGATTTATTTATGCAAAATTTGCAGCTGCATGTGGACTTCTGGTGCTGGCTCATGCTTAAACTGGATATTTTGTGCTCTGCTGTGTTAGCAGATCAGTCTTTATCCAGCACCAGCACTTTGGAATTACTCCCACCTGATGTTGGAGAATCTGCAGTCTCTGATAATCATTGCAGAGATGAGATAGCTCAGTCAGGGAGTACAGTGTGTGTGTTGGACACAGGAAATGTGAGACTGCATTCCAGTACAGACTGTGGACACAGCATCTATATTTACAGACACCTAGGCCACCCAGGCTACACAAACCTAACACGGAGTACAGATTTATGGGGATGCAGTTGGCTAGGAAAGTGCGCTGGCCCCCACAAGACAAATCACAGAATCTGTCCCAACACCTATTAGCAGTGAGGTCCACATGGGGGGGTAATGGTGCTTGCTGGAAACATGGTTGCCAGCCTCCACTCTGAGGTTGTAGGAGGCATATGCTAGCATGACCACAACCATAGTGAAGATTGTGAGGGGGATGCAGGATGTTCATGATGATCTATGAGAGTGCCTGTCTCATAGGTGTGATTACTTGGATAGACTCAGTCATATAATGGAACATGCAGTACCTTCTCTGGCTCACCTGTCAGGGGTGAGGGGCTGTCCATGATACTGGTCATCTGCTACATCTGCCGATGTTAGCCAGTGTGACCATGGGCAATCATAATTCTACTCTCACAGTGCTATTGCTTTCAGAGCAACATGTTGTATGAATGTGTTTACTCCCAGGCAAAGCTGTCCCCACAATGGTGGCCAGATTCAGGGATGGCACTACATACTACAATTGCTAAATGGTATTTTTGGATGCATCATTTATACTGTTGCATAGCTGCTTAACTCTTGTAAATTATGTTCTAAAGCTATGGGCAAGTCATTATTCCTTCTTTGCTATTGCCACAGCATACTGTGCCTGCCCCTTTCTGGCATTATCATCCCGTACAATTGCCTCTTCCTCTGACTCCTCTTCTGACTCAGCCTTTTCTGCTCTCTGTGCTGAAAACTGCTGCTGGAGGACCCACCCATCTGTAACTACTTCCTAAGTATAATGTTCTGCAACACTGCACACACTGACATATTTTTTTCACATGTGCCATGGTCATGCTGCAGGACACCAACATATGAATCCAGGGGGTTTAAATGCTTGCACTCTCAAGAGTTTGAGATCCTGATATGTCAGCTGCAGAGTATGAAAATTAACTTTTCAAATGTTGCTGCTCTGTTTAAGTGCATTTGCCCTTTCCTCACTGAAGTGTCCTCTAGGAGTTGACATAAATAGTTATCAGTGGGGCACAGGGGGCATGGGGAGTGCAGGGAGGCTTGCAACCAGCAAAAAAGGAGTTTTTGGTTTGCTTTGAATATTTGTGTTCAAAGTATTGTGTATTCAGTGTTTTGTGATTCAGACTGTTAT
Organism: Protopterus annectens; assembly: GCF_019279795.1. Taxonomy (NCBI): domain Eukaryota; kingdom Metazoa; phylum Chordata; order Ceratodontiformes; family Protopteridae; genus Protopterus; species Protopterus annectens. The sequence goes on along the minus strand of NC_056744.1, from coordinate 262,473,145 downwards.
GGTGTACTCTTAGCTTTCAAACTTTTAATAGTTCAAATGTCTGTAATACATTCAAATCCAGACAGAGAATTTATTTCTTCAACTAGCCAGGTACGCACTCAATAATTTTTGTGATGGGGCATGGTTGTGTCTATCCATGGTCTGTTTGATTTTGGGGATTTCTTATGGGTACACAGCAGAATCCGAATGTGCGAAAAAATGTTTAATCCAAATATAGACAAGCTCCAAAAAACTGATCACAAGTACAAACAGGACACAGAATAAAAGTTAAGTGCGCTTTCACTCTGCTATTGCAAAGCTTCCTCAGAACAAACTGTAACAGCTTTCACATTGATTATATATCTTAGTAATAAATAAATAAATAAATAAATAAATTAATTAATTGCCTTAAAAAGGTATATTGTATGTTGACAAAAAATCATTGTATATAAGTCTGACTGGTGCATAAACCTCAATGAATGTTTAAAATATGTTAAATTCTTGCCTAAATGTTACTAAAAACACATCATACAAAAAAATATATATTGAAAATATCTTTGTACATAAATTAATAAAATTCCAGCAGTTAATTTAAACAAATGACCCAATGAATATGTTATAGAGCATCCATAGTAAAACAATTTCAACCAATAAATCTAATAAAAAATGCCCCTGCACTAAAAAAAAAAGGAAAAGGTTTCCACTAAGTACAAATTCACAGCTTAGCTGGTCTCAGTTTCAAAACACTGGTAATACTAATAAAGTCATCTAAGCCTGGTGGCCTCCCTGCATCTGTTTTAAGCTGCCAAATCAATTCTCTAAATTCTTAGTAACATTTAAGCAAGAATCTAACATATTTTAAACATTCATTGAGGTTTATGTACCAGTCAGACTTATATACAATGTTTTATTGTCAACATACAATATACCTTTTTAAGGCAATTAATTAATTAATTAATTTATTTATTTATTACTCAGGTATATAATCGATGTGAAAGCTGTTACAGTTTGTTCTGAGGAAGCTTTGCAATAGCAGAGTGAAAGTGTGCTTAACTTTTATTCTGTGTCCTGTTTGTACTTGTGATCAGTTTTTTGGAGCTTGTCTGTATTTGGATTAAACATTTTTTCGCACATTCGGATTCTGCTGTTTGCCTGGAGTTTCGTTTTTTTTGGTTTGGTTCTCCTTCTTTGTGGTTCGTGATTTCTTATGGGTGTCATCAGACAGGGTACCAGGGCATATTTTGCAAAAGCAAACAAGATTCCCCTATGGGAAGTCACCCCTCACAAACTGTTGGTACAGATCACAAATGTGCTGTATGTGGGAGTCATAATAACTTCCTGGGTAGCCTGTCCATACATTGTAGATGATATCCTGTATATTACTGACCATCTCTCAAGTGACCAAATGATACCTTTTGCAGTTCATGTACCTTCTTCCCAGATTACCTGGTAGGGCTTTCATTTTAATGTGAATACAGTCTATGATACCTTGTAATCCAAGGAAACAGGGTATATCATAAAAATCCCATGTGTTATTGGCTCACTTCTCTGTGGTATTTTGATTCTGGTGTTGGCTTCTTCCTCTGTTGTATGTGGGAGTCACATATGCTCCCCAAACGTTGAAGCATGATTTTGAGAAACTGATTAAATATTATCAAGGAAGATGCCTGAGATACCCCCAGTGTGTCACTGAATTGTCCCTTTAGCTAATGCATATTAAGCTACTTTGTTCATTTTATCTAATGCAATAGGTATTCTATGACTCCCATGGGGCTGCAGACAAAGCAGACACATCTCCAAAATTTGTTAGACAGTATCCTATCTGCATGATGCCCATGATGGTGTCATGAAATCTATAAAATGTTAAAAATGGTCAGATAGTTCTGTTTAACAATTCAGTAAACCTGAAGAAGAGCATTTGGATGTGTTCAACTATGCAGCAGGTGCAGTTCCACTCCATGGAATTTATACATTTCCGAATCATTTCATCACCTTTTCTGCCTTATAACATACACAGAGATGCTTATTTTAATAATGTTGTTCATTACCATGTCATTATATGGCTATCGTTATATACTACACCAGACTGTGCTACTCAATATGGGCAAGTCGTGCAGCTTGTTTTTATGACTCTCACATAGCATTACATGGCTGCTTATTGTGCAAATTCACTTACTCTAATACTACAATGTTTTCTGAATCCAGACCATTATAATTCTTAGCACTTATTTGCTCATTCTATAGTCCACTATCAGTAATCTGCTGGACCCACCAGCATGACATCTAAAATCTCAATGTGTGTATTACCAAGGACTACCATCCCTAACCATTCCCATCATCCACACAACTCTCTTTTTCCAAATCTGTGAAAACTGTTCTCTTTAATTTTCCTTTATATTTCTAATGCATAGTAGAGTCATAGCTGTGTATAACTGTTTCCACCTTTTCAGTAAGGTCAATATTCTCCACTCATTATACTAATAGCATTTAAGGATATTATCGAAAAGTTATTCCTTACTTTTGTTTTATCCTGCTGGCCCATTATTTTTTTTCTTTTCCTATGTCTGATATAGCCTGCTGTTGAAATTTGACCTACATTAGCTTCCCCTTCTTCACTTCCCAATGGCTGAAACCTATTTTCTGCATAATTCCTTTTCATTTTTTGTTTGCATGTTCTCACTAAGTTGCCCCTTAACCTTCCATTTTTTCTCCTCAATCCCCATTTCTCCCTCTTGCTCTTCCTCACTTACTTCTAGATCTGAATTGTCACTGTGATCTACATTCTCTGAGAAATTATTTTCAAACTATGTCTCTCTATGTCTCTCTAATATTAATTTGCTCCTTTTCCAAACAGTCCATCCACCAGTACTTCTTGTTACCTTACCTAGTGCACATTAATTTAGTTTTATGCAACATGACAAATCTTTCCACTTTGGCTGTATCTTTTTATTACATTCATTAATTAAATTATTTAAACCATTGCACATATAAATATATATATGGATCTACCTGACTACATCAACACTTCACAACACCGACAACGACTTAGAAGATCGACAAGTCAGAAGACCGACGGAGGAAAACACCGACGCTGAGAACACTGAGATGGGGAAAGGATGTGTAAGTATGCGGTAGTGATGGCCGTTAGGGTGCGAGTAAGGTAAATGTGCGATGTTGACGGTCTGTAGGGATAGGGGTGGGATAAGTGAGTTAGGGTTAGGGCGCGGGTTAGGTAAGGGTGCGAGTAAGGTAAGTGTGTGATGTTGGCGGTCTGTAGGGATAGGGGTGGGATAAGTGAGTTAGGGTTAGGGCGCGGGTTAGGTAAGGGTGCAGTAGTGATATTTTTGGGTTGGGGCGGGTTAAGTGAGTTAGTGTTAGGGCGCGGGTTAGGTGAGTGTGCGATAGTGACGGACCTTAGGGTTAGGGTTTCGGTTAGGGTTGTAGATAGTTGTGTATGTGAGGGTTAGTGTTGGTTTGTAAGGATTTTGGTGTGCTTGTGTTGTGTGTGTGGGTTTTGGACAGGGGATTTGTTTTGTTTGTTGTTATGATGTGTCGAGTGTATGAGGTGTCGTGTTTGTGAACTGTCGATTATTTGGTGTCAGTGAAGTTGTTGTCGGTGTTGTGAAGTGTCGATGTAGTCAGGTAGATCCATATATACATATATATATATATATATATATATATATATATATATATATATATATATATATATATATATGGATTTGTATCGCTTCACCTAAAGACCATTTCACTGAGACCAAATCACCTAAAGTTCATTTCACCTAAAACTCATTTCACTGACAAGTAATACTCTAAGGCAAGTCAAAGGTATATGCTCTTTTCCAAACTGTAGTGCAATCCTGGTGTTAGCATATATAGTTAGGGGGGTGTGGGGGGCCAAGCTCCCCACATTGGGGGTATGTGGGGTGCAACCCCCCCACTTATATTGGTTTTATGTTGTCTGTTTTTTTTTACATTATTTGGTAAAAGCCAACTAGGTGGGGGGCTGCGCTGTTTTAATAGAACATTACAAATGGGTGTAGATGAGGGTTCTGTTTATTCTGATTAAGTCTTCTGTAAGAAGATGAAAGCACTTAATCTGTTGGTTTAGTATCAGAACTGTTTGTTTGGTTTTATTGTTTGCCTCACTCTGGTATCTACTTGCTGGAGGAATTAAACTTCAGTTTTTATCCATGTGAACTGGTGTTTCAGCTGATATTATCTTGCAGTCAATTGTTGAGGAGGGACAGCCTTTATAGGAGCTCTGTGTGACTGTTTTGTGCTTTTGGTGATTTGGAACCAGTGTTTTCTTGGATTACCAGCAACTCAGATGTCCCTAGTGGCACAAGCATTGGAGGGAGCAGATCATACTGGCTTACCCATGTTGAGTAGAAGGGAGGATGCATTGCCTTATAATATTATTAGTATGAGGAGCCTGGTGAACTCTGTGCTGGAAACAGTATCCCAATTGTTTGTGGGTTTTACAGGCATGGAAATCCACATGTACCTGCTGAAAGCAACTATTGTGGAGGTTAGTAAGTTGCTGCAGGATAGTATGGGTTAAGTCACAATTTCTGGCAGCAGTGTGATATTGCACCAGCATCCTATCTCTTCTTACTGGCCCTGGACATGGGTTAGCTTGACCCATGGGTGGCTAAGGTGGGTCTGGTGTACCCAATGAACATGATAAAGTGCTTATGGCAGCTAAAGATCAGCTGTAGAGGAGAGGGAGCAAAGGGGTGGAAAATAATGTGTGACAACATTAGGAAGAGCTTCAAACTGAAATGAACAAGTTAGCTATTAGGAAATGAAACCAGGCCCACCTTCAACCCTTTGGTAATGTACTAAAGGGTTTTTTTGTTGATAAGGAGATATCTGGATTTCATACCTTCTTCAAGGAGATAATAAAAAGAGACGAGGCCCTTACAATTTACCATTTCAAATCTGGATCAAAAACCTTCTGTGGTTCTGTGGCATAGGGTGATCACACCCTGAATAGTGCTGGGACAACCTGTGTTCGACTGGCAACCTGGGCATCTCAGGGACTACATATAGGAGGATGAGTCTGATTCACCAGTGCCATTTTACTCATCATCTGATTGAATGAGGCTACTAGACTTGCAGAACTGGCAACACTTATTGACCACTGGCTGCTTCACCCACCTCTAATGGTCGAGTTGGATCATACCTGGTCAGACAGGGACTTTTCTGCTGATCCACAGAACTAGAGATGTGTGTGGGAAAATACACACCTCCTACCTCAACCAGACTGCTATGTTGAGTCTGCAGGCATTATAGGCATAGGCCACTCCTTGGGACCAGATAATTGACATACTCTCTAGCCCTAGACTCACAGTGATAGGAGAACATATTGACTAATAGTATATCTGGACAGAAAATAATGGCCCACAAGGCTCTTAACTAGACCAAGGATGCCCAGCCTCAGTGGAATGAATGAGCCAGTTAGGTACTAGTAATGGAACCATCAGGTGGGCTACCTTGGAAGTAATTTAAAAAAAAATTAGTTACCTCATTGCCGATATTATCCCAGCTAGGACTCTGAACAACCATGAGACCTGTTTAAATGGTTGCTGCCAGGTAAGATGCCAATGCAAAGTTTTCACTAGAGCAGTTCTCTGTAACAACCCTTGGTTTGTTTCCTGAAACTACACTATAACCAATGTTGCTGTTGGACCTGATATTAATTTACATAGCTACTGAGACCAGTGGTGAATGATACTATCTGAACTCTAAAGATGTTCAATTGACTTCCTCAGTAATTGAGTAAGAGGTTGTGGTCCATTGTCTTGAGGACATTTTGGTCTTGGCCATCAATTTATTACCATGAGCCATGGCCATTGGCTCATGAGAAACTTACTTTGTCTGTGGTTCACTCTAAAATGTGTTGCAATGCCCATTGTATGGCAGAACAAGGCAAAGTGTGCTACTAGTGTTAACTCAGAAGGACAACAGGTGCCCAGAAGGTCCACGTAATAGGCAGAATCATTCTATCTTATGAATGAAAACTAAGAATCTAACAAATGAAGAACATAACAAAACATTAATGGAAATGGAGCAATGAGTTGATTTAGAGGGATTACGTGAAGCCGAATTCCAACGCCTGGAGTGCTCTGCAATTGAAGGCTGAACAGATCATACAATTAATTAAGTCCTACTCAATAAATGTTTATATTAACTAAGTATAGTAAGAAATTCCAATTTCTGTAGATGTTGCTGCTGTATAAATGGTCAGCTTTTAACTCTCCAGTTCTATTTCCCATGGTGTGACCTTTGCCTGGCCATAATTCCTGTTGTATAAATGCAGTTGTAAGATCAATTAATTAAGTCCTACTCAATAAATGTTTATATTAACTAAGTATAGTAAGAAATTCCAATTTCTGTAGATGTTGCTGATGTATAAATGGTCAGCTTTTAACTCTCCAGTTCTATTTCCCATGGTGTGACCTTTGCCTGGCCATAATTCCTGTTGTATAAATGCAGTTGTAAGATCACAATTTATATAGGAACTGCTTTAGCTCAAAATGATATTTCTTTATTCCCCACAGAGGTGCAACCATCGATTTAGTATTTGTAATTAAATAAAAATAAGATGAGTGGAAGCAAAAAATTCATAGGGGAATAGCAGGGCTTGCACATCTGCAACACATATTGACAAACTGTTGACTGGTTGCTGTTTAGGATGAGATATGTAGGCAGTCGGTTCTGAATCAGTGGTTAGTATTTCAGTTGATTTGAGTTCAAATACTTAGGAGGGAACAGAAAAATCTTCATAACAATAGTTGGTTTAACTAAAATCATTAGCCGATTGTATCACATGCCAACATCTATATCAAATAGCTTAATAGCAGTAAAGCTGAATTATTTTTCAGTTTTCAAAAATGTGAGACAATGCTTTATTTTAACAGTGTTGTACTGAGTTAAAATAAATGATTCTTTAAATCATTTCTTGCTAAGTTAGATAAACCTCTTTAAAACATAAGGAGTTCAAAGCTGTCAACATATTATGTTCTGAACAGATAGTACCAAAACAGTTTTGAAGAATAGGAAATTCATATTGCAGTCAAGAACTGGAATACAAGAAATAGTTGTAATATTTAGAAAGAAATTTGGAGTGTTCTTAAGTGCAGTTATATGTGTGCATAACTGACCAAAATCGATAAATTAAATGAACTAAAATCAGAAAATCAAGAGAGAAAAAAACTCTTACAGAGTTCAGAAATGGAGATAATAGGTAAGAAAAATTAATTCAAAGAAAACAACTTGATTCTCCATACTTGGTGTTGAATGATGTGTCTCTTTTCAAAGACTCTAGGTACTACTGACTTCCAGTTATTGCTTTCAAGTGAGTCAGATCCATACTGCTTCACAAGAAATAGGACTAGTGAATTAAATGCCTCAGTGTTTGATACAGTTCACACTCCATAGCAAGCATCATAAGTAGGAAGAACATAGCTGGGACACTAAAAATGAACAGTGGGACCACAGGGCTAAGCACAAGAAGAAAAAGCACAATCCAGGACTAATCCTCCAAGTACACAACCACCTTAGACATACCTTGAAAAGACAATGTACCCTTTCTAATCCATGCAGAAGAAAACTCTGCTGAAGGCATCCTTCAAAGCATATCTACAGCTACAGAATGCTGCTGAGACAGCTTAATACTAGGTACAATCACAAGGACTATAAGAGACTTAACGATATACACTTTTAAGGAGATTCACTTAAAAATTATTGCCACCCTTTACTTAATAGTGCCACCTCCCAAAAAAAGCATAGCAGTACATGATAGCCCTGATGTAAATGTGTGACTACCCATCCGGTCATCAAGGCTACCCTTAAGGACAGATAAGGAGCCACTTGCTTGATGTGTAATTTATTTCATAGGATATAAATCCATTGAGTTATTACCCTGTCCCTCCAGTTAGCCTTGTTTATTTGTTGGTGCAAATTTACATCCCTAATACCACTGTTCCACGAACCACTGGTTTTGGGAAGAACTAGCTCACCAAATAGGACTCGCTATTTCTTGGCTCAAAAAACAAGACACAGGTCACCCTGGCTCGGCCTGTAGACAACTGAGTATACAGAGAGTTGTGATAACCTATCAGTTTAGTTGATGGATTTAAAGCCTTTACTTTTGTTTTGGTTCAAAATCACTGGGGCATTTCCACTTGAGCAATACGCCTGAATTTGTACATAACAAAGGAGACACTGTATTTGGAGATGGAGCTGATAAAGGAAGAGTGCAATGGTAAAATGACTTTTTTGGATCTTGAAGATCATTCTCTTAGAAATTAACTGAGACAGATAGAATGATTTTCTGACTATGGTGGAAACATGATGATCAAATGAGAAAGAGCTGTCCGGATAAGTACCCAAGTCTCCTGTGACTTTATCTATATTAGGAGGAGTACTACTTATGAGGTGGAAACATCGTTTTCCTGAATGCTACTACGTTTTAGCATTTAGCTTGAGTCCAGTTTCAGTACACCAGATGGGTGTATATTCCAGATCTTTTTAGATCACTTTAGTGTCAGTGGATAAGTGAGTAAAGGTGCTCAGCTTGCAATAAACTTGTTCTCCACACTTCAGCGATATTGGCTTAAATGTATGCAAAATAAGTGTTAAACAGGTGAAGGTGCAGGACTGATTGTTGCATTATCCTACTAGTTACAAGTTTATGTTTAGAGAGAGCACAAGCAAGCTTCATTACTTGGGATCTGTTGGATAGCCAGTTTGCAATCTAGGAGATAATGAAAGGATTTGCATTAAGTTGGTTTAACATTTCAATAAATCCAGCAAGGGAACAATATAAAACCATAATGACCTTCCTTCAGATTAAAGTTGAAGACAACATTCTATCCAGGAATTTTCTATTAAAATGTACAAATCACAACTGCAAGAGGATATTCTAGACAAATTTCCATTTTAGACCAGGTACATATGCAACTAATCAGCAACCACATTTTCAGAATGCATAATCCATACCTCTCAACTGTCCAGATTTTCACAAAATGTCCATATTTTTGATCTGTTCCTCATAAATTTGTGGTTTTCTGGCAAACCACTGGGATGATTTGAGGACTGAGGTCACCAAATAACACACTACAAATCCTTCAGAAAATGTATGTTAACACAAATCCTGCTACTCTAGCAACTGTCTCTTACCGTCTTCTGATGCCCCTCCCATACCTCTATTTCCACAACATTTTTAGCCTGTCTGTCATTTGAGTAATAGACTCTGGATCCTAATCTGCTGTCCAACCAGTTATGCAAGGTCATTCCTTTGTGAGTTCACTGACTTCTTCCTTGATTCATTGTTGGGTCATGTGCACACTTTAGTGCCAAGTGACTTTAACATTTTGATTAACATACAAGGCCATATTAACAGATTAACATACTAACATATTAACATTAATAATTAATAATATTTAATTAATATTAACATATTAACATACAAGGCCATGTCAAACCCAGTGCTGTTGGACATGCTACACTTAAAGAAATCCCAATCCCTCAGAGCTACATGCTCTAGGGATCTAAGTCTGTCATTACAATGAACAAAACATGCTGGAGGAATAGGTTCCTGACCCAGAGACTCCTCATACTCAGGAATAGACTGCCCATACATGTCAAGCTGAGCACTTCTTTGGCCCTCTTCAAAAGGAACCTTGACGATTGGATGGGAGATAGGAAATTCACCCTGGGGATCACGTTGGTCGCCCTGCTAGACAGGGGACCAGGGAAGTAAATATCCTGGGAAGAAATAGCCAGGGAATTGATACGGCTAGGCTTGTGTAGGCCCTAGGGCCAATAGCCTAGTACCAACCTATGAACCTATGAACCTATGAAGAGTGCAGCTGCATAGCTAGACCAGAGCAAATGGGGGCTGCAGCCTCAGCCTTAGGCACAACAAGTTAAAGGGCACAATTGTCAGATGCTGATTTTTCAATAGTGTGATACTGCTATGTATTTTTGTACTGGCATTTCTTAATGCCGGTATGGAAATGAATTCTGATATTTATTTTGCAGATTGTTAAGAATGAAGCAGTGCTTGCTTTACCATTTTGTTGTGGTATACATTATAGCTTAAGTTCTAGTCTTTCCAAGCACTGCACTCTTAGTTATCGGTCCAAAATCTCCTCTTCTCTTCTACCTTTCTCTTTAATTTATTCTACTTATCCTAAAACATTCTTTCTCACCTCTTAATAATAATCCTCTATTTTCTGCATTTTCTCTCCTACAAAGTTCATTTACAAATATGTTTTCTAGCTGTTTAGATGCTGTTGCTAATAATTAATGACACTTTGTTTAAATCTGGTATATTTGTTGATTACTTGCATACCTCTATTTGCTATGTTCTGCGTTTTTTGTTGTTTTGCTCCTCTGTATAGATTTGCGTATTTGAAGAGCACTGATCATGGAAGAGGATTTGGACCTGGCTAGTTGCCTATTTTTTGCAGGACACCAGTTCATAGAGCACCACTGGATGCTAGATGAGACAACTTTGGCCTAGCAAGGATGAATCAATGTCTCTTGTCCAAGAATTTAGCTGTATAATTAAATGATCCAGGATTGCACACATCAGTTGGGTCACACCTTGGACTTGGATGTGAAGACACAGGATTTGTGTTGTGGACCCATTCTCATTGTCTGATAATTTTTTGGTCTGCTTTGCCTTAGAACTACTTCACTTTGATCCACATGCTCAGGAACTGAAGTTGATCCACTTAACTCAGTACATTATTGGGGAGCTATTTTCATCTGCAATTCCCCAGTTTCTCCTTGAGGATGATGCTGAATATTTGAATGTTTGGTAGGAGACTAAAATAAGTCTGTGTCCTGGCTCTAGATACTCTTGAACCAAGGCATACTTGCTCATTTTCCATTGGTAGGTGTGAGCCATGCTGAAATCATGGTCTCTACTTTTTAATCAGAATGGGTACAGGTTAAAGTGTCACTGGTGCTGGGTGGGTCTGGGGAGTAATAAGCTTGAGTTAGAGGAGCATTATAGGTTCATAGGTACATACTAAGCCAACTGGTTTTGCAGGGCATTTTAAGCCTAGCCAATTTCCTGTTTTGTGTTTGAAAAACCTATTCCATGCGGTAATAGATAGGCCTTAACCATCCCATGGTTAATAATTCTATACTACCCCCAATTAGAATAACTGAGATCATACTGTAGATAAACTGAGGAGGACCCATCCATGAGACAAAGCTTTTAAGAACTGCATCTGTCCATTATTTGTACAGGGGACAGTCCTCGGGTAATTCTTTTGTTTCCCATCCATAGATCTAAGTTGCACTTGAATATGGACAGGGATGAATTTTGTTTTATGTGGATAGTAAGTCTGTTCCAGAGCAGTGGTGTTCTCTGTGATACATAATTGTCCCTCCAAACCATTCTGTTGTTTTTGTAGAAGATGTTTAACATTTGACTTTCTGATTTGCAGTAAATCCATCAGTAATGGTTCGAAGGATGCCTTGTAAGCCAGACACAGATCACATTTTACCAGTCTGTAGGATAAGGACTATAGTCACAGGGCTTTGCGTTGGTCCATGTTGGAAATGTTGTTTAGGCCTTGTATTCTTTTCTTAAGGTATCTCTGTGGGTATTTCAGTTGTTGCATGTCTCCGGACAGGTACATGCCAAAAGGGCATTATATTCAATGACTAGCCTAATAATGACTGAGAAAAGGAGGACAATGATATCCCTAGATCTAGACTCAATCCCTTTGTTTATAAGCTGTGCAATATAGAAGGACTTTTATACAAAAATAGACATAGACACATGCTGGTCAAAAGTTAGGTCACTCTCCACATAAGTTCCTAAATCCCAAACACCTGGATGAACTCTTGGATTGGGAAGAGAGAGACTGGATAAGCAATTCACAAAGAAACAATGGGAGAATATTTGTATGTCTCCCAAATATGAAACAAAATCAAGAAGATTTAGGATTTTTGCTTGGAAATGTTTACATAGATATTTTTATACCCCAAGTAGACTCCAGATAATTTTTCCTCAGGTACATAGCAAATGCTGGAGGTGTGATGGGGAAGAAAGAAGTAATTGGGGACATATTTTCTGGGAGTGCAATGAGGTGACGGACTTTAAGGATTACTTGTGGGATGCACTGTCAGAGATGTTGGGTGGGCAGATTGATGTGATGACGGAGATGATTTTTTTGAGCTATGATACAGAACTGGAATTGCCTTGAAATGGTAAGACCTTGCTGATGCTAATTATGGTGGCTGACAAAAATGAAATTACTGGAAAATGAAAATCAAAATCTAAACTAACCATATTAGAAGTAGTGAATATATCTTTAGAAAAAGGTAGGAGCAAATTACATAGAAAAACAAAATGAGACTTGGGGGGACAGTACATACAGGGAGGAATGAGGTATAAAAGAAGGCAAGATTTAAATGAGCTATGTAATGTTTGACTGAAAAATGATTGGGTAGATTATAAGTGAGGTATAATGTTTGCAACTGGGATTATGGTTTGTGATGTAAAATGCTTGCAACTAGGATTGTGTTGGTGTGGATTGTTTTCATTTATATAAAAGTATGATTGCTTGCGTCATAAGTGAAGGTTTAATAAAGATGTTTTTTGTTTAAAAAAAAAAAAAAAAAAAAACTCTTGGGTCATATTGTGTATGAGGTAGTTCCCTGGAGTAGATGACCCCCCAAAGGAAACAATAATGCATTTTTTGGCAATTAATTTCAATCCATGAATTTGGCACTTATTTGAGACAAACATTCCTGCAGGATGGCCAAGTCATTTGGAGAAGTTAGACCAAGCCCTTTGGTATTGGCTTTTTCTTGAGAAAAGTAGATGTCATACAGGAGAGGTCCCAGCACAGAACCCTAGGGGATTCCACTGGTGACTGGTCTCTTTGTGGGGGATAACTTACTCTGTTTTGATTATCTGTGCCCTATCTGTGAGCCAGTTCGCAATCCAGTGGGTGTCAAAAGATATGGCCAGGTCTGTACCATTTTGCCTTCATCCATTATTTTGGTGACCATGTAAAGAAAAAATCCACCAGGTTGAGTAAGTATGACCTGCCCTTGATGAATCCTAACCGAGAAAGGTCCAGTGCTTGGAGGTTCTCTATGTCCTGATTTTAATTCCATGATAAGTCTTTCCATGGCTTTGCATATGAGGCTCAACAGACTTTTAGGTCTGTAATGACTGGGTCTATAGAAGGTCCTCCCTTATGCAGAGGAATGACTGTAGCTGCTGTCCATTTACTTTGTACAAAACCTGTATGGAGGCTGAGATTGAACACTATTAGGCATGTGGCTAAATCATGATTCGTGCTATTTAAGATGCATTCAGGTATATTGTCAGGACCCATTGATGCAGTATTTTTAGCTTTTGATAGCACTTTTGGGACTTGGTCTTGTGTGATAGCTGGAAATGACACAGTTTCAGGCATAATTCAAGGGACAGACAGAAGGGAGAGAGCGGTAAAGTTAGAGCTAACTTTATTGGCCAGTAGGTTCTTCAGCCTCAGTGTAGGTAACATTGTTCCCAATCTGCTCTGTGCATTGCTGCATTGTGCTCTTGAGATCACAGATGTAACAAAAAAATGCCTTGTGATTGTCTTTGGCTTGGGTAGCTATTTCACAGATTCATAGATTGTTAGGCTAACAACCTGTGCGGCCTTTCTAAGCCAAGTCAAGTTTTCCCAAAAGATTAATGATGTCTACACAAAGCTATGTCAAACCCAGAGCTGTTGGACATGCTACATTTAAAGAAATCCCAATCCCTCCGAGCTACACGCTCTAGGAACCTAAACCTTTTCACCACAATAAACAGAACATGCTGGAGGGGTAGATTCCTGTCCCAGAGACTTCCCATACTCTGGAACAAACTACCTATCTATATCAAACAAAGCTTCTCATTAGCACTCTTCAAGGAAAATCTTAACGACTGGATGGGAAATAGGAAATTCACCCCGGAGATCACCTCTGGATCTCTGCTCAATAGGGGCACAGGAAAATAATTTTCTTGGGTGGAAAAAGCCAGGGTACCTTTTTGGCTACGCTTATATAGGCCCTAGGGCCTATAGCCTAGTTCCTACCTATGAATCTATGTCCTGTATTGAGACCCAAGCATTTATAAGCTGCCTCTGTATATAATGGGCATGGGTGCCTGGCCTGGTGAAAATTTCTAGTCCCCCATCCAATGGTCTAGGTTGTGCTCAAACTGGGTAACAGACAAACGTAGCTTCACATGGATGGGAAGCCTGTTTCATGTGAGGAACAGTCTCTGGGACACATATCTGTCTCTCCAGCATGTTCTGTATAAGTCACAGACAAAATGTAGGTCCCTAGACCTTGTATTTCTGGTACTGTTTGACCTACGAATATGTAGGAGATTCATAATTGTGGGGGTTGAGATTGCTTTGTAAGCCAGACATAGATCACCCTTCAGCAAACTATAGCAGACTAATTAGAGGGAAAGAGCTTTAAGGTGGTCTGCATAAGGCAGATTTGTTACACATTGTATTTTTTGTATGGAACCTTTGAGTTCACTCTATTTGCTGCATATGCATTGTCAGGTAGAAACCGAAGGAAGCATTGTACTCTATGATTGGTCTGATAAGGACAGAGTACAGGGGCATAATGACCTCTTTGGACCTAGATGCCATGACCTTACTTTTAAGTTGCACAGTGTAAAAGGATTTCCTCACCATTGTGGCCAGGTGATGGTCAAAGGTAAGGCTACTATATACATGAGTACCCAGATCCCAGACCACTGGGTTGACTGTTAGGGGTATATTATCAACATGGTAATTAGCCAGGATAGTTGACTTCCCAAAAGGTACAATTATGAATTTCTTAGTATAGAGTTTAAGAACATGACTTTGGTACCACCTTGTTAAAGAATCCTAGGTCTGCAGGGGAGTTGATGATAACTATTAGCTTGCAATCATCCGCAAACTTAGTCAGTCATAAACATTTAGCATTCCCTTCCATTTCAGAGAAATAGATGTCAAGAAGGAGTGGACCCAGTATGTAGCTCTGGGGACTCCAGTAGTGACTGGCCTCTTAGTGGAGGTAGCCTCACCTATTTTGACCTCCTGGGTCCTATCAGTGAGACAGTTTTCTATCCAGCAGGTGGTGAACGGGTTTATACCTAAATTAGTGAGCTTGTCTATAATGCCTGAGTGAGGTATTGCATCCAAAGCCTTGGCCAAGTTGATGTAAGCTGTGTGCACAGTCTTACCTTCATCCAATGTTTTGGTGACCCTTTCAAGAAAGCCCACTAGATTTACTAGGTATGACCTTCCTTTAACAAAGCCAAACTGTGATGGGTCCTAGTGTTTGCATGTTACTTTCAAAGGTTCATAGGTGTGTACTAGGCTAATGGCCCTGGAGCCTTTACAAGCCTAGCCCATAGGATTACCCTGTCATCATGCAGCCCGACCTTAGTTCCCAGTGCCTCTGATGAGTAGAGCCACTGGAGTGATCCCAGGGTGAATTTTCTATTTCTCATCCACTGATCAAGATTTCTGTTGAAGAGGGCCAGTGAGGTGCTCTGCTTGGCATGTATGGGAAGTCTATTCCATAGCATGGGCAGTCTCTGGGTTATGAACCTGTCCCTCCAGTATGTTCTGTTGATTGTGGTAATGAGGTTGAGGTCTCTGGAGTATGTGTTTCGAAGGGATTGGGATTTCTTTAGCTGTAGCATTTCTAACAGAGCTGGGTCAGACATGGCTTTGTAAGTCAAGCAGAAATCGCCTCTAAGTAGGCCATATGAGACAGAGAATAGTTGGAGGTTTTTGAGTCTGTCCATATAGGACAAGTGTTTAAAGCCTAAAATCCTCTTTGTGCGGTACTTTTTGTGGCCTCTCCAGTTGTTGCAGGTGTCTAGTGAGGTACATGCCAAATAGGGCATTGTACTTGTTGATAGGCCTAATGAGGGAAGAGTAGAGGGAGACAATGATCTCTTTCTTCCTGAATGAAAAACCCTTAGTAATGAGATGTGCCACATAGAAGGACTTTCTGACCACAGTGATAATGTAGTGGTCAAAAGAGAGGTTGCTGTCAACCTGTGTTCCCAGATCTCTTATAATGCCCTCTGTGTTCAGTGGACTACCATCAATGCGGTAATTCATGGGAACTGAGTTTTTCCCAAAGGGGATGATGACACATTTTTTGGCATTGAGCTTAAGGCCATGGTTCTGACACCAGTCATTGGTCTCAGTGAGGCCTTTCTGTAGGATGTCAACATCACTTGGGGGGGTTAATAATAGCTCCCAATTTCCAATCGTCTGCAAATTATGTCAGCCAGCATCCCTTTGTGTTGGACTGGACTTCAGAGAAGTAGACACCAAACAGGATGGGACCCAGGACTGAACCCTGTGGGACTCCACTCGTGACTGGTCGGAAGTCTGATTTGGAGTCAGCTACTTTCATACTGTGGGTTCTATCTGTGATCCAGTTTGCAACCCACCTAGTGATATAGGAGTTGATGCCAAGCTTAGTGAGTTTTTCTATGATTCCTGAGTGGGGAATGGTATCAGAAACCTTGGCCAGATCAAGATAGGCTGTATGAACCACCTTACCTTCATCCATAGCTCTGATGACTGACTCAAAGAAGTCGACCAGGTTGAGCAGGCATGATCTTCCCTTCACAAAACCAAGCTGTGTGGGATCCAGAGTTTGGAGATTCCTTATATCCTTGTTTATTAGGTCCATGATGATGTGTTCCATAGCTTTGCATATCAGGCTCATCAGGCTAATGGGTCAATAGTTCCCAGGGTCTGTAGTCACACCTCCTTTGTGGAGAGGGATGACTGTAGCAGTGCTCCATTCGGTAGGGACAATGCCTGAGGTGAGACTGTAATTGAACAGGGCACACAGGTGAGGTACCAATTCACTCTGTAGTTCATGTAGAACACAATTAGGAATACTGACAGGTCTCATAGAAGCTGTATTCTTGCTCTTGGATAGTGCTGCTTTAACCTGTGCACCAGTAATACTGGGTGCCTGGCAATCTACTGGTATTGTGATTGGTCCTTTGGGTGGGGTAAAGTTGGCACTGAATCTGTCAGCCAGTATATTGGCAATATCTGTTGGCTCGGTATAGGAGGTACCATTGTACAGTAACTCAGAGCAAATCCGGGTATTGCCGTGGAGATTCTTTACATAACTATAGAAGGCCTTGTGTTTGTCTTTACTATCTGCTGCAATGTTGTTTTCATAGATAACTTTAGAGGATTTGATGAGGGATCTCAACTTTTTGTTGAGGCTGATAAGGGAGTTTTTCCAGTCTTGAGACTTCACCTTATTCCACATCCTCCTTCTGTTGTAGAGTTTGTTTATGGTGGGGACCTCCAAACTGGCTTGCTTTTTTTGGAAGAGAGCATCTTGGTTCTATTGGTTATAGTGTACATGTTCGTACAGTGCACTGGTGTATGATTCGGCGGTCATGCAACTATTCTCCATTTGCATGGGTGCCGTGAAGTTAGCCACCTCTGTTTTTATAACGATCTGATGAAGACCATTTTGAAAGCGCTTATCGTCTGTGATAATAAGGGACTTTTATTTTATTTTTTTATTTTATTTTTTACTTTCTAAACCATTAAATCTGTTTTAAACGGAAACTTGAGGTGCTTATTGTGGAAAAGCGTTCTCAGCTTCATTGCTACAGACACCTGGTTTGTAGTAACAGCCTTGGTGATATTTCTGTCGCTGGTTTTTGTGGTTTTTGTTCGGCAGTTTCATCTCAGCAGTGGAAGGATAGAGTCCAAAGTTAGCTTTGGAGAAGTTTTTCATGGTGGTTACCTTTGTGTGTGTGTGTGTGTGTGTGTGTGTGTGTGTGTGTGTGTGGGGGGGGGGTGATGTGTATTTCCAAGGTGATTAGTTTGTGGTCGGATCTAACCAGGGATGAGTTGACTATTGGTGTAGAGCAATGGTCGCCCATGTTAGTAATGACCAGGTCAAGGATCTTGCTACCTCTAGTGGGGGTAAGAATGAGCTGGTCCAGGGCATTGGAATTAATGAATTCCAGGAAACGTTGGGCAAGTGCATTGGTACATGAGTAGTTTTCCCAGTTAATGGAGGGGTTGTTGAAGTCACCCAGTATGAGAGTGTAAGCTTGAACCCTAATATTTTCTATGGTGCTTAAGAATGTGGAGTTTGAGTCTTGGGACATGATTGGGGACCTATAGCAGGCTACGACCTGAATTGTTGTCTTACCCAATGTTAGCTGCACCTGAAGTATCTCTGATGTGTTATGTTGGGCTACCAGTCTGGAGGTGTGTGCATCCTTTATGAATATGGAAACACCACTGCCTTTGGAGCTCTGTTCCAAGTTCTGGGGCCAAAAGGTGTGGAATGAGTTATAGCCTGGTAGTACAGGGGTACTTTCTGCTACCTTGAACTAGGTCACTGTTACAGCACAACTGTCGATGCTCTCCATTTTAAGGAGTGCTTCAAGCGAGTGCATTTTGGGATTTAGACTTCTAGCGTTAAGCAGCATGACCCTCAGATTGCATTTGTTTGTAGCTGTTACAGTGGTAATTTGGTCTTTGGAACACCACCTAAAAAAGGCACTATAGGAGTGGCAAGAGCCTTGGCCAGTATCTGGAAGCCCAGTGGTGGCAGATTCACGTCCTCTCTGGCTAAGCATCAAGGTTTGTCCATCATGTCATCCCAGCCAGACATATACTGGATCGACTTAGAATGACACCAGAAACTTAACCAATTGTTGAAATTAATCATTTTCTGCTTGTACTGTGGTATCATTCTGGGTGATGGTAGGATTCTGCTCACGGCTAAGGTAATACCTGCCTGGACTACATAAACCGAGAGCTGCTCCATGCCTCTTTTCATGTAGTCCAGAGAGGTATGTCTCAGGTCATTCAAACCCACATGTACAATGACAGAGTCATATTTGTACCTGTTGTTGAGGGACCTGAGTGCGTGCGTTATGTGGTGGATCCTGGCACCTGACAGGCAGCTGACTGTTACATTCTCCTTATTCAACCTAGTGAGTGGGACATCAGTGTGCTTCACTATTGAGTCACCTATGATTAGTGTGTTGGGCATGCTGTTTTGCCTTAGGGGCTTTGGTTGAGTGGCACACTGTTTAGGAGAGTTATGTGTTTCGTGATTAGTTTTGTGTTGTGGTGGTTGAGTGTGTTTCTGCCTTGGAGGTCTCTGCTGTTTCGGCAGATTTTTTATTGAGAACCTCCATGAAGGTGTGTGCGTCTGGTTTGTGTTTTTATGTGAAGGCAGTGCTGGTGTGTGTTCTGGAGGGCTATGTGTTCCATGTGGTGTGGTGCAAGTGTTGACCTTCTATTGACCAGCTATTCCAGTCTTGGCTGGAGAGTGCGTGGCTTCCAATTTGGATATATAAATGCATTTGCCTTGATGATGATTTTTTCCATGGCCTTACCTATTTATCATAGTCTAGTTTAGCCCCAAACTTGGCTTTGGTGGATTTTTATTAAGTTCCTGAGTTGTTTGTTTATTTCAGTGACAAGGGTTCTAACATTCTGGGAAGTACTCTTCTGATTTTTTTGTCAAAATTTATTTCATTTTATTATGAACCTTGTTGATGTTAAGATTCTACCATGAGGATTTGTTTCTAGGGTTGTCCTGCATTTGTTCCAGCAAGATACAGCTGCATCTATGCAGCTGTTTACATGCTGGAATGGTGTGGTGGTGTACATTTCTGCATATTCAGAAATTATTCAAAGCAAAAAAATAAAGTCATTAATCCACAAGCGTAGTAAAATTTTAATGTAAAAGAACAAAGCTTTCAGACATAAAAGTCCTTCATTAGTGTTTTAAAAAACAGTTAAATTCAACCATCATTAAATAGAAATTTAAAAATAATCACATGACACAGCCGCCCTATTAGCATAAGATATCAGTTATATCAGCATTCTTCACAATTCATATTTAAAGGGGCATTTTCACAAATGCATCAAAACAAATTTTAATAATAAGTATCATAAATCATGAAATATATAGTTTAGGAATAATACATACATATATATAAAAAATACATATATATACAAATTGAGTGTATATACATATATAGAGCACACCTAACTACAGGTCAGTTGAAAAAAATTTTTTTATTGGTATATAACATCAAGCAATTTTTTGTTGCTTGATTCTTAATATTGGTTTCAGCATAACCTGATTATTCAACCCTGGATGAGTATCTGCCTTCATATGAACAATCCATTCATACTCCTTTACATCGAGTCTATTAATAATGTCACCACGTCTTAGGCTAGGTTTCAAGTACTCAATGACTCTAAATACAAACTGATGAGAAATGCCCTGTTCTTGTACATGTTGTGCTAGGGAATTAGTCTCAACTTTCCTACGAATATCAGATTTATGCTCTAGAATTCTATCTCGTAGAAAAGGGGTACAACCTAACACAAAAGGAGTCTGATTCTTTGAAGGCATTACAACAAAATGAAAATATTATTATTCATAGGTTCATAGGTTGGTACTAGGCTATCAGTCCTAGGGCCTATACAAGCCTAGCCATAACAATTCCCTGGCTATTTCTTCCCACACTATTTACTTCCCTGGACTCCTGTCTAGCAGGGCGACTGACGTGATCCCCAGGGTGAATTTCCTTTCTCCCATCCAATCGTCAAGGTTCCTTTTGAAGAGGACTAAAGAGGCACTCTGCTTGACATGTTTGGGCAATCAATTCCAGAGTCTGGGGAGTCTCTGGGTCAGGAACCTATCCCTCCAGCATGTTTTGTTTATTGTGATGATAAGGTTTAGATCCCTGGAGCATGTGGCTCTGAGGGATTGGGATTTCTTTAAGTGTAGCATGTCCAACAGCTCTGGGTTTGACATGGTCTTGTATGTTAAGCAAAGATTGCCTCTGAGTAGACGATATGCGACAGAGTATAGCTGGAGTTTTTTAAGGTGGTCAGTGTAGGGCATCTGCTTTTGGCCTGTGATTCTTTTAGTGAGATATTTCTGTGGCCTTTCCAGTTGTTGCAGATGTCTTGAGAGGTACATACCAAACAGGGCATTGTATTCTATAATGGGTCTAATGAGGGATGAGTACAGTGGGACAATGACCTCCTTTTTTCTGGATAAAAAGCCCTTAGTGATGAGGTGTGCCACATAGAAGGATTTCCTGACTGTTGTGGTGATGTGATTATTGAAGGTGAGACCACTGTCCACCTGTGTCCCTAAGTCTCTTATCATACTTTCGGTGTTTAGTGTACTGCCACCTATATGGTAATTCACGGATACATATTTTTTCCCAAAGGGGATAACTATACAGTTCTTGGCATTGAGCTTGAGCCCATGGCTCTGGCACCAAGCATCTGTTTCTGTAAGGCCCTTTTGTAGAGTATCCACATAATTTGGGGATTCAATAATGGCTCCCAGTTTGCAGTCATCTGCAAACTTTGTTATCCAGAGTCCCTTAGTGTTGGCCTGTACTTCAGAGAAGTAGATGCCAAACAAGAGCGGTCCCAGGACTGAACCCTGAGGTACTCCACTTGTCACTTGTCTGGAGCTGGATTTGGAGTCGGCTACTTTTACAGTGTGGGTTCTATCAGTAAGCCAGTTAGCAACCCATTGGGTGACGTAGGGATTAATGCCCAGCTTAGTAAGTTTATCTATGATTCCAGAGTGGAGGATGGTGTCAACGGCCTTGGCAAGGTCTAGATAGGCTGTGTGGACCACCTTACCCTTGTCCATGGCTCTGGAGACTGATTCGAAGAAGTCAATCAAGTTCAGGAGACAAGATCGGCCCTTCACGAACCCAAACTGGGTGGGGTCCAGTGTTTGAATGTTGCCAATGTCTTTGTTTATAAGTTCCATGATAATACGCTCCATGGCCTTGCAGATAAGGCTTGTCAGACTGATGGGATGGTAGTTTCCGGGATCCAAGGTGGATCCCCCTTGTGGAGTGGGATAACTGTAGCTGTGCACCACTCAGTGGGCATGAAACCTGAGCTGAGGCTATGATTAAACATAACACTTAGGTGAGGTGCCAGTTCATATTGTAGTTCATGTAGTACACAGCCTGGGATGTCATCTGGTCCCATGGATGCTGTATTCTTAGCTTTGGAGAGTGCGTTTTTTACCTGTGTGGCCGTTATTACCGGAATTTGGCAATCTTCCGGTATTGAGATGGGCCATTTAGGGGTGAGAGGGGGGTGAAGTTGGCACTGAATCGATCTGCCAGGATATTGGCAATATCCTTGGGATCAGTATATTTAATGCCATTCTGTTTTAGCTCAGAGCAGATCTGAGCATTGCCATTTAGATTCTTGACATAGTTATAGAATGCCTTGTTGTTGTCTTTGGAATCTTTGGCAATTTTATTTTCGTAACTAGCTTTGGAGGATTTTATGAGGGATCTCAGTTTCTTACTAAGGCTGGTAAGGAAGTTTTTTGCATGCTGGGATTTTCCTCTTTTCTGCAACAGTTTCTTCCTTTTGTTGTAAAGTTTGTTTATGGCAGGGGACCACCAGATTGGCTTCTTTTTTTTGGATGAGAGCATCTTGGTTCTATTTGGGATGGCACGATTTATGCATAAGTGGATGTGCTCGTACAGTGCCTTAGTGTAGGATTCAGCAGTTGAACTTTCAGCTCTTGTCTGCATGGGTGTCATGAAGTTTGTCGCATCTGACTTGAGTAGCATGAAGTTGGCTTTGGAGAAGTTTTTTATGGAGGTTTCCTTACTGGGAGGTGGGGGTGGGATGTGGATGTTAAGGGTGATTAGCTTATGGTCAGACGTGACTAACGAGGGGGTGACCATAGGTGTGGAGCATCAATTTCCCATGTTGGTAATGACCAGGTCTAGGATATTGGAGCCCCTGGTGGGACTATGGATTAGTTGATCCAGGGCATTGGAATTTATGAATTCCAAGAACCGTTGGGCAAAGGTGTTGGTACATGAGTAGCTTTCTCAGTTAATGGCAGGGTAATTAAAATCACCCAGTATTAGGGTGTTTGGTTCTATCTTAATATTTTCCAGTATGTTTAGAAAGGTGTAGTGAGAATCTTGGGGTATGGCGGGGGATCTGTAACAAGCTACAATTTGGATTGCAGTCTTACCTAGTGTTAGTTGCACCTGGAGAATTTCAGACACATTGTGTTGGGCAACTAGCCTGGTGGTGTGAATATCCTTGGTGAATATTGACACTCCTCCACCTTTAGTGTTTCGGTCCTGCTTTGGTGGCCGAAAAGTGTGGTAAGAGTTGTAGCCTGGTGTTGCAGGGGTGCTCTCTGGAGCCTTGAACCAGGTCTCAGTTACTGCACAGATATCGATGTTCTCCATTTTTAGGAGTGCCTCGAGAGAGTGCATTTTGAGGTTTAGACTTCTAGCATTGAGTAGCATTACCTTCAGATTTTGCATGCTTGTATCTGTTACGGTGGTGGTTTTGTTCTTTGAACTTTGCCTAAAAAAGGCACTATAGGGGTGGCAAGAGCCTTAGCCAGTAACCTGAATCCCAGAGGCGACAGGTGCAGACCATCTCTGGCAAAGCATCGTGGTCTGTCAATCATGTCATCCCAGGCAGACAGATACTGGATCCCCTTCGAATGACAACAGAAGCTTAGCCAATTGTTGAAGTCAATCATTTTGTCCTTATATTGTGGTATCATTCTGGGCAAAGGCAGGATGCTACTCAGGGCAAGGGTCATACCTGCCTGGGCCACATGATCTGAGAGCTCTTCCATGTCTTTTTTCATGTAGTCCAGGGAGGTACATCTCAAGTCATTCACTCCAACATGGACAATGACAGAGTCATATGTGTACTTGTTGTGGAGTGACTTGAGTGCATGCGTTATGTGGCAGATTCTGGCACCCGACAGGCAGCTGACTGTAATTTTCTCCTTGTTAAACCTGGTGAGAGGGACATCAGTGTGCCGGACTATAGAGTCACCTACGACTAAAATGTTAGGTACATTTTCTTGCCTTAAGGGCTGTTGCTGGGTGGCACACAGATGTTTTAAACTATGTCGTGACACTTTGGTTGTGATTGGTGTTTGTTTGTGTTTCAGCTTCAGAGGTCCTTGTTGCTTGGGCAGGTTACAGTTAAGGGCCTCTGCATATGTGGATTTAGTGTTGCTATATGTGGGTGTTGGTGGTGTGGGTTTAGAAGGGCTATGTGTTGCTTGAGGTGTAGTGTGGGTGTTAACCTTCTCCTCTTGACTGTCTAGTAAAATCTTGGGTGGAGAGAGCTTTGCTTCCATCTTGGCTATGTAAGTGCATCTCTCACAGGTTGTAGTGTTGGGTGGTAGGAGGAGAGGGTTGTCTGTGTACATGAGGCAATTGCTGCATTGCCCCAGTATGCCGAGATTCACAAGATGGACAGGAGAAATCATCGGAAGCTGACCCTTGGACATGCCTAGTTTGATGATTTTTTTTTTATTTGTAAAGTACAGGAGCTGTTTTCCCTTACCTTAGCAAGGTACTTTGCAATTATAGGCTGTTTAGTGCCTACTATTAATTTCTCCTTATTAACAAGGAGAGTTGAGTGCTTGTATCAGTTTATGGCACCCTAGTGCTTTCCAGCAGGTATTAGAGAAAGTGCTAGTCAAAGGGAAGCTTAAAAGTAAGATGAAATAAAATGCACACTGCAGTGTGCACTAGAGAAGGTAGACGTGAAAGTAGGTAACTTAAGTTTTACCTGTTTAAAAAGTTAAGGTTTAGTGGAGAGTTACTATTTTTAAAACAGCAAGATGGGTTGAAAGGGGTGGTCACTTTTGTATTCTGGTACTATGGAATACAGTAGGATGGCCAATAAATTTAAATAGTTGAAGGGGAGGGTTTTTTGATTTAGTGATTACTCACACAAGCCACTGAAAGTAGAGAGGAAATGAGATATATGGTCAGATTAACATAAGAGGCAGGCAACAGAAAGACAGTGGTATTTAACAAGACAACTTTTTTGTTTTTTGTTTCAAATCCAACAGCAGCTGTTTGTCTCCCTTGGTGTGTAATCATCCTACTGTAAGGTTTTTGCATTCAAGTAATCCAAACCATCCTTCAGGTCAAGCAGGTCTCTGCCCCCTATATCAAGCAGTAGAAATTTCAGTTGTTTCTCTTGAGCACTGGGCACCCACAGACACTTGTCCTGCAACTAAAACGACTAAATACTAATTAATCCAAACCATCCTTCAGGTCAAGCAGGTCTCTGCCCCCCATATCAAGCAGTAGAAATTTCAGTTGTTTCTCTTGAGCACTGGGCACCCACAGACACTTGTCCTGCAACTAAAACGACTAAATACTAATTAATCCAAACCATCCTTCAGGTCAAGCAGGTCTCTGCCCCCATATCAAGCAGTAGAAATTTCAGTTGTTTCTCTTGAGCACTGGGCACCCACAGACACTTGTCCTGCAACTAAAACGACTAAATACTAATTAATCCAAACCATCCTTCAGGTCAAGCAGGTCTCTGCCCCCCATATCAAGCAGTAGAAACTTCAGTTGTTTCTCTTGAGCACTGGGCACCCACAGACACTTGTCCTGCAACTAAAACGACTAAATACTAATTAATCCAAACCATCCTTCAGGTCAAGCAGGTCTCTGCCCCCCATATCAAGCAGTAGAAATTTCAGTTGTTTCTCTTGAGCACTGGGCACCCACAGACACTTGTCCTGCAACTAAAACGACTAAATGCTAATGTAGGTGCTTAACTTCCAAGTGTCTAGACAGTAAAATACCTTACTTGCATTAACTTAAACAAATGTTAGTGAGTGTATTAGTATATTTCTGCTGTATAGTTCCTTAGTCAAACCTCTGTACTGATGAGTACATCACCAGGACTAAACAGTTGTATATTGCTCTCCAGTTAGTGCCCCCCCCCAACTAAAGTCAAGTTTCTGTTGAGAAATACTCAAATCTATAAAAGAACATTTCTTTTCCTCTCCTGTTTCATCTGTAACTAACCCCAGCTTTAATTCTATATCCTTTTAAGAATGTCAGGGTAAATTGGATAATGTCTACATTTGCCTTGATTTTATAGTATAAAGTAGAGTGACTGTGCAAAGTAGCATACCTTTTCTTAAGGTTCAATGAGTGGTTTCTATTCCTTTTGCACTTCACAGTGAGTGTCTGCAGAGTTCATTTAACCATTGGCTAGCCTTCTCCTTCCCTGTAGTCTTTACCCCTCCCTCCTCCAGCTCTTGTTCTGTATTGGATAACCTGAGGTAATTTAAACCCAGGGTGCCATTTTGTTTTTGTTTCAAATCCAACAGCAGCTGTTTGTCGCCCTTGGTGTGTAATCATCCTACTGTAAGGTTTTGCATTCAAGGTATGCTGTATATTGTGGTTTAATTCCTAATGCTTTAGTACAACAGCTTATACTATATGTTTCTGTTATGTTTAACACTGCAGGATGCCTTTAGATAATTCTGCTTACTGAACTGCTGTCACATATGCACCTAGATATGTTCTGTTTTCCTTGTTTACTGTTATAGAGCCAGAAGGGCTATTTCACATGCTGCATTTCACTGCTCTGTATAACTGCATTGACTAGTTTTTAAATACATTGAAAGTGTATCTTGCTTAATTTAGTAGAGGACTGCTTTCTATATTTACATTTTATATTTGTATGTTGCCATAAGAAAATATTTTATGTTATCAGGTGCTGAAGCAGGATTAACCATTGTCTGATGTTTTTGTTATTGACTATTGCTAAACAAAAATCCAATCTGACTGGTCACACAGTATGTGCTGCCTTAACCTAATGCTCTCTTACATTTTTCTTCTATTTTTCTTTCAGTAATCCAAACCATCCTTCAGGTCAAGCAGGTCTCTGCCCCCATATCAAGCAGTAGAAATTTCAGTTGTTTCTCTTGAGCACTGGGCACCCACAGACACTTGTCCTGCAACTAAAACGACTAAATACTAATGTAGGTGCTTAACTTCCAAGTGTCTAGACAGTAAAATACCTTACTTGCATTAACTTAAACAAATGTTAGTGAGTGTATTAGTATATTTCTGCTGTATAGTTCCTTAGTCAAACCTCTGTACTGATGAGTACATCACCAGGACTAAACAGTTGTATATTGCTCTCCAGTTAGTGCCCCCCCCCCAACTAAAGTCAAGTTTCTGTTGAGAAATACTCAAATCTATAAAAGAGCATTTCTTTTCCTCTCCTGTTTCATCTGTAACTAACCCCAGCTTTAATTCTATATCCTTTTAAGAATGTCAGAAAATTATACTCTGTGCCCATAACATAGCCTATAACTTCGTGCAAACATATTAAATTACAGTTAAAATTTCAGTTGAACATATTACAATTTAAGCTAACATTACATACTTACCAAAGCCTAAAGAAACACTTAGAGTCAGTGTTAGCCCGCTTTGCTCCCCTCCCTGCCCCCTATTTCCACCCGCCCCCACTACTTCTCCTTTTATTCTAACCCCTAATCACCTGACCAGTAGTCCAACCCCTAATTCCCTAACAACTAGCCCAACCCACTTATCCTACCTCCCCCCACCCCCCAATCCAATTATATCCCACTCCCAAAACACATTCCCAGACAACACAACTCTACTCTCACACACAACCAACCAGGAATCCTAGTTGTACTTCTCACTCAAAGTAGTATCATGTTACCCACACTCACATCCCTATCACTAGCTCTACTATCGCTAACCTTCCTAACTTCCTTACAAACAGATCTACCGTTGCACAACTGCTATCACACTACCCACACTAGCCCACCCTCTCAAACTCACTCAGACTTCTACATCTGCCCTACAATCATAAATCTTACAACTACATATTACTCACTAACAAAAATTACACCATCTCATCACACTAAGAAAAACTCTCATAGACCAAGCTCGCAAACAATTAATTGTAAAAAACACATACTGACACTCCTACAAATTCTGCTAACCTCTGGTGACATTCACCCAAATCCAGGTCCCCTCTCGGCTAGACAAACATCTGACCTGCTAATCCTAAATCTCAACATAAGAAGTATTACCAATAAGCTAACAGACCTACATGCATTCATAGCCCACTACAACCCTGATATACTCGCCATTACAGAAACCTGGCTTACACCCAGTATCCAAGATGAAGTCTTTCTTCCCCCAGGGTATAATACACTTAGATCTGATAGAACAAACAGGAAAGGAGGAGGAGTAGCCATTCTCTTTAAAAACACCCTTAACCTCCAGCTCCTGCACACCACACCACCCACTTTTCAAACTGCTGAAGTCCTGTTTTCTGTCCTATCCATAAGAAACACCAAGAAGATTAATATAATATGCTGCTATATACCTCCAGGCAACAACTCGCTCATAATAGAAGACATCCTACACTGGACAAAGGACAATCTACCTCAGGAAACGATCCTACTAGGAGACCTTAACACTGACTGGGCAACCTGTAACTCCAGCAGCCCCTCTACACATATCAATCTATATGGGTTCTCTCAACTAATTAAAGAACCAACTAGAATAGATGAGAAAACAAAGAGAGAATCCATACTGGACTGGACACTAACCAACTATCCCAAACAAAACTATACAGTAGGCTGCCTCCCAGATGACTTAAGTGATCATCTCCCCACCTTCCTACTCCAGAAACACTCCAATCACCCCAAACCAGTAGTCTACAAATTTGTACGAGATGACCGTAACCTTACCCCACGATACCTAAATACTGTCCTAAGCCACTGCAACTGGGAACTACTACGGACACTCGGGTTAGACCAGGCAGTAGACTACTTCAATACAACCTTCTCTAACATCCTTAATAGTCTAGCTCCCAGCAGAAAGATCAGAGTTAAAGCCAACTACGCACCCTGGCTAAATAGAGACACCAGAGCCTTACTAAAAGCTAGAGATAAAGCCTGGAAAATCTGGAAAACTGACAAAACCCCTAGCTCCAGACAATACTATCAACAGCTTAGAAACAAGGCCAAGGCTGAATCCAAAATAAACAAACAAAACTATTTTCTTAGCACCCAAAGGAAATATTCAAATAGTCCACAAAAATTCTGGCATGCCATTAACTCCCTACTAAAGCCAGGCAAAACCACAACCCCAGCACCCATCTCTACTAACAATACCCTAGACACAGCTTCTCAATTTAATAACCATTTTACTAAATCCATCTTGGCCCTGTCCAGTCAAATAACCAAAACATTCTACCTCAGTCACAACATAACCTATTCCACACCACCCCTCTTTCAGCCTATCACCAGTGCCCACCTCAACTATCAAAAACTCCTCCTAAAACTAAAGCCAACCACACTAGCAGCTGATAACATACCTGCTGCATACCTAAAAATGGCTAGTGACTCCTTATCATATCCTGTCTCCATCCTTATCAACCGCTCCATACTAGAATCCTACATACCCAAACTCTGGAAAGTATCTCGCATCATTCCTCTCCATAAAGGAGGTAATTCTTATGAATTCTCCAACTACCAACCTATTGCCATCCTTTGCCCCTTACCCAAAATTCTTGAGAAATGCATCCACTTGCAAGTGATGACATTTCTTAACACACACAATCTACTATCTACCACACAACACGGTTTCCGTCCACATCACAGCACAACCACAGCCCTTTTATCTTTCACTAATTATATAAACCTTCACAGGAATGATAACAAATATGTATCAGCCATTTTCCTAGACCTCTCAAAAGCATTTGATATGGTCTCCCACTCCATTCTACTAGACTCACTAACATCATTATCCTTCACCTCCTCTACTATGGCCTGGTTCAGAAGCTATTTGTCTGACAGGCAACAATCAGTCCAGTGGAAAGGAACTCTGTCTACACAACTTCCAGCCACCATAGGTGTCCCACAGGGCTCTATACTGGGCCCACTGTTGTTCTCTATTTTCACAAATAACCTCAAATGCTCTACACAACATGCCACACTCATACAATATGCAGATGATTCAACTCTGATCTGCTCCGCCTCATCTCCCATCACCCTACATACACTCACTCAAGATACCTTTATCTCAGTAGAAAAATGGATATCTGGGATCCAACTAATTCTAAATCCCAAAAAGACAAATCTGCTACTATTTACCCCTAATAGATAAAAAAAAACCCTCTCCTTTACCATAACCTCTAATGACGGCACCACCATCTTCCCTTCTAACCACACCAAAGTTCTGGGCATTGAAATAGACAATAATCTCCACTTTGATGTTCACATCTCACATACCATAAAACTAGTACACAAAAAACTAGGCTCCCTATACAGGCATAAGTCCTTTCTCTCACAAAAAGCAAGAGTCACTCTTGCACAAAGCCACCTCCTCTCAACTCTATTATACGCAGCACCAATCTTTACCCAAATCAGACAATGTGACCTAGACAAACTAGAATCATGCTACAATAAAATAGCCAAGTTTGCTACTAACTCAACCTATAGAAACCATCACTGTGCTGCACTAAAAGAACTAAAATGGCTTGAGCTACCACAGCTACTTAACTATCATCAGCTGGGCACAGCCTACAATATTCTCAAATATCCTGAAAACCCCCCCTCATTATCCAACCTACTTACTATCTATACTACAAACCGATACCTAAGATCCAGTGAAAAATCTCTCCTCTCCATCACCAAGGCTAACAATAATGCAGGGAAAGCGCTCTACTCCCACACCGTTGCCAGAAATTGGAACTCTCTTCCCCTATCTGTGTCCACTGCCCCCTCCACATCCATATTCAAAAACTCCCTCAAATTGCACCTTCTTAGTACATGGTTATGCCCTTGTATCACATAACCCTACCCATACTACTATTAACTCCCCAAATTCCTCTCTGATCACATGCTGGAGCTCTGATCCCTGTAGGCTTGGTCATCTGAAAGGGTACTTTTAACTGTAGAATCTTACTTGATATATTTTCTTTTCTTACCAAAGTATGACTGACATTGTCTTTTTACCCATGTTCTATATCTTTTACCTGCAGTGTTTTTATTAATTCTTGTTATATTACTATGCTCAGCATACATGATGTAACCTGTTTTGTGTATTATGCTGGATGTACTGTATTTGTATAACTTGATGTTGGAGCTTTTCTCCCCGGGCCTCCTCTGAAAATGGACATGGTCCAGTCGGAATTTCCCGGTTAACAAATGTAAAATAAATAAATAATAAATAAATAACTATGACTGGGTGGCAGGGCGGGAAAAAAAATTCTGCCTGACTCAGAAGAGAGAGAGAGCTGTGGTCTCTTTTGAAGTTTTAATATGCTGTTAAAGCAGAATGCAGGTAAAACATAAGGTAAAGAAAACAAAGTACAGTATTTAAAATATAGAAAATACAAAAAATAAAAGCAAACTAACCTTTCCTTCACAGCAAAGTGTAGCAGAGTCTGGATGAGCCTTTCTGGTAGGAAGTAGATAAAGGTGGATGCATTGTTATACTGGATTCGTCCTATTATATTGAGGCTATGAATGAACTGCTTGCTGATGTACAGACCTTTAAAGTTATTAATGACAAAGAAGTGAATAATATTAATATGTGCATCTATGACCTCCAACTCATGCATGATATAGACATCGACACCTTTAATTTCTTCACTGTGACCTGTCCAACCATCCCTGTTCTGTATGGTCTGCCAAAGGTACACAAATCATCCCGTAAGCTACCAATAAGACCAATTGTTTCAGGCAAGGGATGGATAATGGAACCTTTATCGGCATACCTTCAGAACATATTGAATTGCCACCTGATGAATGTTAAGAGTTATATTAAGGATACAGGTGACCTTCTACAAAAGTTGTATGAATGGTGGAATGAATATCTGGTCAAAGATTTTTTGTTGGTCACATTAGACATAAAATCTTTATTCACTGTGATCCCAAACGCCTATGGCGTGGATCAAATAAGGGAAATTCTAACAGAGTGTGGAAAATATACCATCAGGGAAGTAGTCACACTGTGAACTGTTAGAATTGGTATTAGAAAACAATATTTTTTTGTTCAATAGTCAAATTTACCATCAAATATCTGGTGTTGCCATGGGCACAGCCATGGCAAACATCTATGCTAATTTGACTTTGAGTAAATGGGAAGAAATAAATATATATGGTGATGCGAATGTCTATTCGAGCAGAGTACTTTTCTATAAGCGCTTTGTGGACAATGTTTTTTAATTTGGAGGGGTAGCAATAAAGAATTGCAAGAGTTTAAAATTTTGTTGGATCAATCTACTGAATTTTTGAAATTTGAAATGAAAATATCAGATTTATTTATTGACTTTTTAGATGTACGTATTATGATAACTGAGGATGGTTTGGATACCTGCATTTACAAAAAGGATGCTTGTACAAATAAATACCTCCACAAAAACAGCATGCATGCTAAGCATGTTTTTAAAGGTGTGGCTAAAAGCCAATACCTAAGAGCTAGTAGATTGAATACAAAATTTGACTTATGTATGGAACAAATGAATGAAATGACTAATGATTTTGTAATGAGAGGTTATGATATTAATGAACTGATTTGTGCCAGAGATGATGTCATCTCACTTAGGGATAGTAAAGCAAGGCCATTTTTTTCACAACAATCTAGGGATATATATGGCCAGGGTGTACCTGAAAAGTTACAACCATTAAGATACACTATGACATATAGTAGAGCCACTGAGGATATAGAGTGTATTATCAGGGAAAACTGGGACATACTTAAAACTATCCAAGGATATGAGAGATGGTTACCTAATGTACCTTTGTTTAGTTACAAAAATTGTAACAATTTAAAACAGCATTTATGTTACAAAGATTTCTCTTTAAATAAACGGAAAGGTTTTGAATTTAAAAAGAAAGGGACCATCCCATGCCATAATTGTTCCTGCTATGTTAATATATGCCAATTGAATGAATTTATACATCCCTCTAATAAAAGAAAATATATATTTAACTGTATGGCAACATGTAATACTACTATGAGTGTTTATTTAGCAACCTGTACCATCTGCCCAGCATTCTACATAGGTAAATGTTCTAGAAGGCTGCAAGATAGAATTCTAGAGCATAAATCTGATATTCGTAGGAAAGTTGAGACTAATTCCCTAGCACAACATGTACAAGAACAGGGCATCTCTCATCAGTTTGTATTTAGAGTCACTGAGTACTTGAAACCTAGCCTAAGACATGGTGATATTATTAATAGACTCGATGTAAAGGAGTATGAATGGATTGTTCATATGCAGGCAGATACTCATCCAGGGTTGAATAAACAGGTTACGTTGGAAACCAATGTTAAGAATCAAGCAACAAAAAATTGCTTGATGTTATATACTGATAAAAAAAAATTTCAACTGGCCTGTAGTTAGGTTTGTTCTATATATGTATATAGACTATCATTTTTATATATATGTATATATATATATATATATATATATATATATATATATATATATATATGTATTATTCCTAAACTATGCATTTCATGATTTATGATAGTTATTATTAAAATATCTTTTGATGCATTTTTGAAAATGCCCTTTTAAATATGAATTGTGGAGAATGCTGATATAATTGATATCTTATGGTAATAGGGTGGCTGTGTCATGTGATTATTTTTAAATTTCTATTTAATGATGGTTGAAAATAACTGTTTTTTAAACACTGATGAAGGACTTTTATGTCTGAAAGCTTTGTTCTTTTATATTAAAACTTTACTGCTCTTGTGGATTTGTGACTTCGTTTTTTTTTTGCTTTAAACTATTTCTGCCACTTTCCACTTAACCAGCTTGCTTGCTTTGGACTTTTTATATTCAGAAATGATGTCAACTAACATGCAGCAATTACTCAGAAAATGGTAACATATTGATTTAGAGACATTTCCAGTGGCATCTAATTGACCAGCCACTCTCTTCTGTGTGGCCAAAGGGCTGTCTAGCTGGGACAGCCTGACTACAAGGAGAGATTTATTTGTTTTTCATTTTGAGTCTATCGGTTGCTTTTTTCTTCTTCATCAAAGTTGTTGCTATCAGATCTGCTCTGCCCCTGACCCCTCTGGATCCCACATATACTACTGTATTACCAGCCTGCCTTTCTTTTACATTTTGTACAGTGTTTAATAATCCCTATCATGATTAGTACATTTCTGTGATTCTAAATGTGCAATCAGTGACCTGTGGACTGGTCCCTGTCCATCAAGACTAGTTTTAGCTAGCCTTGATGTCTTGGGAACAGAATTTTTTTCAGATTATGGTTGTACTTTTGAAAGAAACCATGCTTATCCCTAATCTCAAGGAAACCTATAGTAGACCCTACTTTTCACCCTAGTATTGAATATCCCAGTCTTAGGAAGGGTTATTCAAAAGGTTATTTTTAGTCACCTTGAAGCCCATTCAATAGATAATGGATTTAAGGACCCATTTCAATTAGGGTTTTGTACTTGCCACAGTAATTAATTTGTTCTTATTTGTGTAATAAATGATCTTCTGATGACCAGAGTCCAGCGTTTTTACTCGGTACAGGTCCTCCTTGATCTCTAAGCAGCACTTGACAATACTGACTATGACTTTTGATTAAAAGACTAAAATCTTACTGTGGTCCCCCCTCTATGATGTCATATTGGTTTCTATCAAACCTTTCCTGCTGTTTCCAAAGGGTCTCTTCAGGTTTGAACAATTCATCCCCATACCCATTGGACTGTTGATGTCTACATGGTTTAATTCTAGGCCCCTTGCATTTCACAGTGGATATTCTTTTACTTGGGGATTTTATTAGGGAGAGGGTTTGGAATATCACAGGATGAGGTGGGATGGTTGTATTCTTTACATGGCCATCTGGAAGCCATACACTCATAGTTGTCTTATAATGTATTGAAGCTGAACACCTCCAAAACAGAGGATATGGCTGTTCATGCTACCTTGAGAGATCACTATGTTTCTTCTCTTCCTAATTTCATCTTTTTCTGAAAGAAAAAAGTTTAAAATTTTAAGTAAGGAGCATAAATGGTATTTCCTTAAATCATAAGCTGACACTGCAGGAGCAGGGGCTATCTATTGTGAAGTCTTCATGTTTCCATTTATAAAAATATTTCTGTGTTAAAGCACTTTTTTCCCAAGTTGATCTCTTGGTAGTAGTTCAAGCTTTAGTCTTGCTGTGGTTGGATTATTACAATGTCGTTTACCTGGCACTTCCCAGCACTGAAATGGACCCCATACAATTAGTGCAGAACTATGCTGCCAAGTTACTTAGTGGCACTAGCTGTGACCAACATATTACTCCTGTTTTCCATCATCTACATTGGCTTCCAATTCATTTTAGGATTACCTTCAAGGTTTTTGTGTAGGTGTACTTGACTGTACATGATTATGGTCCTTCTTACCTAAAAAGTTAGTTATGCAATATACCCCAAATAGGGTTCTACATTTGACCACTCAGAGGCTGCTATTGGTTTCACAGGTGAGTCTGAAAAACTCTGACATTCATTCTTTTGCTAATGAAGTACTGCACCTGTGAAATGTATTACCTCACTGGTCAGCTTGTCCAGTTCATAGGTTAATAGATTAGTACTAGGCTATCTGCTGTTATGGGCCATTTTTTAAGCCTGGCCAGATACTCCATGTGAGAAGTAAACTGCACAACTTAGGTTTGTAAGGTAAACACCTTAACCGTTATGCCTTTCTTTTTGATATTAATGGGGTTGGATCAGAGATGATGTTTAGTTGTATTTTATATGTTTATCTGTTTTATATAGTTTATTTATGCTTATATGTATTTTGTGCATGTTGTTTGTTGAAAAATTACCTAAATTAATTAGAATCTGACATTGCTCTACATAGACAAGATAAAAACTAACTATAAAAGTGTAAATGTTCCTTATTTATTTATTCATGTAGACCTCCTGCCTCACTTTTCAAATGTTTGGAGATTTTTATTTTACTCCCTGTGCAAAATCCCACATATTTGAGGAAAAGAACCAGGCTAAGGCATGCCTTAGCAATATTGATAAAATGCTAATGCACTAAAAAGCCAGATCTCCACAGAATGTGTTATGATTATGGACAATATTTATTGTAACTAGGATCTACCAAAATCTTGGCATAGCTCTTTGTTGATAGTGTTGATAGAGTTATTCATCCAATCTTTCACTTTTGTCAGGCCCATAATATTGACAAAAGAAAGACATTAGGTTGTCCACAAATAAGCAAAAAACAAAACGCATAGTGATCAGAGTCCACACAGTCCACCAAGGATCTACAAAAAACAATCCGCAGACAGCAAACCTGTGGCCAAAACATTAGGTTTATTAAAATGATTAAGTGATTTTATTTTTGGTTTGTTTCTTTAAACGCCAAGCCTTCTGCACTTTTGTTAGTTCACAAGTACACGATTATACTATTTTTTCTAACCCACAGATCTAAAGACTATGCCCTACAAATCACTATGTCATATTCACTTTACTGGGTGATTATAAGTAGGAGGTTTAGGTTAGGTCATGGGGCATAGATGAAAGTCCCCATAGCTGACAAGCACCAGAGAAGTTAAAAGCATATAGAATTCACAAAGAGGGATACCAAAGGTACTGCAGCATCATAGCTGGGGGGGGGGGGGGGGTGTTTATGTTTGGATAAAATATGCAGCCAGTTCTTGGGTTGGTTACATTCACTCCACATCCACTAATGATATTATTCCACTCATCAATCAAACACTTTTCCTACATTTGGACAGGTAGTAGACATATATCTATATATCTATATCTATATATCTATATCTATCTATCTATCTATCTATCTATATATATATATATATATATATATATATATATATATACACTACTCTTAATCACACCAAAACAAGATACATTCCCTAAAAGCACATAAAGCACATACAATGTAGGACTTTATAGCCTTCATACAGTGAATCACAATAGAATTAAGAAAGTTTTCAAAATCATATATTTCAAATGATGTTACTCAACTCAGAGTTATGAAAGACTTCTTAGGGCTTTGTTTTGAACCAATAAGGTTATGAAATGCCTTTGAACCATATGTTGCAATATCTGAGTATCCTGTTTTGTGCTAAATTATGTTTATGCAAGAGGCACGTGCTTCAGATAGTGATTACTAGAATATGACCAAATGTATGTACTGTTACATTAAGTATTGTAGATTCAGTCACAGCAATGTCACTTTCAGTTGTTTTGTAAAACAAATCTATTTTTAAGAGTATTTATGAAATATTTTACAAAAATTAGAGTGTGCTCATTCCACAGACTGATTAATATACTAGCATACAGAGAACCTCTATAGGGACAGAGAATCTCTGTAGGGTGTAGTGTGTATATGCAGAAATGAGAAGTGACAATGACCTATACTCTGAGTAAATGCCTATTTATACCGTTACTGAAATTGTAAGCAAATTCTGCGCAGTGGTACGGCGGTAACGTTGTTACCTCACAGCAAGAGGTTTTCCCGTTCGATTCTCGGCTTGGCTTGGGAGTGCCTTCTGTGTGGAGTCTGCATGTTCTCCCTGTGGTTGGGTAGCATTCGAAAGACATGCGTGCGTAAATGGGTGTGCCTTCGTTGAAGGTTGGGCGAAAAGCTGGCACCTCGGCATTTCATAAAAATCTACTGCCAATCATTAGCGGACAAGAGTTCCGCTGTGGCGACCCCTTCCCGGGAAAAAGTCGAAAGACAAACAACAACAACTGAAATCATAAGCAAATTAAAAAGTAATTACTTTCTGCAAGTTCACCAGTCTCTTCTTTCTAGCAGAAGTTTAGATTCTGTTACATGCCTTCACAGTTTCTACTCATAAAACAATGAATTAAGGGTTACTTTTGAATCACTCCTTAGGCAACCAAGTGTTACTTGTTTTATGTCTTATTACTTGTTTTAATTTTCAGTAAACGCAATAAGTATTTAAGCAGTTTAATAAAATATACAGAAGTTGAAGCTCAGACTCCATATATGACCTGCTTAGAAAACCAAATATTTAAATTCTTAAGTTCATTTGTCTGATGGGGATGCAAGAATTGCACAACTGAAATTTATTTTCTAAATTATGCATGTCTACTTTCATTTTGCATAGTCTTTACCAAAGTAACCTCAGCTGACTGCAAACTTTTGAGATCTCCATTACTACTCACTGAATTTCCAAGGACTGAAAATCTCACAATATGAAAATAATTGCATCAAAATTTTGAGCAGCTATTTTCAGTTCCAAAATACTGTTTTCCATGGAGGAGATATGTTATTCTACAATAAACCCTTGAGGCTTTCCTTCAGTCCACAGATATATGAAGCCTTACACCAGGTGAAAAAGAATTGTTCATAGAGCTATCCAATTGCTTCTTGATTGTCATTAAAAAAATTGACAATAAACCAGTGTCGAAAGAAACATGCTTACCAACAAAGTGACATCTGAGAAATTATTTTTAAACACATATTTTTTAAAGATTGTTATCATTTGATGTGCACAACATTCAGTTGGACATAGGTTCAGGCTTTCTCCAGTCCCACAATGGCATAGCAATGAGACCATTGCCTTTTTAGATGTCACATTAAATAAAAATGCAACTGGTAAGATAAACACCACCTTGCATAGGAAACCATGCTGGAGAAATCATTATTTGAATGCATGTAGTATGCATCCTAGGCATACTTTTCATAATATTATGCAAGGAGTAGGATACAGAGTTTCTCGGCTGTGCACAGACAATAGTGAGTTTCACAAAGAAATAGATGTGTTAAATGAACATCTTAAGGGAAAAGGGCATCCAAAGGAAAATTTAGAAAAAACTAAGAACAGTATAATATCTAACAGGGAAGCCAGGGCTAGACCATAGTGTCTGATAATAAAGAACAGCAGGGAGATAAGTTGAAGCCATCTAATAAGTATGACAACAAACCCAAGGTAATTCTACATTATAGTAACAATGTGTATGAGATATGTGATATTATTAAGCAAAATTGGAAGATACCAAGAAGTGACAATCACTTGAAGGATATTTTAGATGATATTTTAGATTTTAGATATTTCAAGGGAAATAGTAATATAAAAGACATGTTATGCATAGAACCTGGTTTAAAAAATAATAAGAAGGCTAACAGTGTTTCCTCTGCGCACATGAGAACAGGGACTTTTTCCTGTAGTCATTGTAAAACATGTTTAAATGTGAATGGTTTAAATTGTTTTATACATCTTGTTACAAACAAAAAATACACATTTGAGTTTTATGCAGATTGCCATACAGAGAATGTGGTTTACTTGGCATGCTGCAAGTCATGTCCGAGTTTTTATGTTGGAAAAACTATTTGTAAGTTAAAAACAAGAATATTGCACCACGTGGTATCTATTAGACCGAAGGATAAACATAATTCATTGTACCAGCATAACAACAAAAAAGGAGTATGGCTGGTATAAAGGCAACAAAAAACAACACAAACCAGTCACCAAGTGCAGCAAACCACAGCTGAGTTCCAAACACAAACCAAGAAACTGCCACAACACGTTTCCTGTGAATAATGAGCTGGGAACGAAGCTTCCAGTTAAAACCAAGTTTTAATGTAGAAAACTGCCACAACACGTTTTCACTGTTATTCACAGGAAACGTGTGGTGGCAGTTTCTTCGTTTGTGTTTGGAACTCAGCTGTGGTTTGCTGCACTTGGTGACTGGTTTGTGTTGTTTTTTTTTTTTTTTTGCATTTTGCCAGCATGTTTCTAGCTTTCCAGATTATACTTTTGTTTTTATGGTTCTAAATGTTGCACAGATGAAAAAAAAGGGGGGGGGGGGCATTGTCAATGATACAGGTTATGAAGAGTTAAGATGGATCACACAGTTGCCTGCTAACAACTCACCTGGGTTAAATAGTTCTGTACCTTTAAAACCAGTCTTAAAGAAAAGGCGGGTCAAGTATAGAAAGTAATCGGTTGCTTTTAGAAATGTTTTAATATTTAAAGACTGTCATGGTTATGTGAAGTTTGTCTGATGAAGGGTTTTTTTTTTTAACCTGAAAGTGCTTACGTTTTATAATAAAAGATTATGGCCAGTTTGGACTCTGTTTCATTTGCTTTTGGATTTGTTCTTACAAGAGGTTCGAGAGGAGTCCTTAAGGGAAGCTAAGAGGCTTGTGTTTTGCTACAGTCCCACAATGGTGGTCATACTTGTATTATTTTCTAATCATGTGTACTAGTACATGAAAACATAGTTTGTATGAAACGAACATTGTTATGCTGCATTTCAAGGAGTTGGACTTGAAATAGCCATTGTTGAATGAGCAAGTGTAGGCAGTCAGTGCATAGTGAATAAGTCCTCTCACTCTGTTTTTATTTATTGAATGATATCCTGAAAAGTTACGGAAAATACAAATATTTCATTTTCTGATGTACTGCACAATCATTAGAAATGAATTGCTTGTGTAATCTAATCCACGCAGCTGTGGGCTGCTGGGACTCCAGTGCTATTCAGACAAAATGGCTCCAGTAAATATTTTTGTAGACTTTACAAAAATGAGTAATAGCCCTTGTAAATCACTTTATTTAATCGTGACTGCATTCAGTGTAGATCTATTCAAATGAGGCTAAAGAAGAACTGAAGTGTTTGTAATTGAATTTCTAAATACACAGATCATCAGAAATGGAAATGAATCTTATTATACGTGTTGACCTTTAACAAGATTCTAATTAAATAGAGACAGGCACTCTTAACTCTAAATTAAGTTTCATTACAGTTTGATCTGATCCAATCTGCCAGGATTTCTTGATGGGGGAATATTCTTTGAAGATTAAAAGAAGAGTTTCAGGATGTACTTCACAGGTTTTGATACTGAGCTAAGTAATGCACAAAAAGTAAAAAGTGGGCATTTTCATGCTGGCTGCTTTTAGAAATGAATTTCATTATTTTACAAGCATGACTCTGCATGACAACACTGACAGCTCTGATACATTATATTCTTGTGTATGGAGTATCATTTAGTAAAGCTTTTGATAAACTTTTTTTCCTAGCATCTGAGTTAATCCATATGTTGCATTAGCACTGAGAAAATCAATGTCATCTATGCACTCACTAGTGTGTGTGTGTGTGTGTGTGTGTGTGTGTACATGCTAATGTAATCAATGGATGTTCCTTAAAACTTCCAAAATGAGAGCCCTGTTTTGTGATATTCTAGGGAAAAAATATAAACAGATATGAAGTGAGCACTTTTAGGGGTATTTTCTGGATATTTCTATTGCTGATATATCATCTGCTATATTACATTTCCCTAGAACAGTTTGCCAAATTATCACAGAGACAAATATAAGATAAGAAGAAGAAGAACTGGCACTAGTTATACTAAAGGGGAGAAGCACTTTCTACAAATGAGAATGTCATGGCAAAGCAACAGGCAGATCTTCATTCTACAGTGATGTAAGGTCGGATTCCAAAACAACACTGAGGACAGGGCAGCACTCCAAAGATATACTTCAGCACACCAGCTGTGGATGTGATTACAGAAGATATGCAGTAATTAGTCTGCGTAATTATTTATTTAGTATAGGATAATTACAAATTCCACACATGCCCATCAGATTCCAAAAGACAACTTGTATGCCAATGCATGACACACATGACTACATTTTCAAAACCCTCGGCGAATGCCATATTGCAATCCAAGGAAAGCTATCTCTGATGGATATCTGTGGAATCTGTAATATTAGTGAAAAATAAAAACAGAATGCAACCACCAGTGAATGAACTACAACAGGCTGCAGTACTGCAAGCCAAACAGGAAGATATGGCAATGCATCCTAGAAGGCAGCCAGTTAGACACAGAGCCAGACTACAACTATGTTAACTGTCAAAGCAGGAAATAATCAACAGGTACTGCTTAGACAGACAGTTGGTACCAGCTGTGTGTGCCATGTACACCCCACACATGTGCAAACAAGCTGAGGTAACCCTATACCTGTTGAAACCAAAGTCTGTCAGAGTTTAGGTATACTGGTGTCTGGGACATTCTAACGGCACATGAGACGTGCTGTATGAATGTCCCAGACAGCTGCCAGTTGCATCCTTGTTTCTGGCAGCAATGTATAACAAGGTAGATGAATATATCCACTTCCCATCTACAGTCATGGAGTGCCCAAATGTCATGCACCAGTTCTACAACATTGTTAAGTCCCCCCATGTCCTCGGTGCAACAGAATGCACCCACGTCCATATTAAAACCCCTATGAAACCAGAAGGAGAAATGTACATAAATAGAAAGAGATGGTCATCACTGAACTGTTAGATGATGTGCTCATCAGATGGCAGCATAACGAATATATGGCAATACACTCTGGTACTGTCCACAGTTGTTATTTGGAGGGAAATTGGTCTGAGGGATGCTTTTCAATATGGCAAAATACATGGGATTACTACTGGGGAAGTACAAAAACACAGCAAGGATGTAAGCAGAATACACCCCTGTCAACAGTATGTATGATGACAGCATGTTTAATTTTCCTGCTACTGAGGAGGCATACAATAGAGCAACATGAAACACCATTGAGCATCTGTTTGATGTGCTGATAGCCAGATTCAGATATCTGGAAGCATCCGGCAGTGTCCAGCAATACATACCTGAAAAAGTGGCACAGATGGTCACTGTGTGCTCCATGCTTTGCAACATACTAAAAACCACACATGGTGGTTTGCTTACCACAGGTGTGAGTGGCCTATCCCAAGAACCCCAGATGTCTGAAGATGACATGTCACAGATGTCAGAGCAAGATCAGTAGGACATGGGAGAGAGGAATCAGGTGATGGAAAATGTGACCACAAGTCCTAGCTCAGACAACATGGCAGCATATGACATGCAACTTTGAGTCATGTCAAGCCACATGTACAGAAGTACACAGAGTAAACAGTGATGTTCATGTATTGCTCACAATAGCATCACAGATTGCATCTAATGGAAATGACCCAACAGATGTACAAATTGAGCATCATTCGTAACATAATCGTAACATATAACAGTATGAACATATACAAACAACAATGACAGCAACCATCAAATCAGGCCACAAGTGACAGAGGTATGCATACAGACTCATAGTGGTGGATGTCTGAATGGCATATAACAAGGGAAAATGTAATGTAAACCCCATCCCTGTCTGTCAAGTATCAAATGACAAACGTGAAAGCAAGTTATCACATATTGCATTACTGTCATCTATATTGCTATTAACATATGTCAGTGTAAAAGGGGGTATAATTGTCAACAAGGGAATATAGTCATCTAGGTCAGTAAAAATAACAGAGTCCCATTGCATCAGACTTCACAACAACCTCATACAGATGAAACTCTCAGGGTTTGCAAGCATTCATTATCACCACTGGGTCAGAAAAAAACCACAGGATGAACATTGGATCAATTCTCAGTGTTACTCTAGTGCAGGCTAAGGTGCCCATGCTGGTGCTCACACCCCAGTCCTGGTTGCCCCTGCCACTTCCAGAAATCGATGGCCCAACTTGCTCAACTGAGGAGCTTGATGTGATGACACCAGCATGTGGAGACACATTGTGGTAAGAAACATGACTGCGAGTTGACTGACTGGTCGTGACTGTATGTCTAACAGTGGATTGGCCAACAGCAGATGTGTGTGCATGTTGCAGCACAGACATCAACGTCTGATGGGCAAGTGTGGGTTAAATGAGGGGGGCCTGCCTCTCCCATGTGGCAACTGGCTAAGGTCAGTCAGGGAAGGTAAAACCCAGTGAGTCCTATGACACTGCTATAGCACTGCCATAATCAGACTTTCAATGCAGAATGCCACAGATAACATACTGTCATGCTATGCAGCCAATACCACCATAACCTCGCAGTGTCTGTGATCCTGATGTTCATACAACCCACACATACCTCTCAATTTCTTAGAGCAAGAAATCTGGACAAAGCCATACATAAAAGTGGGACAAAGGTCCAAAAATAGGACACTTTTTAACTATTGCTCTTATAAACTTAGAATGTTGATAGAATAACATGTTTTGCATTAACATGAATTTACTGAAGAGTATGAAGCCTGAAACTCAAATGTCTGTTATTATTTTATAACTTCAGTCCTTAACGATTTGCCAATAATTTGCCAGAAAAACACAAATTTATGAAAAATAGACTAAAAATATTAGGCAAAAATCTGGACATTATGTGAAAATGTGTACAGTTGAGAGGTATGAACCCACACAGTTGGTATGCAGCATACCTCTCAACTGTACAGATTTTTACAGAATGCCCAGATTTTTGCCTGATATTTTTGGTGTATTCCTCATGAAAATTGTGTTTTTTAGACAAATCACTGGGATGATCTATGACTTGAGGTCCCTAAATAATAACATGCATTTGATTTTCAGACTTCATATCCTTCAGAAAATGCATGCTAACACAAATCCTGTTATTCTAGCTACTTTCTAAGTATATAAGAGCAGTATAATTAAAATGTGTCCGTATTATTGGGCTGTTGTCCCCACATTATGTATGTCAGGCTTTGTCCAGATTTCTTGCCTAAAAAGTTGAGAGGTATGAACACAATCTGTGGCACTGTGCAAGTGCATGAATGTCAGATCCATGACATCACAGATAATGTCCATTCACCTGTAAGCATAGGTAGACACCCTCTGACATTTGCCATGCACACCAGCTTCACAACCACATGTATTGTGCTGGGCAGTATCTCTTTGGTATGGGAAGAGTCCACATCATTAACAGACTCAACATGAGGCAGTGGTACACAGATATCATCCTGGCTAATATCTGATGTCCCCATGTGATTGGAATGGCTGAAGATGCATTCCTCTGTGTCAGAGGCTACTAACTAACCCTGATCAGGACAAGACTGTATCACCAAATCAGTGTCCTGTGTTTTACAGGTTATGCTATCACAGGGAGGCACATCACATCCCTCCTTGGGATCAGGGTATGAGCTACTGGGGGAGGGAGGCAGTGGACATGCTATAAGAACAGGTCAGTTACACTTTTGTAAATTCCATGTTACAGCTCAGTATGGACAT
Organism: Protopterus annectens; assembly: GCF_019279795.1. Lineage (NCBI taxonomy): Eukaryota > Metazoa > Chordata > Ceratodontiformes > Protopteridae > Protopterus > Protopterus annectens. The sequence goes on along the minus strand of NC_056744.1, from coordinate 262,428,183 downwards.
ATGGGACAACGATATGAATACAATGTTAGTGAGGCTAAGGACTTACCAGGAGGTCATGTTCAGGTGTGGCTCATGGAACCTATATAACAGAGAAAATACATTAACATTATGTTTGCAACATATATGTCATATGTCAGTAAGAACAAAATAAGACACATCTAACATGTCCTCGTGGGAATCCAGCACTGGAGACAAGGGCTAAGATACAACTGTTGTAGGGAAACAAAGGCATTCACACAGTATTAGTGAGCACATACTCATCATCACGTACCATTGCAACAGGGGTATAACACACAGTATGTAATATATACACATATCAGTTGGTTGAGGTTGATGTGCAGATGGCAGTTGTCCTATGCAGGCAGAGAAAGACACAGTCTTAATGGAGGGCACCGAAAGGAGTTACAAGAATGACTCATTTGAAATAGAGGAAATGTCATACCAGTTACATACTCTCTGTGTAATGTGGATCCTGTAGTAGGAAAACAAACAAAACAAAGTATGTGAGTATGCAACATAGTCATGAATGCAGGAGAAGGTGCATGATGACCAAACTAACAGGATGTAGATACAGACGGTGCACATGTTGTCCAGATGTACCTGTGTATGGAAAATGGTGACATGAATACGATACATCATATGTGTAAAACACAGTCCCTTGTCCTATAAACATGGTGACAAGCCATACCTTTCTGTAGGTGCACTTGCACAGACCATGCCTTGTGATGACTTATCTGTAGGTAACAATGGCTCTCATGATGATGGCAGGGAATATATACATCACTGTTATGACAGTTAGCAGAGATAGCAGCTAATGGTCACAGTAAAAGTATATGGAGACACTCACTTGACATGTGTTGTTGCTGTGCAGATGTGGATGCACCTGTGCAAATGAATAAAAACAACCTTAGACATGTTGCTGTAGGAGTTATACATATACAACATCTGTACAATAACATGCCATTAAACTTCTGTTGGCTATCATCAGCATATGTGATCCCACGTTCATAGCATACTGTGCTATCAAAACATAAAAATAACACTACATGAATGTGCATGAAACAATGAAACATAATGAGGTAGTGTATATGCAACAATCTTCAGAAATGTATGATATACATGTATATTCTGGAACACCTGCTTCTATACCTCCACCGGGTATATGTTGATCACACCTAGTGGTATGCAGGGACACCAGGAATACTGTTATCTCATCTGGGGGAGTCAACATTGGACCAACATCTGGGGGAGTCAACATTGGACCAACACTGGTGGCATTTCTTGACCTCTCATACTAGGATCCTGCTGGCTGCATGAAGGATCATATCAGAGCAGCATCACTGACAGGTCTCTCAGGATCTATTGTGACCTCCTACAGAGTTTATCATGTTGGTCAGGTCTGTCCACACTTCATTCCTCCATACAGTATTTCTCTCCCATCCAAGGAGACTGTGTCCATGCTGGTGCAGAGCATCAGTGATGATGTCATTTTCTCAGTGATCGAAAATGTCATCTCTATTTCAGTTTGTCAACTGGAAGACAGTGATATGCACTTGGCATATATATTTTATATGGGGACCCACAAATGGACATGCTGATGTTGCAAGCATATGTCAGTTGAGTTGCTCTCCATCTATGTGCATACCTACATATCAACACAATAAACAATGCCATCTTCATTTTGTCTGCATGTGATGAAATGCACTAACAACCACTAGTATCTTTCTAGTCTAAGAAAATATCTATACATTAGCAGTTGCATAAGTTACAGAAAACTTTGGCATGCCTCATTATCCGTAAGCATACCACAGACTCTAAAAGTAGCCAAACATGAACATGGATATATTTTAATTCTTGAACTATATAATAGTGCACGTAGTAAGCATCAAAGAATATCATATCAGTATATCAATACTGATATCTGTGAATATCGATTAGCACACAAAGTACAGATACAGTTGGAACACGTCAGTTTCTATAACTATACCACAGAATGTACAGGGTCACCAGCAATACATGCAGATGTATTACCAATCTATCTATACATACTGTTAACTAGGGCTTTTTTCATTTATCTGCACAACTGCATATTTGGAATTCCTGATTGTCAGTAATGCAAATGTACCCACCTTTATACATATTTGTCAATCCTACACCCCTCTATTATGTCACAGACATTTGTATTACAGACAATTTTAACAAACAAAAAGTGACTGTCGACATGTATAATAGATTTATAAGGCGTAATAATAACATAGGTCTGTAATAAGAGCAATATATCCCACCACAGCAATGCCAGAAGGTGCACATTATCTTTGATGCTACCTGTAAGTCGGGTATACCTTAAAGTAAGACCAGCCATGTGCACACAGCTTTTAAGTACCATTTGCACTGTACATAATTAATGAGATTCATTATCATGAACGTTTTTGGAATTCCATTTGTGCATGTTTGTGCAAGTTCTCAAAATATGGCACATTAACCAATAGTTTGGCATAATGGGAAGGTGCTCCATCCAAATAATCAATAGGTATCATTAATGGGACCATATATAGCATGTTTCCATTACCCACCAATGACTGCCACTTTTAAAATGTGATTTTGATACATTTGCTGCTTATATCATTGCTACCAGAAAACCTAGAAGGACCTCAGTGAGTCATTTTCATTTTCTGAATGCTTATTTTCTGGCCTGTATCAGTGAGATGGCTACTGCGAGAAGGCATTGGCATGTCAAGGCACTGAACTGGATGGAGGAGGAGAAGACCCATATACTCACCATGTAAGCTGGACTTAAGCAACATATGTGGGCATGACCTAGGGACTACACAATGCTCAACATATGTAACCAGATTGTGAGGAAGCACCAACGACGCACAGGCAACTTCAGTACTGGAGTGCTACAATGATTTACATCTGAGGGATGCAGAGGATGTATGCTGGCACGTCACTGGGGTGTGGAGATGGCTTATAGATGCCTACAGTAAGTGTCATAATATCCACTTTAACTGTTAATTCATATGGACGTGACATACATAGTTGTGAACCATACTTCCTAAATACTCCTTTTAGAGTCATTACGTAGCTGTTCTGTCACTTAGCTCATCTGGTTAAACAATACTGCAAGGTGAGTTCTCCTCCCCTATGTATGGGTTCAGTTTCTATGGTGATTTTATCTTCATCTGAGTTTGTTATGTACATACTATTGAACACAAGTCTGAGGTTTGTTTGCCAAATTATACAGTACATCATTTTACATATCCAGCATGGCCATGGTGCACTGACACCTATAGTGCCTGGGCCACAGATGCCCACGCAATTATCCAGAATAATCCTATACCATCACACAATATGGTCCTGCATATGTGAATGCTGAGTCCTACTATCCTACATTATTACCCTCTGCTTTAGAAAATACACCATTTTGTTAAACACAGATTTATTGTACACAGTAATACAAGAGCACTGCAGGTCAACATGTGCACGAGATGTTGGGCTTTGTAAAACTTCATGCAATCTGGCTGTAACACATCTCAATTGTCTATGGATCATAAAGTTCTATAGTGTTTAGGTGTTAGGAGTATGTGTATTCCTATATTAGCCACAGGAATATGGACACTTCCAGCACACTTCCAACAGTAATTCGTAATGAGGAAGGTATTGTGCTGTCTCTTAGTTCAACCTGTTAAGCAGGAGACCTATGTACGTATATCATGGATACATGTGGGTTCAAATCTACATAAGGGGTAGCTTGTTTACATATTTATCTGTCTGTGATAACAATTGGAAAATGATTGTATGGATACCTACTTGTTCATGTACACAGTTAACTTGCACATGTTTACGCCTATAGCATTTACCTTTCAATTACTACTACTGTCTCTGTTATTTGTAATTTTTTGGGAAACAGTATGGTTATGTCAAGATAGCTGTATGTGTAAGGCACTGACCATAGAGGTATACTTCACCTGTACATGTGAAACATAGCTCTCAGCCAATCAGGGATGAATCTAAAGATAATCAGGGACTAATCCATAAATTCTGATTGACAGTCAAGAACATATTTTCAATGTTACTACTATTAACATGTGACAATGACAGCATACAGGAGTGTGAAATAATGTATATTTACCAAAGTTAAAGTAGGCTATACCTCTAATTATTGTCATTATTTATTAAGTGCAATTCACCACCTTTCTTGTAGTATTATTAGAGGGGGGTGAGACAGAGCTACACTTTTAGTCAAAATCAGCAGCATTCCAAAATATCATGGACATTTGTGAGGTATAATTAGGTCCATAACAATAAATTATATTTAGACATTTCCTTCTTCCCCCCTACATAACTTACATTTTGATATTAATATACGAGTGAAGAACAGGATGCCCTGTGTATTTGCTTATTAAATGTAGGTATGTGTTCTATTGCAATGTCTGAGCCTCTGAGAAACAAAATGTTACTGTTGTGCATTTCTGTTGTGACCAGTGTGCTGACATGCAGTCAGGCTTGCATGTTATGTTTACAAATACATAGCACATAGGACATGTTGGACTGTAGATTACAGTGGTGGCTGGTGACTTCAAATCAAAGTGGGGCTGCAGGAGACAGCAGAATGGGTGGGGGTCAATGGGAAGGGGTGTGGCCAACTAGACAGGGTAGGAGCTATGCTCAAAACCACAAAAACTGTAACTTTAATTAAATAATCTGCCCTGGGTGCCAAACCAAGACAAAATGAAGTGTAGAAGAAAAAAAATATTTCAATCCATTGGCTGCGTGACAGCTTACTTAATATCTAGATAGAAACAAAAAGGTTGTGAGGCATGAAAAAATAAATTACTTTTTAAATACATTACTGGAATGCCAGTCAAAATCAAGTATAAGAAAAATAAGCAGCTCTCAACTCAAACTACTTCTCCTTGCACTGCAGTTCTAATTATAATTTATATTCAGCTTTATTAAAGTACCAAGTAACATGCTGAAAGTAGCAATCTTTGTGATACCCCCCACTTGTAAAAATGTTTCTTATCCAAAAAAGACCTGCTGCCTGACAACAACTATCTACTTATTTCATGGGGGAAACATGATCAAAGTAAAAAATGAAAAGCAAACAAGAAACAAGCTCAAGATACATTGCTTAAAGGATTACTGCACAGGTTATGGACCACACATGATAGATTCGTGTTCTGTTTAGTTTACAGGTAAAGCCTGCAAGTCTCTCACAAATGTAATGAGCTTCTTAAAATAATGTAATCCTGTCCTTTATTACAAATACTATCATATGCATTTCAATATCCAAGGCTTATACATGATCTAGTTATGTAGGTATTCTCTGCGTGGCAACAAGAGAAATGCTTTCAATGTTGGCACTTCTTTAACGGTATGCTTATTAAAGCTTACTTGCATCTTACAATCTCAGACAAGCTTACCTGATGGTCATTAAAGCATTGCTACTTAAACACAGAGCAACAGGCACTTTCTGAATAATAAGCATAAATCAACAGTATAAAAATATGACAGAAACCAGAACATTCCTCAACACTAAGGACAGATGAAAAGCCACTGTAGTACTTGTGTCTATCTTGGATGGGGGGGATACTCTGCACATTTACACTGCATAACTGCTCCTTGCCTTGCTTGGACACATCCAGAGTCACTACATGGGGTGTTGGGTGCAACAAGTATGTCACAATTTGAAATGTCTCTGGCTGACTGTGATGGCCTTGACACATTTGTCACACCTCTCAACCTCAGAGCAAAAAATCTGGACAAAGTCGTACATAGAAGTGGGACAAAGACCCAACAATAAGAAAAATGTTTTAATATTTCTCTTATAAACTTAGAAAGATAATAGAATAGTAGGTCTTACATTAGTATGAATTTTCTGAAGGGTATGAAATCTGAAACTCAAATGTCTGTTATTATTTTCTAACTTCAGTCTTTAATGATTTGCCACTAATTTTCCAAAAAAACACAATTTTATGAAAAAATGGACCAAAAATGTGATGCAAAAATATGAAATAGCCACACAATACAGCTGGGAACCTGTCAAAGAAGGGACACTTTTTTTTAAAATTAGTACTGCTAACTTGAACGGCTGACAAAATAAAATAATCTACATGCATTTCTGAAATAAAAGTAACTCTGAGTATTACAGTTATTTATTAATTGTAAACCATTCATGTTTTCTTCCAAAATTGCCATTTTGTGGAGGGATTATTAGGGGAAGAGCAACATTTTGCGCCCAAATCAGGGACAGTTGAAAGGTTTGGCTATGCCTAATTCTATAAAACAATTTATTTGCACATACCTCTCAACCTGTTAATGCAGGAAATCTGGACAAGGCCAAATATATTGGGGGAACATATAAACAGTACTAAAAATTGCTCTTGTATAAACTGAGACAGTTGATAGAATAACAGGTCATGCTTTAGCATACATTTTTCTGAAGGTTATGAAGTCTTAAACTCAGTGTCTGTCATTATTTAGTAACTTAATTCCTAAATGATTTGCCAGAAAACCACTTATTTTATAGGGAACAAACCAAAAATAAGAAGTAAAAAGCTATTCATTCTGTGAAAATCTGGACAATTGAAAGGTATAGTTCAGCCATGGCTGTCTTTGAGTTTGCCACCCTTCCCCCTCACAAAATCATGGTATAATGGAGCCTCCCCCCTGCAGCTATTCCAATGAACCATTACTTGGCTATTTCACCCCATTTACCATAAACACCAATGTGCATACTGCTTTACTTCTACGATGACTTGGACTTCATTTGAAAGTTTTATTTTGCATTTTACAGCACAAACATTAACACATCTGCTAAACAAAGCAATGCAGTCTCACAATGAAAATAGACTTAGCATTAAAACGTCTCTGCCCTTGAAACTCACATTCACTGAAACAGCATTGAAACCCACATTCAAAGAAATTACATTTGGGTAGTGGCAGATAAAGACTAACATTGGGTATTTTCAAATAATAGGCCCCTTGCACACAAAACATACATGTTCTCTGGTGCACCTTCCTGATTGCATTAAATTATATTCCTTGTATAATACAGCACAGTTGTTAGAGGGTGTTTTAAATTTATTGTTTTGAACATTTTTCCAGTAAACAATGAAACAAAATGTATGCACCAATAATGACAAAACTGCCCAGTTCAGAACATTTCCGTCATAAAAGTCTACTCAAACTTTTACAATTCACCAGTATTAGTAAATATGCATAATCTCTGCAGAAGTAAAAGTCGTCTAAATAATTCCACATTAAAAAGATTTGTAACTAACGAAGAGGTTGCTGCTAGCAAACTACTTTATATTTCATTGTTTCATTTACAAATAAAGTGCCTGCTGCCCTTGAGGAATAAATTGCCTATATTACATTAAAAAAAATGATAATCTAGTAATATTGCAATAGGGAATGGATGGCAAATAATGGACGGGTTCATAGTTACTAGGTATCTTCACCAAAGAGGGCATTTTCAAGATGGCAGCATTCACCCCATTTACAACACAGTACAATATCAGCAATGCATCTATATACTGTGGGAGTAGAACCCACAGTCTTCTGCATCAAAAGCAAGTACACTACCTGTTGTGCTATTAACAATGTAAGCAGTCTCAGCATAAGCAGCACTAAACTTCTCTTCCCCTGCAGCTCTCAGCTCCTTGTAAAATCTACTCGGCACTCAGCTGTCTCTCTCACCTTTGCAGCACAAGAAATCTGGAAAAAGTCAAAATGTATTGGGGAGGGACAAAAGCCCAAAAACCAGGGACACATTTTAAACATTGCTTGTATAATCTTGGAAAGTTGCAAGAATAAAATACGGTGCTATTACCATGCATTTCACTACCAAGTCTTGAACCCAGAACCCTGTGCAAAACAGTCAGAGCAACATACCACTATGCCAAAACAGCTGTTTTGTGAAAGAAAGGAAGACTGAAACTTAAATGGCTACCATTTAGTGAATTCAGTTATCACCATAGCTGTCAACCTCTTAGCAGAAAACACCTGGACAAAGCCAGTAATGGGGGAATACAGACCACAAGCATATTCAGTGAATTCAGTTCTCACCATAGCTCTCAACCTTAATGCAAAAAATGTGGACAAAGCCAATAATAGGGGAATACAGTACCATAAATAGGGACAAATTTCAAATATGTATCTTATAAACATAGGCAATTGCTAGAATAAAAGGTTTTGTGTTACTATGTACTTTTTGAAGAATATGAAGTCTGAAATTCAAATGCCTGTCAATTTTACTTATTTAACATTTGTTAACCAGAAAAGTCTGACTTGGAACAAAAGCCAATTTTCAGCAGAGACCCAGGGAGAAATACTGCAGACACATGTCTTTGTAAAATGGGAGGACACCAGAGCAAACCCACAGAACCACAGGGAGGACATGCAGACTCCACAAAGAAGGCACCCCAGCCAAGAATCCAATCAGAGAACCTCTAGCTGTGAGACAGTAATGCTACTACTGCACCATCAACTATTTAAAGAATTAAAAACTCAGAAACTACAGATTTTATGAGGAAAAGAACAAAACAAAATATGAAGCAAAAATCTGCAAGCATTTCACAAATGGTTGAGGGTAGGGAATTCAGGCTCTTACCTGCACCCAAGGTACAGGGTTCAAGCCCACTAGCAGGTATCTTGAGTTCTCTCTAGCCACCAATTAAAGCCAACTGGGGCATTTCACACAAACACCCTTCTTTGTTCTGTACAGCTTGAGTTAATCCTCCACATAGCTTTCTGCTGCAACCTGTTGTTGTACCTGAATAATTCACATAGCTTGCAACCTGTTCAGTAGAGTAATCTACATAGCATTCTCCCACAAAGCAATCCACATAGCTTGCATTCTTGTACCTGCAACCCAGCATTCACACCGGAATGCACACTTCTAGTTTCTTGGCTCTTTTGAACATTCCAAGACTGCTGACTCTGCAGTCCGATCCCCTTCCAATTTATGCGGTTAGCACCACATAGACTTCTGGGAAATCAGCAGTCTGCTTCCTTCTTCCTAAATCTGGACTGCTGGTAAGGCAGCAGTCCAGATTCACTCTGTATGGAGCCGAGGATTTGTAGGACTCAAGGACTGTACCATTATGGTTCTCAGCTGGGGGGCTGCAGTCCTGCAGTCCAATATCACAAGCCACCACTGGTAGATTACCAGTCTTGTAATGTGGAAGCCTTGATCCATGTTTTTACTCCTTCGCTGTACAGTCACACTTTCTACTTGTTTAACTGCAGTCACTCCATGCAATCTCAACCAAGATGGATTAGCTAGACAGGTAGTTGTCAGGATTATTGTGTGAACATGGCTGAGAGTTGCACGTTTCAATGTCATTTCCTTCAGTCTGTGTTTAGTACTCTACCACTGTGTAAACTGTTGTGTGTGACAGCAGTAAGTGAAGTGGCAGTATCTGTAATGATATTTCATGTCAAGACTAGAGGACATGTATTGCTCACTGTATTTCATGATTACAGATATGTAGTCTGTGCCATTCATACATGTTCTGTACTTTTTTCAGGTGACAAGGATCATGCCAGGAATTGGGAGTTGTGCATCGAGTGAATGAACAGGCTGGAGGAGCAGCAAAGGGAGAGAGGTATGTGCTTGACATTTCCATATTATTTTACCTAAAATAGATCAGAAGAGTGTTATAAGACTAGTTTGGTTTGCAAGACTAACCAACATGCATTTGAAAGAGAACTATAATAGTCATAGTTTACCGGTGCTTAGAAGTATATATTTAATATAACAGTTTATATTTCAGTTAGGAGCAGGGCATGTTTTTATGAGGGTAATTTTTTCAATTGTATGTCACAACCTGGATGACAGACAGTTTTGTGTACCTGTGATGTTTCACACCCAAGTTAATTGTGCTGTTACTGCTGTATGTACCGTAAGTAGTGGCATATCTTCAGGTGCTACTGTGGTGCTCAGTGACTGTTCTGTTGTGCTATGGTTTATATTCATGTCGTACACCACCTATGGTGGTAGATTTGCCTATAGGCATACCACAGTGTAATGTGTCATACTGAATGCTTGCTGACTGTAGATTGTGTCACAGTAGGTATGTTATCTACTCATAAAATTGATAGAATGTGCATTATGTACATTCTTTCTTGTTATGTATTTAACCTTGACAAAGTATTGGACCCAATTCCAGTCTCCTATCAGATGCCATAGATGAATACATGTGAGACCACTGCCCAAGCACTCAGATTCTGAGGATGATGGCAATGATAGGGGTGAAGATGAAGATGATGATGGACCTGTACCTGCATGTGTCATTATCCCTGATGCACCACAGAGTTGAGATTGACCACCACCACCATAGGCAGAATATTTTTTGTGACCAGATCAGGGAGGTTTTGACTGATGTCCTTCAGATTCAGATGACGGACCTGATGGGAACTTTTTCAAGGACATGGCATTGGCCATATATGACTCACTCAGGGAAATTGACTGAGATCATTCATGATGTTCAGCCTCATCAGGTGGTCCCTTAGGACCATAAGTATTGTCTGTGTGAGGCATTTATGTACCGCTGCCACCATGGTGTCTGCCATATAACAAATCGCACTGTATAGGTAAAATAGTGCATGCATTTCATTCATATTGCTGCCATGCTTATGTGATACACGTCCGACCATACAGTTCAGATAACTTGACATTTTGCTTTATCCTGCACCTGCAGTGTAACACACATTATCACATTAAACATGCAGCAATCATGTTGATGTCCATGAAATACTGCATGTGATGGATACATTCCTCCATTTGGGCAGGTATGGTCCTCCTTACATTTGTGAGTGTATGTTTGTACTCCTATTCATGCAGTACAGGATATTGTTGTTATGCTCAATACACAGTGGCCATGTATGTCACACTTAGGAATTTTGAAGTTAGCATGTGGCTACTGACACAACAGTTCCACTGTATACATGTGTGGGATTGACAGCAACTCACAAACAACATGTTTCCCATAGTTTATGCATAACACAGTGAGACAGGCATGTTTTGTGGGTTGTTCATAGTTTTATAGGTTCATAGGTTAGTACTAGGCTATCGGCCCTAGGGCCTATACAAGCCTAGCCATAACAATTCCCTGGCTATTTCTTCCCACAATATTTACTTCCCTGGACCGCTGTCTAGCAGGGCAACTGACATGATCCCCGAGGTGAATTTCCTATCTCCTTTTGAAGAGGGCCAAAGAGGCGCTCTGCTTGATATGTATGGGCAGTCTTTTCCAGACTCTGAGAAGTCTCTGGGTCAGGAACCCATCCCTCCAGCATGTTTTGTTCATTGTGATGACAAGGTTTAGATCCCTGGAGCATGTGGCTCTGAGGGATTTGGATTTCTTTAACTGTAGCATGTCGAACAGCTCTGGGTTTGACATGGCCTTTTATGTTAAGCAGAGATCGCCACTGAGTAGACGATATGTGACAAAGTATAGCTGGAGTGTTTTTAGATGATCAGCATAGGGCATCTGCTTTAGGCCTGTTATTTTTTTAGTGAGGTATTTCTGCAGCCTTTCCAGTTGTTGCAGATGTCTTGAGAGGTACATACCAAATGGGGTGTTGTATTCTATAATGGGTCTAATGAGGGATGAGTACAGTGGGACAATGACCTCCTTTTTTCTGGATAAAAAGCCCTTAGTGATGAGGTGTGCCACATAGAAGGATTTCCTGACTGTTGTGGTGATTTGGTTATCGAGGGTGAGACCACTGTCCACCTGTGTCCCTAAGACTCTTATCACACTATCAATGTTTAGTGTACTGCCACCTATGTGGTAATTCATGGGTGCATGTTTTTTTCCCAAAGGGGATAACTATACATTTCTTGGCAATGAGCTTGAGCCCATGGCTCTGGCACCAAGCATCTGTTTCTGTAAGGCCCTTTTGTAGAAGATCCACATTATTTGGGGATTCAATAATGGCTCCCAGTTTGCAGTCATCTGCAAACATTGTTAGCCAGAGTCCCATAGTTTGGGCCTGTACTTCAGAGAAGTAGATGCTAAACAAGAGTGGTCCCAGGACTGACCACTGAGGTACTCCACTTGTCACTTGTCTGGAGCTGGATTTGGAGTCGGCTACTTTTTACAGTGTGGGTTCTGTCAGTAAGCCAGTCGACAATCCTTAGAGTGATGTAGGGATTAATGCCCAGCTTAGTAAGTTTATCTATAATTCCAGAGTGGGGGATGGTGTCGAAGGCCTTGGCGAGGTCCAGATAGGCTGTGTGGGCCACCTTTCCCTCATCCACAGCTCTGAAGACTGATTCAAAGAAGTCAATCAGGTTATGTCATGTTAGATTCCCAGCTTGACATGTCCTTGCCTCTGTGTATTCTATGACAATTTTGTGTCATGCTGACACACTGGCATACTGCCTTTGTGTATAACATGTTTTGATCGTGATGGTGCCATGTTATAGCACATAAGTGAGGCTACTAAATATTGGCAGTCCTCCTTCACTTAAGGCATAGATCACCACTGTACCATTTGTGCATACTCCATGGAATTGCTGCTTTATTTAGCAACATTCCAGAATGCCTTCTTTGTCCTTCTGTTATATTACAACACACATGGCTTGTTTTATACATGTCCATATATTGGCAATTGGTGTACATATGCACTTATTTATGTACATGCCTGTGCCTATTTTCTGACCAGTACAGAAAACCCACTGTACCTTGAGACTGTGGACATTTATTTAATCCATAAACTAAAAACAATGAACCAAATCCAAGCGGACAAAATAACAGTCACCCAACGCAAATAAACAGTCCAGTAACTCATATAAGGTGACTGAAATAAAGGCAGGCTTCCCAAGACATCAAATGCAATGCAAATCCATAAAATATCACTCTGGTTTCAAAAAGTAAAAACGAACGTTCTTTAATAGGCACAGTTAGCGCTTTCACCTCATTGGCTTCTTCAGACTGTGTTCAAGCCCCCATAAACAGTCACTTATATACACATGACTCCCATCAAAAGTTAATTACAATCAATAAAAACGTCATATGTTTAATTAAATGCATATATAATTTAAAGAAACAAACATTCATTTACTCTCATAGTATCAAGCGCTTAGTAAAACATTATGATGTGTATTTAAAAACACTGAAATGTGTAAGAAATATGTAAGAAACACATGCAAACATGTTTCCTATCTAAACTCTATATATATAAAAATTAAAACTTAATATAAAATCATTCATGGATGTCTGTGAACCCACACTAGTCCCTAACACTGGAGCAAATAAATGCTGTTCCGTGTCTAAGTGGAATCCATATCAAAATCTCCAAACAAACTAATATATAGGAACAAAAAGACTCCTACTTTTGATATGGATTCCACTTAGACACGGAATAACTAACTGTGCCTATTAAAGAACGTTCGTTTTTACTTTTTGAAACCAGAGTGATATTTTATGGATTTGCATTGCATTTGATGTCTTGGGAAGCCTGCCTTTATTTCAGTCACCTTATATGATTTATTTAATCCATGTTCCTGTGCTGTACTGTTGTTCACAGGACTGTCCTTTGCTCATTCAAATCCATGGTGAGTGATATAGATATATCACCACAAGTGTTTTTTGCATCTTTTGCAGTATGTTGACATGACAGTGTATATGTCTATGTGATACTGATTCTTAGTTTGTGTGCCTATGCCTCTTGCTGTTGGATGATTATACATTATTGTGTGTGTGTGTATGTGTGGGGGGGAGGTGATTGCTGAACTGCCATGTTTAGTGCAATCAGCAAATGCAGTTTGTGACATACATTTGACGTTTGCTGCATTGTAGCTTCGGTGCACTTCAAAGCCACCCTATGTGGTGTACACCTGCATTTGCATTGTGTCCCCTTAGGTAGTGTTGTCCTGCTTTATTGTTTGCCTACTTTGCTTGGCTGGCATATCCTCTTTGATGTGGATCTGTGTTGTCCTGCATTTGCTACAATACTGCTCTTTGGCACTGTGCTTGGTTGTTTGCCTTTGCATGCATGATCAGAGATTATATTCTGTTCTCCGCTGGTCTTCTCTAGCATTTCATTGGAGCATTTGCTCATGAGTACTGTTGTATGGCTTACACTTGCACTGCTGATAGACTACTTGGATATTGGAGTCTATATCTAATGTGTGATCTCTATTTCTCCCTCTGCACCACGCACCTACCATCAGCCATACACTTTCAGGTATGTCACACAGTTTGCCACATGTCAGAACATTATACTGCATAGGTACATATGTATTTCTGCATTTCACCATTGCTGGTATGCATCCGTACCCTGTTTGTCAGTTTTCACTTGCCCATGTTGTAGAGTGTGCTGCCTGTGCACTTTACCTTTCTTTACTGTTTATTTCCAACCTTTGTCTGTCATGTCATGTGGTATTTGTTATATGCCAATGTATGCTATTTTGCCCTCCTCCTTTTCTTTCCCTTTCTTTGCTGTCCTTCTATTCTCAAAAAAAAAAAAAAATTCCCATGTCCCTCTGATTGTCCCTCAGATTTATCTGTTCCAACATACCTCTTGTCTGACACTCTCCTTCACCCATACCCCACATCTCCTTTCCTATCTCCCTATTTCCATGTGTGTGTGTGTGTGTGTGTATTCTCCACACGTCATGCACCCATTGTTTGCTACTGATAGCCCTTATGAAGTGGCCATGATTGCCCTTCGCCTTTATTAATTTTTATAAGAAATTTTATGGATTTCATCAGATTCTGTATTTATGGGTAAAAGCATTTTATTAGTACACGACTTTACAGAGACATTCATAGTTGTTTGTGGACCTACTGGATGGATTGCTGCAAGTATGCATGCCTTTAAATGTTCTACAGCTTGCATTAGGCTTATATAATTTCCATAACTTTGGTACTTGCACATCACTGTTTGTGATACACTTTTCTTTAATTATGGATTTGCTGTGACTGATATACAGTGCTGGGCAATTCTGTTTTGCTCCAAGATATTCTAGGTTCACTGAGGTATATTTGCATATTGCTGGCTTATCCACAACTTTTGCACAGATATCAGTGAAACGCACTCAATTCTGTGAACATTATGGAATCCAGCCATAGTTTCAGAGAAAGTACACTGCCATGTGCCATACGCAAATGCCATTATGGTGCTGTGAATGCAAAGGCATTGTATGCAGTACTTCAGAACTGTATGGAGTTACTGTAAAGGTAGAAGATAAACAGGTGCCAGTAAGGATGCAATAACGGGAGGTAACGTCTTTATACCCTCCAAAAGGTTAGATATATTTATTAATTATCTACTTTTGTAATCATATCATCCATTTGCAGTTTCTATTATTATCTGGCAACAAGATGTATAGACATGAATGAGAGGGAGGTCATGCTGGACATTCAGACTGTTATTACAGCACAGAATCATATGACTTAACAGACTATATATATGTCATTATATTTATTAAGATACTGAAGATATTCAGTAGTACATACAATAAGCTGAATTACTAAGCCAGATGTATTATGCCCTACCATAGTTTGTCTTATGTAGACTGCCTACTTTTGATGGAGCTTGCAGGATATTATAATATTACTTTACAAATTACAGTATGAATTCAATGGCCTATTTAGTAAATGACAAAAGCTTTACTGACTCAAGAAAAATGCTCATTTTCTCTGTAAATAGTATTATCCTCTTACAATATTGTAAAATTATATGCAGTATTTAAAACTTGTATAGTCTCTCAACCAAAACAGAACCACCCACATTGAAGAAAGACACATGAGTGCTCGTATTGCTAGTTCTTTCTCTGATAGTTTCTTTCTTAAAGGTTACTCTACAATCTTTTCAGTGCAATTTCAGTTTCACTGAGTGGCACTTTGATGTATTTTTAAATCATAATTTGTCAAAAGCCACTCCACTTGTATTGTGTGGGACCAAGATGCCCTATTGTGTTTTTTTCTCTTTTCTCCACATATGGCTATAGAGCTGCTTTATCCTGAAAGAAAATGGAGGAATGTTGCATTTAGATTTATCTTTTGAGAATTGATACACTCAGCCTTCCCATCAACATTAATGAATTAAGGCGTTAAGCTTTCCTTGCCACTTGATGTTTTTTACTGAGTCTTAGACTGGATAATAGTATGCAGGGAGCATGGGTACAATTATTGACTGATGTATGGACAGATTATATGTACTGAGAGATGGGGATGAGATGGATTTGCTACTGTGTGTAAATTCATGGGTATTCTGTGGCCTGATATGGTTTTCCTGTAAAGGGGCTATACTGTAACTGATGATGGCCTGAAGGTTTCCATGTTGGACTTTTATATTAGTTTATTCACCGAAGTCATAAAACTAAGACTAGAGTTGCACATTTAAGTCTTGCAACATTAGAATGTGTTTGGCAGATTAAGAGGTGCTAGAAATTGTAAGGCATTTAGGAGGGAGTATTGGGGAAGATGGCATTTGCAGCAGTGCACTGTCTGATGTGAACTGGTCACTTATGAGTTTCCTGTATCCTAACAAAGTAAGCACTAGGTGTGTATGTTATACTTAATTTGATCTTGTGTTCATAAGATTAAACAAGAGAAATTCTGTAAGAGGAAGGAATCCAGAGGAGCTATACAGTACTACATTATACAGCTATTAATATCAAAGGCTTACTTAAGAAATGGTGGTCTGAGTGACTATGGACATTAACATGTCCTTTTTATTACCATGCATCTAGTTTAGTTAACTATGGATTTTTTAGGTAGAAAGAAAAAATAATATTTCTAGTGCTGGAAATAATTTAGTATTCAGTATTCAGATTATAGATGGCTATTTATAAGAAAACTACGATGGGCAAAGCTCTCGGTGGGGCAATTAGCTCCCTGCACACTCTCTCACCCTGACTTGAAGAGCAAAATAGTTGATGACCTACACCAAGCATCTTCTAAAGAGCTACTGTGTTTCTGCATATGTTGCAGCTCTTTGGTATTTTTCCTACATGAACTGAAGCAAAGAGCTTTGGATCCTTAACACATTTGCTACACGCAGACATGGTTATTATATCATTTAAACAGACATAATGTTAACGATGGCTATATAAATAATTATCCTTAATCACACTCAGAGCCACTGACTTGGAGGGAATGATTGGCACCTCCTTTATGGTGGCAATCATTTCACCTTATAGCTAACACCTTGAGCAGCTGCCCCCTTTACTCCACTCTAGTTATGGCTTTGTGTATGAGTATGTTCTAGGGAACTAACAGAGATGTAATTGCACTGCTGTATCTAGGCTGATAGAAGCATCAAGATCATGTTATGAAATACTGTAAGAAGGATGACACATAGCAGATGTTAATAATAATAATAAATAGTTTCAAGATGAGACTGGTCTCTGTTTGTATGTTGTTTATCTTTAAAACAAGCTCAATAAAAGAAATAAAAAAAAATGAAATCCAACTATATAGCTTTATATCAACCATCTGTACCCTTTCAAACTCACATACATATCCAGAGATCACCTGTGCTTTTCCTTCTGTTCATTATCCTGAACAGATATCATCCCCTAACCCAGCATTAGTGAACATATAGTGATGTCCTGAAAGTGGGAGCATAGGTTTGCAAGCTGGCAGTATGATCTAATGGTTAAGACAATGCGAGTTGTGTGCTACCATCCAGTAGCCCTTCAAGTCACTCAGACGTATGAAGTCCAGGGGCAAACAGACCATCTGAACATTCTCCTTGAAGCAAACTGGAGGTCTGCATGTATGTGTGGAATGAATAACAAAATACCAGTTAGGCTGTCCAAATGTAACATCTAGTGATTTGAAATGGTTTGGTGAAGAACTTTCTTTCTGTTCATGGTGGGATATGGAAATGTTCCTGTTCGATTTTCAGCTGGGGTGCCTTCTGAGCAGAGTTTGCATGTTCTCCCTGCATTTGTGTGGGTTTCATCTGGGTACTCTGGTTTCCTCCCACAATCCAAAGACATGCGTCTGGAGTGTTTCTCCCTGGGCCTCTACTGAAAATAAGCTCTGTTCTTGTCGGACTTTCCCAGTCAAAAAGTGATAAATAAAAAATAAAAAAATTGAGCTTTTTTCAAGTGCAATTACATAGATTTCCAGTGAAATGGGATGACGCTCTCACTTTAAAGCAGCTGGATAACACTCTGGATATGATAGATGGACTTGCCTCTTCCAACTATCTGAAAAAGGGCTGCAGCCTGCAGAAATTTAATTTTTAGAATATGTGCAATTATGGTATATGATAGGCCATGTCAAGCTTGAAAAATATACACTTTTGAGACATAGAAGATTAGAGAAAATGGAGGCAGTTGATTAGACTACAGCACTTCTTGGAGAGGGGTATCTCAGATATATTGACTTCTAAAAATAATGGTGGATACCTTTGTAGCTTATGAGAATTTAAATATGTTTGCACACCTAAGAGGTTATCAGCTCTGATGAACAATTTCCAGTACTATAAGGAAACGTTGGTTCCCTTCTATCATTAAGTATGCTAGACCCACAAAGACAGTTTAAAACCCGGATATAGTGGAGTATCTATATGCAGTGCTTGTGCCAGGGACACTCCAAATTGCTTCATAAGATTCTCTGATGGCATATGGTAAGTGACATAACACATAAGATAGTAAGGCAAAACAGAGGAGGATTTATTTATTTAGCTAATACCTTTATCTTTATTAGTATGAAACCAGACATAACAATATGGTTCTTAAAGGCTAATGTTGCAGTGCTGATAGTCATCCCATTGTGATACACAATTCTAGATTCTGAAAGACTCTGCCTGCTGCAACATACTAAAAACTGTTAAACATAAACAATGTATTTATGCTTTGTACAATTAGAAAAATGGCATTTTTTAAGTGTTAAACATAATATACTGTTAGTTAGCTTTTCAAACAATTGGTCAGCATTTGTAAACCTTATGAACAGTATCAGAAAAACTTGACTTCTCATGAACGTGTGTGTATATGTATGTGAGTGTTCATGCGTGTGGTCACGTGCGTGCATGTTTGTGTCTATGTGCATTTTCTGGCTTCCTCTAACTTTATCTGATGTGTTTGACAATTATATTTTTATTGTTTCCAGCACATCTCTTGTTGTAAAATAAATTTCAAAAACCAAAATGCCCTTATCCCATGCAGATTTTATTCTCATTTAAATTCCAGCAACCTTAAGGAAAGTTCTTAAAAATATTGACTGCAATCAAATATACAGCTGTACCTGAAAACAAATCTCCTTTTGCCTAATCAACATGGTTTCTCACTAAAAGAAGCACTGTTAATATGATAACTATATAAACATTGACAGTTTAGCTAAAATGTTTGATATAGTTGATGTCCCCATATAGCTTTGTTAGCCCATGTTATTAGCAACAAAATCTAAATATGTTTTCAGATTTCTATCAGACTGGACTTTCTGAGTTAAAAAAACTTTTATTTTTCTTCCAAGGCTCCCTTACTTGAAGGTGTTCTGTAGGCATACATTTATTCACACCAATAATTATGCTGATGTCTTGGTTACCCATAGATTACATTCATCTCTGATTAACAGTAAAAATATTTATATAACAAGATCCGTTGACTTTAGCAAACTATATCAACTCTAAGAATCATTTTCCAATTCCCCCTCTAAAAATAAAGTATGCTTTTTTGTTTTCTCCTAAACTTGAAGCTTATCCTTCCATTTTCTCTATCCCTAATCATCAAAATGACCGTCTAGAGAAACTACCTCATCTTTCAGATATGTAGGTCTGTGGATTAATTAAAATCAAAACATTCAACTACATATTTGCAATACAAAAAGTAAAATACAACAAACTGTGTTATGACCTTCAAATATCTCACTTTTTATCACCATCACAGAGAGGACATGAGGAAAGGAATATGCATGGCTTAATTAGAATGAACCCTTTTACTTATAGCCTCTTGCTTTAATAATAATAATATATAAAAAATGTTCACATTATAGTTAGTGTAATATGTTGTCTTATCTCCCTTGCAGTTACAACTGAACATCATTGCTCTGTGCTTTGAAATACTAATTGGTAACCTATAGGACACAAGCCTCAAATACTTCTCAGATCCCTATTTTTTAAACTACTGAATCAAAACTGTTGTGCTTCTCTTACAGTTCAATTCACAATCAGATAAAGAATATATATATATATATATATATATATATATATATATATATATATATATATATATATATATTACACACATACACACATATATTTGTCTCCAGCTACTACTGTGGTTATTATTTTCTCTGTTTCTTTCTCCTTATCATCTTCTTTCTTGTTTTCTAACTGTTTATTCACACTTCTATCCTTCTTTCTGTCTATCCATTTTTTTTCTTCATTACCTTTCCATCTGTTCATTTTTCATTTCCCTTCTTAATTGATTCCTTCATAGTTAACATTTGTTTTTACCAGGAAAGTCTGACTGGGACAAAACCCGTTTTTGGCAAAGGCCAGGGGAGAAACACTACAGATGTATGAATTTAGAATGTAGGAGGAAAACCAGAGCTCCCAGAAGAAACCCATGTGAAAGCAGGAGGGCATGCAAACTCCGCACAGAAGGCACCCTTGCTGAGAATCGAACCAGAAAACATTTTGCTGTGAGGTGACAACACTAACTGCTGCACCACTAGTATCTCTTTACTTGTTTCTGTTTTTTTCTTCTTATGCTTTCTTTTTCCTGTTATCTATTAAATTTTATTATTGTACTGTTCTCATTGATAATGGTCAGGTGCACATAATTTTGCTAATCACTGTTACTGCAGATTATTTTGCCTAATGCTTTTGTAATGTCTACAATATTATTATCACTGTTTTATTTCTTTTTATTTCCTTCGCTGATCCTGAAATGGGTCCTTTTGATCCATTTTCTACTACAGTTAACAAATATAAATAAATAAATAATTATACAAATGATCTGGTGTCATTTTCATTCATTCCTCAACTGATGGGGTCTTGGATCTGTCTGGGTAACTTTCAATAAATTCACAAATCCAACTCTTGAGCTCTTCCCTTACCCAGAATAGCCCACCAACCTCATGTACTTCAGATCTCATTTGCCACCATATTGCTCAGATGTGTATTTCCTACTTTCGAGCCTTTGGGCCTTACTGCTCTTACCAGGCATCTCCTTCTCCAAGCAAGGGACTGCTTGCATCAGTTGTGCCACCATCTTCACATGACAGTCAACTACAAGAAATCACATCTCATCCCTACACAGAGCATGGAATTCATAGGTTCTCATCTAGACATGATCAGTCAGAAATTGTCTCTTCCCTAAACAAGAGTACAGACCCTCAGATCCCAGGTAAAGAAAGTGATCTCACATTACTCTCCTCCACATCGACTAGTCTTGCAAGCCTTAGGATCCATGGCAGCAGCTATAAATCTAGTCCCATTGGCCAGATATCATATGCGGATTCTAAAGTGGACCCTGTCAGTTCAGTGGTCTATTCTTCAACAACCCTTATGCACTTCAGTCAGGGTTACAAATGTTTGCAAGAAACACATCCTTTGGTGGATCTGTTCAAATGAAATTTCTCAGGGCCTTCCTTTTATTTTACCTTTCCCAGTCCACAGTGACTATTGACACCTCAAATCTGGGGTAGGTGGGTCATTTCTTTGGAAGGACAGTCCAAGGTATGTGGTCCCTTCAAAAGGCAAATTTGCATATCAATGCCCTGGAGATAAGAGCTGTTCTTCTAGCATTGCAGACCTTTCAAGATGTTCTCCCCTCCAGGACAATTGTAATCCAATCAGACAATATGTCTGTGGTCCAGTACATCAACAAACAGGAGGGGACCAGGTCTAATCCTCTTTATCGTGAAGCAATGAGAGTGTGGCAATGGGCAACCTCTTCCAGTCCCTTTCTCATTGTACCTCATATACTGGAGAAATCCAATGTGCTTACAAACTAAGCAGGTCCATTCAGATGCCTCACAAGTGGTCTCTCAATGTCAAAGTGGTAGAAAGAAGTTTTTGTTGATGGGGCCAGCCATGTTACAGTCTCTTTGCCCACTCCCCTTATCTACAAGTGCAGAAGGTTCTTCACCCAGATCCTTCCTCTGGGAGAGTCACTGAGAGATGCTGTAATTCATGATTGATCTCCCCATCTCCTCCATACTTATCCCCCCATTATCTTTACTCCCCAAGTTTCTGCAGAAAGTCTACCAGTTAAAGAGCTCTGCTATCCTCATTACACCCTTTTGGCCTCATCAAATATGGTTTCCCTTTTTGTAGTCTCATCTTTTGTATCCACTCTGGATACTGGGCCCCAGTCCAGGCCTTCTGTCTCATCCAATGGAGGTAGCTCATCTGGGCATAACAGGCCTCAAGTTAACTGCATGGTTTCTCCAGGTCCGATGATGGATAGACAGCCCAGGCTTTCCTCTCTGGACTGATATATCCTCTTGCCCTCTCAAAAGGCTTCTACTAGGAAGTTTTACAGAAGTAAATGAAAGTAGTTTTCTATCTGGGACCTCCAGAGAGATTTGGATTCTTTTTATTCCCCACTGTCCACAGTCCTAGATTTTTTAGCATCCCTCTTCAGAGAGGGAGCTAGCTTCTCTACTATCAAAGTCCATCTGGCTGCCATTTCTCATTATGATTCCAGTGAAAATCACACTTCTTTGGCTTTTTCTAAGTTGTGCAAAATCTTTCTAAAAGGCACCGCTTTACTCAGGCCCTCAGTCAAGGACCCTACTCCTCCTTGGGACTTATCTATCATAGTTCAAAGTTTGACCAAAGTCCATTTGGACCTTCTACCAAATCAGACTTAAAATA
This sequence comes from Protopterus annectens, assembly GCF_019279795.1. Lineage (NCBI taxonomy): Eukaryota > Metazoa > Chordata > Ceratodontiformes > Protopteridae > Protopterus > Protopterus annectens. The sequence continues at coordinate 262,405,377 of NC_056744.1, read as the reverse complement.
TTGGTCCTGGACTTCCTAGTTGCCATTACATCAGCTATACAAGTATCTGAGCTCCAGGCCCTTTTGTCCAAACCCCCTTACCTGATTTTTCATAAGAATAGGGTGCCTTTATATACTAACCCATTCTTTTAACCTAAGGTGGCTTCTGAGCCTAATATTAATCAGGTCATTAACCTTCCAGTTTATTTCACAAAATGTTCCAATAAAGGTGAACATATATTCAAAGCCAAGTCAAAGTGAACTTTGTTGTCATTTAGAAATCACACAAGTGCAAAAACTGAAAAAAATCCTTGTCTCTGGACTCAGTATGCAGACAGCATATACACTATTTTTGCAGACATTTAAACATATAACATCTAGCTATTACATCACAGACAAACAGGTAGACAGACTAATACTCCACATAATTAGAAACATATTTTAACACTTTTCACAGTGAACACTTACTTGCATGAGACTTTACTATTGCACAGGTACTTGGTTGAGACATTCCATTGATCCTTGCAAAGAAAGAGACATTTGAATATTGCACTGTGAACATTAAAATATTGCACTATGGACCTTAGTATATTGCACTATGATTAATTTATGAAATGTATTGCACTGAAAGAAGAGATATTTTAATGCATTGCTACTTCCCTAGATGGCCTAAAAGTTACAGTCATGGTGAATATTGCACTAAGTATTATATGAGACTAGTAACCAGGTTAACACACAATTTGAGACAAGCTTCTATGGTTTCTACTGACCCTGCCTGCCATCATGGAGTGTAATTATTACTAGAATTATACAGCCTGATGACATTAGGGAAGAAGATTTTCCTAAAACTCGTAGTTCAGCAATGTATGCTTCGGAAGCGCTTTCCGGATGATAGATGCAGGAACAGTCTGTAAGCAGGGTGAGTGCAGTCTTTAATTATTCCTCTGGCCCTGCTGAGACATCTGGATAAGTACAAGTCATGGATAGGTGGTAAGGTGGTCTTGATGATCCTCTCGGCTGTCTTCCCCACTCTATGCAGAGATTTGTGCTCAGAGGTAGATCAGCTTCCATAAAATACTACGAGGTTGTTCATCAGGATACTTTTAATAGTACCTCTGTAGAAGGTAGTGAGAACTGTCAAAGGGAGATTCATTCTCCTCAGCCTTCTTAAAAAGTGCAATCCATGGTGCACTTTCTTGACTTTGGCATTTATATTGGTGTTCCATGACAAGTCCTCATCGATGTGCACTCCCAGAAACTTTGTGCTTCTCACTCTTTCCAATATTTCCCCATTGATGATAAGGGGAGAATGTTCCTTGTTATATTTCCTGTAGTCCACAATTAACTCTTTTGTCTTGTTCATGTTTAGTGCTAAGTTGTTATTTTCACACCAGGTAATCAGTTGTTCCACCTCATCTCTAAACGCTGTTTTATCATGGTTACTGATGGGGCCCACCACAGTGGTGTCATTAGAAAACTTGATGATGTGGTTTGTATTGTACCTGGCTGTACAATCATGTGTTAACAGTAAGAATAGCAAGGAACATAGTGCAAACCCTTGTGGGACTCCAGTGTTAACAGTGATGCTATTGCAGAGTTATTTCCTGCACACAGTTTCTGATGTCGGACTGTGAGAAAGTGAAGAATCCAATTATAAAGTGGAGTGTTGATGCCTAGTAGGAGTAGCTTCATTACCAGATGAAGAGGGATGGCCATGTTAAAAGCAGAGCTGAAGTTGATGAATAGTACCCTTGCATAGGTGTTTTTATTCTCAAGGTGTTCCAGTGATAGATGGAGTGGTAGAGAGATGGCATCTGTTATAGAGCAATTTGCTCAGTAAGTAAACTGCAGAGGGTCAAGATCAGCAGGCAACCCAGATGTTATGGCATCCTTGTCCAGCCTTTCAAAGCACTTCATCACTGTGGTGGTGAGGGCTACAGGGCAGTAGTCATATAGGCAAGATGGTGGAAACTTCTTTGGTAATGTAATGATTGTTGTGTCCTTGAAGCATTTCGGAACTATTTGCTGACTCAGAGAGTTATTGAAGATATTAATGAGGATGTTTGTTAGTTACGCTACGCAGTTCCTGAGCACACGACCTAGGATGTTGTCAGGCCCAGCTACTTTTCTCAGGTTAACTTCGTGCAGTGCCCTCTGGACATCAGCTGGGTTGAGGGTGAGCATCTTCTCGTTATGGCCGATGGGCATTTTCTTTGCTGTTGTTCTGTTCCCTTCCTCAAATCTGCTGAAGTAGACAGTCGGCTTATTTAGGAATTCCTTATTGTCCTCACATTGTGAAGATAGATATACTGCATCTTTTGGATGTTTATAGATAACTTCCTTTTTTTATCTTCATTGAGCCAAAGATTTCAGAAAATCTGACCAATCGTTTGTCTCCTTTTCTCATAACTGATTGGGCATGACAATTTCCAAAGTGACTTTAGCCAGATGGTTGGCTGATTGCATATACTTTGTCTATAAACAGAGAGCTTTGCCTATGCCTAAGTTACCTAGAGCAGATTCAAAGAGGTCTATGGCAACCTCCTTAGCTCTTTGGTCAAGAGCTTCAATAGATGACATTTGTGCTGCTGCCATTTGGTCCAATGCTAATTATTTTATTGATCATTATGAACTAAATTTGATTTCTAGGAACAGAGCTGCCTTTGGCTCTGCAGTGCTCATAAATATCCTTCCATGAGGACCACCCATGGTTCATCTAGCTGAGGACTCTGTCCCATCAGTTGAGGAATGAATGAAAATGACAACATCAGATACAAAAGTTATGTACTCACCATAATGATGGATCTGTGTTGTCCATGTTCATTCTTCCTCAACTTGTTACCCTCCTAACCCCATTCCCTTTCTTCCTGGAGAACAACTAAAGTATTTTTCTTGGAAAACCTTTGTTCCTTGTTTGAACCCCAATTTTGTCTCTGCTGTTTCTTCTCTATTGATTTTGTATTGAATAAGCTATTGTTTTCTGGGGTCAGAAATCTCGATCTGAGGCATGTTAGGCTAGTGAGGCATTATGGGTAAGGCAGGAGCTCAATAGTTGAATCTGTGAATCTAGTGAAAGCGGCTGAGCTGGATCTGAGGTCAGATTTGAGACCCCATCAGTTGAAGAAGAATGAAAATGGACAACACAGATGTGTCATTATGGTGAGTACATAACTTTTGTTTTTTAAATAATAATAAGACTGTAATGTCTGCCTTGTAGTACTGCCGAAAATGTTACAACTATAGGCTGAGAAATTGCCATCACTTGATACTGAATTATAAATAAGCTGTCCTTAGGCAGGTACACTGCAGACAACCAGCAACATGTTCAGGGCAGGAGGATTGTCTAGAAATGTTTCTCTGTGCTACTATGATCAGTTAATGAAATATGAGGAGGTTGTTTCCAGCAATGAAAATAAAAGCACTATAGAAAAGGCATTCGGTTCACTCCACCATCCAAAGCACAATATAATGATTTTTTTTTTCTGTAGTTAACTTAATGTTTTGATGATTAGCATACAGACAGACTGAGATTAGGACAACATGAAATTCAATTAAATTGCATCAGTGTTGTTTTGAATTGGAACTAGGCTCTTTTGGGTTCATCCTTTTCTCCTCTTATATTATTTTCTGTTCTTTTTGGCTCCCATGTCTACCTCATTTGACTATGTTCTTTCTGTCTTTATTTATCAGTCAGCCATTGCATTTTCCTATTTTCTTAGTCTGTTACTTATGCCATCTCTAGAGATTATGATTTCTCCTTAAGAAAAATAAATAAATACGAAATAAGTAACCTGACCTAGTGCTTTACAGGAATAGATGTGAAAAACTGGGGATATTAGGCTGGATTCCAAAAGAAAGTTGCAGATAGCACAGCATACAAAAGGAAGACGTTAGCAGATCCATGTGGACACAATTTTATAATGTATGCTAAAACAAGGCCAAGTAATTATCTATTCAGCACAGAATAATTGCGGAGCCTGCAAATACCTGCCGGAATTAAAAACATAATGTGTGATCTCAGTGTAATTTAAATGCGACAAAGCACTTTGCCGACAACTTTCTGACAGCACTTAGCTGAGGCTTATGTGCATAATATTAATGCAAATATATCCTGCAAATTCCTAAGGAATCCTGTGGATTCTGCAAGCATAACTTAAAAAAAAATAAAAAATGTAACTGACATTTACTGTATTATAACAGGTTGGAATATTGGAAGCCATAATATAAGATGATCTGTAATGGCATCCCTGAAGGCAGCCATCCAGGCAGCGCCCAACTGTAGTTAAGCCAGCTCTCTGAACAGGAAATAATAGAGAGATGCAGATTACATAGAGAGCTCATGCAGGATGTATGCATTTCATATGTATGCTTGTAGTCAGTGGAATAACCCAGCACTGGAAGAAACAAAATTGTGCCTGAGTCTAGGTATACTGGCCTCTAAAACATTTCAGAGGCATATGGAAGACACCGTAGAAGTGTCCAGACAGCTATCAGTCATATTCTTGCACAGTTCCTGGCAGCAATGTGCACCAAGGCAGATGAATATATTCACTTCCCAACAACAGCCATGGAGTACAGAAATGTCATGGAACAGTTCTGTGCCACGGCCAACTTCCCTGATATCCTTGGTGCAATAGATGGTACACACATCTCAATCAAAACCGCACCTGTACCCAATGATGAATGATACATTGATAAAAATGGGTGGCCATCGCTCAATTGCTGGGTGGTAAGCTCTGCAGATTGCTTCATTACTAATATCATGACAACATGCCCCAGTAATGTGCACAATGCAGTAATATGTAGGAAAAGTGCCTTTGGGTCTCTTTTCCAACATGTTGAAATACTGGAAGAGGTCCTACTAGGTAAATACATGAACAGTACCATATGGTAAGTAGTAGCCAGATACTGACAGATGAAGCAAGATGATAAGACATTCCTTCTCACCCTGCTGAAAACAGGTGACTGCAGTTATTCACTGGACCCTTAGCTACTGGCACTATACAGTTCCCCCTCAACACTTGCTACGGATACATACAACAGAGCACACACTGTAACATGAAACTCAATTGATCATGTGTTTGATATGCTGAAAGCAAGATTCCGATGTTTAGTCACATGCAGAAGCACACTGCAATACATACCAGAAAAGGCATTGCAGATAGTCACTGCATGTGCCATGCTTCACAGCATGATAATCTACCAGCCAAATGTGTGGGTGACCTACCCCAAGAACCCTAGGTGTCAGACATGGAGCTATCAGAGTTGTCAGAGGATGATCAGGAGGACATAGGAGTGAGAGGAAATAGGTGGTGGTGGTGGATGTTGCGATATACTTCTAGCTCAGGCAGCACAGCAACATCTGGCATACACCTTTGAGTCATGATAAGCTACATGTACAAATATACACAGACAAAACAGTGATGTTCAAGTATTGTCCTACAACAGCAATACAGAACATGACTAATTCAAAGACATTATTAGTAGCCTACATTGAACATAATACATAACAGAAGCATATGATATATCTATAAGAACATATACACAACACTCAGAAAGGAGCACATCTGAATGTATACAGAGGAAACATCACCACAAGAAATGTTCCTGCAAGGTACATCATCAAAGAGGATCACACTGGCAAATGTGTTGTATGCATGAGGTGTGCACAACAGAAGGTGTCACAGTACATGTATAATATCATCACCATACAGACAGCTAGCACGGAAAGGCAGCAGTAAAATAGCAATTTCCAGAAAAAATCTAAGCCTGTCCAGTATATAGGAATGTATCAGCACAAACATAAATGAAAATCAGGGTCTGTACACTAACATCGATGCATCACACATAACATTATGTGATGTGTAACAGTGTGGTAAAACCCAGTGAACAGCATACAGCAGCATGAGTAATTACAAACATTTCAAGGACAGGCCAACATGAAAAAGAATGACTAACTAACTAAATGAATAAATAAAAGCCTCACATCCCATACCTGACATGGAATGTCACACATAAGGCAATGCTTTGATACACAGGTTATTGCTAAACATGACTCAAAGTTAAGAATATGTTCACTCATGCTGAGAATCAACAACAACTGCACAGCAGACATATAATATGTAGTACTTTAGGGGATACAGCAACATAGGTTTGTGTAAAATAGAAACAAGTCCATAGATGTGCAGTGAGCGCAGGGTGTGAGGCATGTGCTGTACAATATTAAAATGCCATAAGTAACACATGTGTGCATACACAGACTTACCTGTTCATGTTGGAATGGCAGACACAAGGATATGTTGTAATGTAGCAATCGATGCTGGATGACTATGATAACATGCTGTTAACCATGGAAATATATGCTATATTTCAACTAGAAAGAGATGCAAGCATAGAAACATGGAAATTGTCACATAGAACATTGTTGTGGTCAGTATGTTTACTACCATGTACAAAACAATGCATATCACAACTAGAAGATAGTTACCTTTGTTAGAAAATGGTCAAAAAAAACCTTGTGGTGTCAGATGTTTGAAAAACTAAATACAGATTGATTAGTCAATGGTCAGCACAGTAGTCAACATTGTCACAGGGTCAGAATGACACAACAGGACACACATTGGATCAACCATCTGTGTTACTCTAATACAGTTTAGGGCACCCACACTGAAGGCTCATATCAAGGTCCTGACTGCCCTTCCCACATCTGTAAACACTCCTCCTAAGGTGCTATACTTAGGAGAAGGACATGGTGACACTAGCATTATGAGATACAGTATGGGTAGAAGCAGTAGTGGGATGTGCTTGTCTGGGTATGACTGCTGGGCTTACAGTTTAGTGACTAACAACAGATGTGCATGTATGTTGCAGCACAGACATTGGTGTCCAAGGGCCATGTGTGGGTTTAATGACAGGGGGGGCTGCCTCTCCCTAGTATTTTCTCCATACAGTAAGGAAATGTAACACCCAGTTCATACTATGGCACTGCTCTAGCACTGCTGTAACAAGGCTTTCAACAGAATGTGCAACAGATATCACACTGCCATTCAGTGCAGCCAGTGCTGCCATGACCTGTCCATGTCTGTGCTTCTAAAACATGCAGCTGCTGTGCTACATGATTGGTGGAATTGGCAAGTTTGTGCAAGTTAGAGGCATGTCATTGCTGTGAACGTTCATTTGCCTATAATAGTAGGCAGACACCCTATGATGCATGTCCATGCACATTAGCTACCCTCCCATGTGTAGTCCAGTGGACAGTAGTGGTCTATCGTGGGGAAGATTCACCATCATTACCGGACTCTACATGGGACCGTGGTTGATAGTCATAATCATGTCTGTCATCTGATGTCTCCACATCATTAGAATGGCCTGACACATTATCCTCTCTGTAAGAGGGTACAGTGTGAGCCACATGTCTTTCTCCTTCCAGACCAGACAATCAAGCCAACCCAGTCACCCATGTGTCATTGGTCATACTATCAGAGTGAGACAAATCACATTCCACCTCAGGATCATTGAATCAGCTACTGATGAAGGCAGGTAGTGGACATGGGGTCTATGACAGCCCATCTAAAGGAAAAATCATCAAACACCATATGTCATCGAACATGCTGCTCATTGAGCCATTTGACTAAGATCAGATTATGGTAAGGATAAAGAAATCTGCCTTTCCCCCACCATAGTGTGATCTCAGAACTGGTATATATATAATTAGTTGGGGGGGTGAGGAGTGCAGCCTCCCATATGAGGAGGTTTTGATGAACAGCATTTACAATATAGGGCTGTTCGGCAATATGTCCGTTCAATGGCTAAATATATACCCATGGACATGCTGCAAAAAGAGAGAGATGACACATGTCAAATACATTAACAAAAGTCAAGTCATGCAGCATATTGATACCATTTGGATAACTATATGGCAACACTGCTAATGATTATCTGGACCTTGCAGGTCATCATGCCTGTGTGTAGTTCAGGGACCCTGTATAACAGAGGTACACCATGTCAGACACATATCAATAATGTAAGACAGATAATGACATTACAAGTAGTAAAACCTATCTGGCGTGTCTTCCTCTGACTCCAGCACCAGGGGTGAAGGCTGAAATGACACTTTCATGTAAAAAAATAAAAGTACACCACTCAGTAGTGAGCATATAAAAGGCATCATGTAGCATTAAACATGAGGTATAACACATGGCAAATAAGATATACACATACCTGATGGGAGATGGTGATGTTCCTATTGCAGGTGTCTTGTGCTGGTGAACAAGGCCACGTTAGTAGTCATAAAGGAAACAGATGTAATTATTAATAGTGAACAGTAACAGATGTATACTGCATTACCAGGTATGTCTTCCCTCACTGGGGAGCATATCATCCATCAAAGAGTGGATCCTGTGGTATAAACTGGCAAACAAATAGCCATGTGAGTGTAATCCACAGTCACAACAGGAGGCAGAGGCACACAGTAACTATGGCTCACACTAACAGGATATGGTGACACTTAAACGACAAACTGTGCAATCATCATGCAGATGTACCCATGTAGGGAAGAACCCAAAATTAATGTTATAGATCACTGGTGTTCTAAACAGGGCTACACAACAACAACTAGTTGTGCAGTAACAGATGCTTCCCTGCCCATGTCTTATGGTGATGTATCTGTAGGTTAAAAGTGGCGCATAAACAACAACATGTGAGTATACACCACAGTCATAACAGGAGACAGAGCCACACAGCAATGTGGATCACACTAACATGATATTGAAACACGTACATGACATGTGTTGCTGATCTGATCAGATCTGATCAGATCTGTCCACACTTGATTCCTCAATACATTATTGCCCATACGTCCAAGCAGGTTGCATCCATGCTGGAGCAGAGCCTCTATTACAATCTAATTTTAAAAATCGTTGCTCCTGTTGTGGTTTGACATCTGGAAGATAGGGTAATATGCACACCTTAGATTACGTACATGGGCTCATATATTTGCATGACAATGTTAAAAGCATATATCAAATGAATGGTTGCCTCTCATTTACAATGCATAGCTATGCAAAACAATCCATGTCATGTATATCACTGCTACTTACAGATAATCTGAATGAACATAAAAAGCATGTCCGAAAAACTAATCCATATGCCCTAACAACATCAGCACATATATCAATCTATTTATCAGGTTTGTACAGATGGCATTTGAACCCATGTCAGTAGATATTATGATGAGTAAAGGTCCAACAAGTAACTGATGTGATACAACTCCAGTACAATGACCATGATGTTGCCACAATTGCATGCACATCTGAACACAACTAATAATTCAGTATTGTTGCAGTCAGTGACAGACAGAATCACAAATGTGACTGTCATGATAAGGTACACAACACAACTACTGACATTTATACAAAAACAAACCAGTAAAACAATAGCTTTTAACAAGGGCCAGTTATGCAGTACTACCTACAAATCACCACAAGAGATAACATAAATGCTAAGACACTCCAGTGTTGCCTATATCCCATTGACTGTTGTCACAATTGCTGCTATATGATTCAGCATCAGAGAGTATCCATAAGTCAGTCACTGATCATACAACTTGTAGACAGCCCTGTAAGTCATTGTTATCTGCAAACATATCTTAGAATTTATAGGTTATTCTGCATTAACTGCAGATATGAGTTGTTTCCATCTGTATCTGTACTTCATTGGAGCTGATTAGTTTGTAGCCATACAACTGCATATGGGGAACATCTCCTTGTTACTGATGGGCATGTAACCTTATGCATGAATATTTTGGAAGTCTACCCCCTTCTTTATGTAACAGATGGATTGTAATGCAGGGAATTTCAAACAACATATGCATGAAAACATGTTTCAATTGTTTTGCACAGCATAATGTGAACATGAGTATGCAATAATAGCACTGTATTCTACCACAGCAATGCAAGCAGTGACAGCTAACCATTGGAAGCTAGCGGTGATTCAACTATATTCCAGAGTGAGGATAGCTAAGCACATGCAACATTTAAGTACCATTTGCTCCATACATAATTAATGAGGTCCATTAGCATTTAATGTTTTGGAATCCCTTTAGCAAATGTTCACATAAGTTCTTGAATCTCTGTGCATTAACCAATAACTCTGTGTAAGTGCACAGTGCTCATCAAAACTGCCCATTCGGTATCAATAAACAGGTGTATCTGTAATATGTGTTGATGCCCTCCAATATTCTGTCAGCACCCTACATGCTCCAACTTTAAAGTGTAATATTTATACATTTTCTTTATGTATCATTGCTACCTGCAAACTGAGTGGGGCCTCAGTTAGCATTTTTAGAAGGCATTTTTCTGCAATATAATACTACTTCAGTATGGATATTGACTGAGAGAAGACTTTGATGAGTCCAGGCATGAAACTTGTCAGACTACTAGACAAAGCAGATGATCACTGTCTATGTTGGACATGAGAATAGGATGCAAGCAAACCACAGAAATGTTGTGATGATGACATCTGGATCTGGATTGCAAGGAAGCACTATGGATGAATTAGGATTTACTAGATGGGCATGCAGATCTGCTACTGCTATAATGACCTATTTGATGATGTGCGATATTGCCACCTATGCCAGGAGAAGTATGGCAATTGATGTGTAACATATGCCAGCACATCTAGCTGGAATTATGTAAAGAATTACATGTCATCTGTATATCAAACTGATTTGTATAGATGCTTGTGCTGAAATGTATTTGTAAAGCTGCTTGTGTTAAAAATGTACCAACACTGTGTCCTGCTAGACATAAAAAAAAATACACTTGTATATCAGACTATATTATAACTATTGAAATGAATATTGTAACTTATATTTATTTAATGACACTGGGGCTACTCCTGAAAGTCTTATTGCATTGGTCAAAACATTACCATTTGTATTAGTATTAATTTCACTCACTATAATTGGGTACCCTTATAAGACCCTTAGAGCAGTTGGCTTTGGAGTGACTGGTGGAAGTAATTGCCTTGTAGTCTGCAGAAGGGAGCATAGCTAGTAAATCTGTGCCAGTCTTTTCCAGGTGTGTGTGTGTGTGTGTGTGTGTGTGTGTGTGTGTGTGTGTGTGTGTATATATGTGTGTGTGTGTGTCAGCTGCTTGGAACATGGACACAGAGCACTGGCTTCACAGAGAGAGTGGTGCAGGACTTGGCTGAGGACTCAACTCTTCAACTGTACTATTGTGGAGTCTTAATGGGGACCTGGAGAGAGAGAGAGCGAGAAAGAGAGTGAGAGAGAGAGTGAGAGAGAAACTCAGACCGTGGACTGACTGTGCTCCCTGTGTGCTCTTAAGGGAAATTGTGCTTGATGCAGAGAGCTGCATTTGGAAATACAGGGTGTATCCATTTTTGTTCAAAGTGAAAGTCCCTCTCCAGTGTCAGTGATGAGGATTCATGCTCAGTGATTACTGGCCCAGAGGGGGAAAATCACAACCTACACCAGAGGGATGATGACGACCTTCACCAGAGGTTTGCAGAGGTCCACTGCCAGCCACCAGATACCTGCAGTAGTTTCATACTCCACACCTTAACACCTACATTGTCATATATTTTGTGCTAAACATATCTGTTTATTTGATGCATTGTGTTTCAAGAGTATTCTATGGATATCTGTATTAATCATATTAATTTACATGGAGTAAATTTTATTCTACGCATTAAAGTTGACGGTCGCATGTTGACACATTCCATGGTTATCCGGAACTGCACTAGGCCAGTTTAAACATTACGCAAGACTGTCGGTCATAACTATATATTTCTTTATTCATTGACGTTTGATTACCGGGAAAGTCTGACTGGATAGAAATGCATTTTCAACAGAGCTAAAAAACATTTTAAGAACAATAATTTTACAATCTTCAAAAAAAAAAAAAAAAAGAACATCTTACAGTTTACATTTTAAAAACAATAATTTTACAATCTTCAAAAATAAAACAAAAACAATAATTATTTATTATCAACAAGCCATGTTGCTTTGCTAGGGATGGCTTGCACCTGTCACCCCTGGGCTTTTGAATATTGGCTAAGGCTCTTGCCACCCCCATAGTGCCTTTTTAGGCACAGCTCAAAAGACAAACCCACCTCCATAGACAACACAAGGAAAAAGAAACTAAGGGTAATGCTGCTCAACGCCAGAAGTCTAAACCTCAAGATGCATGCACTCGAGGCTCTCCTCAGTATGGAGAATATTGATATCTGTGCAGTAACAGAAACCTGGTTCAAGGCTCCTGAGAGCACCCCAGCACTACCAGGTTATACCTCATACCATGCTTTTCGGCCCCAAAACTCGGACTGAACCATAAAAGGAGGGGGAGTATCCATATTCATCAAAGATACCCACACCTCCAGGTTAGTGGCACTGCATGAAGCATCGGAGACCATCCATGTGCAACTAACAGTGGGCAAAACTGCCTTTCAGTTTGTAGCCTGCTACAGACCACCCTCCCAAACTCAGGAACCCCACTCAGCTTTCCTGAGAACATTGGAGAATATGAAGGTCTCTCCAAACACCATCATACTGGGTGACTTCAACTACCCAAACATAGACTTGGAGCACTACTCAAGCCTCAACACCCTCGCCCAATGGTTCTTAGAATTTATAAACTCAAATGCTATGGAGCAACTGGTCACCACTCCCACAAGAGGGGAAAACATATTGGACCTGATCATCACCAACATGTGGACTCTATGTTCCATACCAGAGGTATACCCCTCATTGGTAAGATCTGACCATAAATTAATCTCACTGGACATCCATATCCCATCCCCACCCCCAGGCAAGGAAACCACGGTGAAGAACTTCTCAAAAGCAAACTTCACACTTCTCAAAACTGAGGTGGAATCCTTCAAAGCCCCCGGGCCAGTAGAAAATACGGCTCAAACTGCCGAATCCTTTACAAACGCATTCTATGGACACCTACAGGAATGCATGGATCGTGCTATCCCAGATAAAACCAAGACTCACTCCTTCAAAGGCAGGTGACCTGTCTGGTGGACCCCAGCCATAAATAAGCTATACAACAGAAGGAGGAAGCTACTACATGACAGAGCAAAATCCCAAAAAGGGAAGGCATCTCTGATCAGTACTAGCAAGAAACTATGATCCCTCATAAAATCATCTAAGGCCAGCTTCAAAAGAAAAATTGCACAAGACTCTAAAGATAATCACAAGGCCTTCTTTAGTTATGTCAGGAACCTGGGTGGCAACTCCCAGATATGCTCCGAGTTAGTGCAAAATGACAAAAAATACACTGAACCCACGGACATTGCCAACATCCTGGCAGACAGGTTCAATGCAAACTCCCCCCCCCCTTTCCCCCCCAAAAGAGCAAATGTCTATCCCAACAGAGTGTAGCCTCCCTGACATCACAGATGCACAGGTGAGAGCTGCCCTCTCCAAAGCAAAAAACACAGCATCAATGGGACCGGATGGTGTCCCGGGCTGCATCTTACATGAGCTCCAAGAAGAACTGAACCCTCACATAAAGTCACTGTTCAATCTATAGGATATGTACCCGAGGAATGGCGTACAGCAACAGTGGTCCCACTCCACAAAGGTGGTGCCACAACGGACCCCGGAAACTATCACCCTATAAGCCTGACTAGCCTGGTCTGCGAAGCTATGGAGCGTATCATCATGGAACTCATAAACAAAGACATTGGGAACCTCCAAACACTGGATCCTACCCAATTTGGCTTTGTTAAGGGCAGATCTTGCCTCTTGAACCTGGTTGACTTCTTTGAAACAGTCACCAAGGCCATAAATGAAGGGAAGGTAGTCCACACAGCCTACCTGGACCTCACAAAAGCCTTCGACACAATACCCCACTCGGGCATCATAAATAAGCTCACAGCTTAAATATCAACCCCCATGTCACAAGGTGGGTTGCAAACTGGCTCAGGGATAGAACCCACATGGTCAGAATTGCAGGTGCCATGTCAGACTCTAAACCAGTTACAAGTGGCGTCCCACAAGGCTCAGTCCTGCAACTTCTCTTGTTCGGTATATATTTCTCCGAGGTGCAGGCTAACGTGGGAGGACTTTGGCTGACCAAGTTTTCAGATGACTGCAAACTGGGTGCCAATAATCGACTCACCGACTGACACAAGCATCCTCCAAAAGGGTCTCACAGAGATGGATAACTGGTGCCAGAGCCATGGCCTAAGGCTAAATGCCAAAAAGTGCATAGTCTTCCCCTTGGGAAAAACAAAGTGCCCACAAATTACCACATAGGTTGTAATCCATTAAGTAGGGAAGAAGTAATTAGGGATTTGGGGGCCCAAGTAGATAGCAATCTCTCCTTTGACAATCATGTTGCCAAAGTGGTTAGAAAGACCTTCTATATAGCCCACCTTATCATGAAAGGGTTCACATCTAGATCAAGAGAGGTCATTGTGCCCCTCTACTCATCACTCATCAGGCCCATAATTGAATACAATGCCCCATTTGGGATGTACCTTACCCGACACCTGCAGCAACTGGAAAGACCCCAAAAGTACCTCACCAAGAGGATCAAGGGACTCAAACAGATGCCCTACGCAGTTAGGCTAAAGAAACTCCAGCTCTACTCAGTTGCTTACCGCCTACTCAGAGGCAATCTGTGCCTGATGTATAAAGCCATGTTCAAACCCGAATTAATGGACATGCTCCACCTCAGGAAATCCAAATCCCTTAGAGCTACACGCTCCAGGGACTTAAACCTCAGCACAGAAATAAATAGGACATGCTGGAGGGACAGATACATATCCCAGAGGCTCCCCTCACTCTGGAACAAAATCCCAATCCATGTTAGGCAGAGCCCCTCAATGACCCTCTTCAAGAGAAATTTTGACGAGTGGATGGAAGATCATAGGTTTACCCCTGGGATCTCTTCTGTGTCCCTACTAGACAGAGGCACAGTAAACTAACCTTAAAAGGGCTATCTTTTGTGACCTACTATACAGAGGCACAGTCAACTAATCTAAAAGGGTGGCGAAAGCCAAACACACTCTGGCTAAGCTTATAAATGCATTAGGGCAGATAGCCTAGTATGAACCTATGAACCTATGAACCTATTATAACAAGTTAATGACAAAATAAAAGTATCTGTCAAGAATCGATACAAGGTATATGACAATCAAATAATATTTAGGCAAATTTTAGACAGTTTGTAGAGAAAATAAGGTAAATTAGTATAATACAAACAGTAATTGCAATATGAAGTGAGTGAAAAACAGGCTTATGGTATATTTAGAGAGAAAGTCAGGGAAGAGAATTAGATAGCAGTAAGGAAGAAAGTGAAAAAGGGAGAGTAAGGAGGTATAAGTAATGAAAAGTTACTTTTTCACATTTAGGGATATAGTTTATCCTGACTTTGAGCAACAGCTGAGCCAGATTTTATCTAGGGTGGCTTTCAGAGTGTTTTTGAAAGATGGGAGGGAATGCCTAAACCTGATGGATACAGGTGAGGCGTTCCAGGCCTTAGCAACCTTGTATGAGCAAAGACAATGTCCAGCAGATTTATTAGTTTGTAGACAGACAGAAGTTTTTGGTCAATTGATTGCAATGACCAGCTGGGAACATAGTTGTGCAGAATCTTAATATAAACTTCAGAAGTACTACTTGTACTGCTATTCCATGATGACTACTTTTAAACATCTAGTGAACCATAATGTCCCTTAAATCAACTTGATTAAGCAATAAGACAAAGTGAAAGTTATTTGACTATGTGTGGGTTCAAATCCCAGTGAAGCCTTTTTTTTAAACATTATTGTCAATAATTCATGTAATTTTGCACATTACATGCAGAAAATCTGTATTTATTTGGTAACTT
Source organism: Protopterus annectens (assembly GCF_019279795.1). NCBI lineage: Eukaryota > Metazoa > Chordata > Ceratodontiformes > Protopteridae > Protopterus > Protopterus annectens. The sequence continues at coordinate 262,389,532 of NC_056744.1, read as the reverse complement.
ATAAAGTACAGATTCTTCACATCTAGCATGGCTGTGGTACATTTATGCCTATAGAGTTTAGATGGGCCTATAACAGAACATTGAAATTTTAAAACTTTGAATGTTCTAATATCCACCCGTTTTGAGCGAACACTAAAAATAGCGAAGCTGCAAAACACCTAGGGAAAGAATTTGGTTGGCCGATTCTGTGGCTTCGTTATTTTCAGCTCTGTGGTGGAAGGTTATGGGTCGGGTTCAGGTAAGTGTGTGATTGTGTGGTCGTTAGGGTTAGGGCGTAGGTTAGGTGAGTTAGGGTTAGGGGCGGGTTAAGTGAGTTAGGGTTAGGGCGCAGATTAGGTGAGTGTGTGATAGTGACAGACCTTAGGGTTAGGGTTTGGGTTAAGGTAAGTGGATAGATAGCAGTGTATGTACAATTTAGTGTAAAGTTAGCTGTAGGATTATAACTGTATGTGTTTGGATTGATGTTTTTTAGGTGTGCTTGTGTTGTGTGTATCTGTTTCGGAATAGCAAATTTTTTCCCCCCAAAAAAATTTGCTGTTCTGAATGTTCAATATTATGTGGTTTAGACATTTTAGGTTCGATGAAATAGCGTTCGCTATATTCATCTTTCAATAGCGTGATGTAAATGCATTTAGACCAAGTTTGGCTGCACAGTTCTCCATTATCAGCAAAGCTTCTAGAAATATCTTACAGCATACTTCTGCATGTGTGAATACTGATTAATACCACCCACAGTAGTGGTGCTGCGGTAGCATTGTTGCCTCACAGCAAGACGTTGTCACATTCGATTCTCAGCTAGAGCGTCTTCTGTGTGTTAGCATGCGTCAATGGTCATGCCTTCGTTGAAGGTTGTGCATCAGGGCTGGTAACTCGGCACGTAAAAATCCACTACCAAACATTAGAGGACCGGAGTTCCGCTGTGGTGACCCCTAACTGGGATAAGCCGAAAGACACAACACCATACATTACTAAACCCTTAAGTTTAAAATTCACAGTCTTTTTTTATAGTCCATGTCTGCTGTCATCAGTTTAATGAATGGAAGACTGATGCAAGTTATCACAGCTGAAATATGTGAGTCTTGTTAACATAATTAAGTGCTGGAAGCATTTATCTGTAAACCTTATACAGTCCAAGGCTGTAGGGTTAGCACAGTATGTGGAGACTGCCTTTTGTACCTAATGTACAAGCATACACCTACTCAAGTCATGCCTATTTATTTTCTTAAAGTATTTATGATTCTTTTTATGCAAACTATAAAAGTTAAACTCAGTGTGCTGACACATTAGTTTTATAATGCTGATAAATCCATCCATCCATCCATGGACTATCCCTTTTTCCCATTTCTGCACATGGAACTCGAGTGTCTCTTCAACAGTGACAATTATCTGGAGCCAGGGTTTACACCACCAGGTGGCTAGCCCTGCTGTCAAATACACACTCTGTCACTATTCCATATCATTTGACAACATGAGAAAAAGTGATGTCCATTAGCTGAAATGGTTAAGCAATAGGGATTGTAAATGTTGTGTGTTCAAACTCCAGTGTCTCCTATTTTTTAAACATTATTATCAGTAATCCATGTACTATTGCACATCAGATATGGGAGATCTGCATTTACTTGGTAACATATACAGTACAGTATTTAAACATCTAGTAAGCCCATGGTATATTGATGCCTATAGTTCTTAAGCTGCAGATGACCACACATATCTCCATTATCTGCAGAGCTTCTAGAAACATCATACAGTATACTTCTGCTGATAATGCTGTATGTGAGAATGCTGGTTAATACATGCTCATGTTACTTCTACAGTGTAAATTACATGACTGTCCGTTATAATCCATCACTTCTTTTAACTGACTGCCAGTCTATATAACTTACATATGTAGGTTGGAATGACACGGTTTCACAATAATTCATTAAATGGCTCTCTATGTGTTGCAAGTGCAGAAAATGTTTTCTTGAAAACTATGATAGTTGTAAACTTGAAGTACTACAGCTGAGGGCTATCGCTGTAAACAATGTGATGACATGAAGGCACTTTTGCTTAGTTTTGTTGCTTTAATCCTACCACAGACATTATGTCCCTCATTGGCCAGACTGAATATTATTATACAGGCACACTTGACTTGCAGGAAATGTGTAATGAGCAGTACTGCTTTTGCTCCACTGTATTAATCATTTATGTTTTGGACCTCACCAGTACCTGTTGCACAACGCATTTTGGATTTATCATGTTCAATGTGATATTAAATGTGCATAGCAGCCTATGTAATACATTTGTAATTTTCTTTTCCTTGTCATATAATATACATACACACAACTTCACATTTGGTTAATATATGTATGTATGTACATGTCCAGATAAAATAACAAACACATACACCTACACATATAGGTATATGTATCTCTCTCTCTCTCTCTATATATATATATATATATATATATATATATATATATATATATATATATATATATATATATATATATATATATATATATATATATATATATACACACACACACACACACACACACACACACACACACACACACACACACACATACACATACACATAAACACACACACACACACACACACACACACAAACACACACCTATTTACACATACATATGTAATGTAAACATGCATATATACATACAGGAATATTTCATCACTGAGCTATCATTCATCATATACATGTGTATGCATGTTATTGATAATGACATAACCCCACAATAAGCTCAGCATAAAATAACTGTGTGTATTGGTAGGTCTTTGTCCATATGGTTAGGTATGTCTGTACACTTACACAATGCCATGTCAGACTGGCACACCTGTTAGTGTGTGTAATGTCTCCCTGCATACTCATAGGTGTAAGTTGATTGACTTATATCAGTCCATGCAAAGACAGTGAAGATCACTTAGATACCAAGGCAGGGTTCTGGTTTGTAGTATGAACACATGTGATGGTTGTAGGTTAAGTCTGGGTTACTCTTCTTTGTCTGCAGTAATCCTTTGTGTGCAGAGTACTGGGAAGGAAACATAAATGAGTGATCTGCAGTAATCGTTCTGTGTGCAGAGTACTGGGAAGGAAACATGAATGAGTGATCTGCAGTAATCGTTCTGTGTGCAGAGTACTGGGAAGGAAACATGAATGTGTGAAAATGCCAGATGTGATATTGTATTGTGTGGCAAAGCTTGCTGACATGTGCTGATAACTTTATTCACTCTTCTTTCTGTACATAGCAGTCATTATGTACTGGGCTTAAGCAATCCTTCTGTTGGTGTAACGCATCTTCTTTTCTGTTTGCAGTCTCTGAAGATCATTCCAGGAACAGAGCCTTTTGCATAGAACTCAAGCACAGGCTTGAGAAGCAGAAGATGGAGAGAGGTATTTATTATGACCTTCCACCTTTATGTCTACAGAAATATTATTAACATCTTTAAATCTTCAGATTTACATGTGTAGTCTTATGTCATTCAGGCATGCTAATGTTATGTCAGACAGCCTATAATACATCTTCAAAGTATTTTTATTAGTCTTTTTAAATGAGTAATTTCTTTTAAATAATCTATTGGGGAAATTTGTATAAATTGATGGTATCAGAGCTCTTATTTGAGAAGTCTAATTCTTGTTAAAATCACTGAGTATGTTAGTTTCTTGGGTTATATTATTTGTGGTCCTAGACAGTATATCTTCAGTTATGTAAGAACTGGTATTTGGTTGGATAAAGCTTGCAATTATGCACAGTGTATTATCTGCATTAATCTTTAGTAAGATAAACATTTAGTAAAATAAAAAATATCTGCTTTGTCAAATGTAGGCACATAATGAGGGTAGATATAGATTTCCAAGGAGTTATCAAAAATAATAGCTACTTGATGACTTATTTTGTTTAATTTGTCAGACCCGATAATATTGAACCAATGTGAGAGAATGTCATCTTTAATGGATGGTTTTAACCAGTTTTTGTAAAAAAAAAAAAATATATATATATATATAAATATATATATATATATATATATATATATATATATCAATCAGGTTTCCGTGTTGAGATCCATGTTTGTAGTTCTGGTACCTTATTGGAGACACTATGAATATTTAGATAAAAGAGCTTGTAGTTGAGATGACTGGTTTTGAGTTATTTGGTAATAGAGGGGTACGATGATAGAGGGGTGTGATGACTGAGAGGCCCAGAGTATCCCGGGGGATTCATGAAGCTCGGCACAAGGATGATTTTAGCCTTGGGCCGAGCGTCCTCATTACAGATGATGCAGCAGCGCCATATGAATATTTATGAGGGAGCGTCGCAGCACCCTCGACGTGTAAAGGAAACTGTAAAAGTGCTCTATGGAGGCGTAAACATGCCCCGACAGTTGCACAACCTACTATGCTTACTATTAGAGCCCGCCTCTAATAGTAAGCCAGTAATTCAGTGTCCGTGGATACCGAAATGTATGCTAAGCATGCAAGAGTGTCCAGGAACAGTGAAATAAAATCGATGTAGTAAACACACAAGCACATAGTGGAATGTTGAGCCCCGTCCCTAGAACTTTCACAATTAGATTCCCTGTGTCCCTATTTTACATCTGTATTGCTGCAATATCGAAAGTGTAAGCAAAGCACAGCTTGTTTGTGCATTGCTGCCCTCTGCCAAGCATAGCTTAAACATCAAAATCATTCAAATAGAGAAAAACAAGCAGAGTCAACGTAAATGTCAATAGTGTAGTGGTCAGAGCATCTGCCTAATGAACAGGCATTCACAGTTCGAGTCCAACTATAGCACATATCATTTTCCATGTGGAATGAATGTCGTTTTGCTGTATAACCTACATAATAAAATGTAAATGTGAACTTGAGTATCGCATGATATGTTTAACTAAATTTCATTCAATCAAAGTGGTACTGTCATAATGAATAAGGCATTAGTAAGCAGGTGTAAGCACAAATAAGCAGCAGTAAACATATATAAGTACCAGTAAGCAAGTCTGAGTGCACTTGCACGGGTGTAAGCAGTGCCCAGTAGGAAATGTATATAAGTATGTACAGATATGTAATATATATATATATATATATATATATATATATATATATATATGAAGAAAGAACGTTGTAACAATAAAGCATACAAAAGGAATGAGAAGGGAATCAACAGCAACTCCAGTATTATATAGTGCTGTCAGCGTATGTCATATCAAGCTGGGAAGGAGTGAGCAAAGCACTGCTACTTACACCACAGGCAGGATATTACCAGTGGGAGTAACATCGTTGATTTGCTAAGTCTACTTTACAATCAGAGGGTAGTCCCTGGTGGGATGATTGGCCATCTGACCATTACACAAGCAAGGGCAGGTATGTTCAAGGACTTAATGGTGGGAGAGCCTGATAATACATGGGTTGGGACAACATGCGTGTAGGGCCCCTAACGCTCAGGAAAGGGCAATGTGTGGAGGTGTGTCATGGCTGCGATAGCAACTGGACAATGGATGGTATGCATGTATGTTGAACACGGGTGGGTTGGAGGAACTATGGGTATGAAATTATGGATCCAGGCATGTCAGGGTTGGATGGGCTGGTTCTAATTGGACCACCTTGTGGAGGTCAACGAGTTCGTTATAAGTATATATGCATACACACATGCATACATCTATATCTAGAAGTACATTCCCTGTAAAACATTCATTCCATTTGCAGACATAAGTAACATGAATGTGCCCTACAAACCTCGACAGTAGATAGAATAATAGGTTGTGCATAAGAGGGAAGGGACAAAATTGCTAAAACGCAGAAGTGTGTACAATGTCCGAAGTCAGTGCTGTGCTGTAAAAATCAAATGTGAGGACTTTCTCACACATGGAATCATTCCTGTGATCTGCCTGCTACGGCAACACCAATTACTAAACCGGTGTATTTGTAAAAGAATTATTCCGAACTCGTACATAATTAGCTCTCATGTGTAACGTGTGCATTACCACATAGTCATACCTATTAATTTATTGTAGTGTCATGTTAACGGGAGTAAGGATGTAATGAAGTATAGAGTCTAATCTTGAAATAAAGACATGCGTGTCCCATGTGAGACAACCCAAAAATTGTGAATAGTGTCCTATTGGTCACTCATGTCACCAATGTTTGTGGACTAAAAGTTTGGGATTTCTGAGGATACGTGGAGTGAGTCAACCGATGGGATGAGTCTACAGGAGAAGGGAGTGACCAATGTGTAGTGGTGTGGATACACTACGAATCCAACTGGAGAATGGATGACTGCAGTGTTAGTGAGGTGTTGGGGTTGGTGTTTGGGGAACTAGGAGCCATGGGTATATGGGTATATATGCAAATGAAGCAGGACAGCAATAGTGTATTGGTTAGAGCATCCGCTTAACGAACAGACATTCCCGTTCCAAATCCCACTGCAGCACATACCATTTTCCATCAGTAATCTGTATATGAACATATTTCGACATCTGTCTGCTGTATAACCTGCAAAATAACAATTAAAAGTGAACTGGAGTGAAGTGTCAGTGTCATAATGAATAAGGCACTATGTCTGCAACTATATGTATATATATGTATGCATGCATATACAGATATATATACATCTATATATATGTGACTGTAAATATACACATGTATATAGCTAGGATATGATACAGCAGTTATGAATTACATATGTTCACAGGCCGTGCATATGGGGGTGAGGGGTCCAATCAACAAACATGTAATATGTAGCATTACCCCCCCCCCAGTTAGGCCGGTGAGACATACAGACACACAATAAAAGTAAACACACCACTGCTTACCAGACTGCAGGATACTACCAATGGGAGAAACCTGCCAGGTCTAATCTTCAAACAAAGACATCAATGTCCCTTGTGGGACACCCCAAAAATTACTGATCATCAGAGTCAGTCCCTGTAATGATTCATCAAACCTGGCTGTAGACGTACACAAACCAGTAGGTTGTGCAGGCCTGATCGACACAAAGTATGACATGTGTCCCGACATGCGGAGAGTGGGCAGTGTCTAGTGGTGTGTTTTTACCCCTCCTGCACCCACAGTAAGGATGAGTGCTGTAGAAGAGGGGCAGGTGGGGGAACTATGGGTATGCAATTATGGGCCTAGGCGTGCAGGTGTTGGCTGGCACAGTCATATTAGGACTGCCCCGGGGATGTAAGTAATATTCCAAAATGGGCACAGCTTACGCCCATACCTCTCAACCCCTAAGAGCAAATCATCTGGACAGGACATAAACCGTTGGGGAAACAAATAGGGACCATACCTCTCAACTGTCCCTGATTTTGACTCAAATTCTAACTCTGTCCCACTTAATCCCTCCTAAAACTAGTGACATTTGGAGGAAAGGTGGTGAATTATATGTAATGAATAATGACAATAATTAAGAGTTATAAACTTCATTTACCTCAGAAAATGTGTATTAATTCATATGCTCTGAGTCTGTCAATGTGTCAAGTTAATAGCACTAATATTTTAAATGCGCCCCTGATTGTCCCTGATGTTGTCATGACTTGTCCCTGATTCAGTTGATATTTGTCCCCAATCGATAGGGACAGAAAGCACATATTCCACTTACAACCTTAGAAAGATGATAGAATAATAGGTATGCAGTAGCATGACTCAGCTGAAGGATGTGGGTTCCAAAACCCAATTACTTGTTTGTATTGAATGGTGTCAGTTCCCATGTATTAGCCAGACAGGTGCAGATTGTAAGAGGAACACACCAATAGTATGAATCAAACTCTGGACAGGCCGTAGATTCTGTACAGTCGAACAGCATGCTTACGCCTAATGGGCAGCCATTCCCAATACTGTAGGCATGTAATTAGATGTAATAGGCATCACAAGGTAATATCGTAGTCCTCACGCCCACCCAGAGGTGCGATTGTCAGATGCAAACACCAAATGCAGTGCATTTGCTAGTGCGGGAGCAAGCAGGTGTAAGCCTGTTTGGCCACTGGTATGCGAGTATCACACTGGTGAAGCAATGTAGAGGATGAGTGTAAGAAATTACAACCGGAGGTTAGCATTGTTGAGCTCCATGCTAACCCGTGCACACCTGCTCACAACTGCTTTAAAGTGCCTTAATCACACTGTACCCAATGGCTCGTGTTTTGGCCAGCAACAAAAGAACCTGCCTCTGCAAGGCTAGAACGCAGGACCCTGTACATCACAGTCATAGTAGTAAACCACTACGCCATGATAGCAATACATACAAAGGAAGTATCAGCAAACTAATCCTTACAACAGGGAAACAAATCAAATATGTGAACTGAATCTATGTACAGTGTAATGTTGTATAACCTGCGACAGACCATAAATATGTGAATTGGCATACTGCAGTAAACATAGAGTTAAGGTGTCACTGTAATAAGGTTCAGAAGTCCCCAGGACCCCATACAGTGCATGTACACACGAATGACGGATACCAGACACATATATAGCCTGTAATGAATAAGACATCGTTGACAAAAGTCAAATATAATGCTAGATAACCAATAAGCAATGCTAACCGCTGCACAGCCCAACTAAGTAATTGTAAGCAATGTGTAGGGAAGCCAATACAATAGGCCCACAGGTACACCTCTTTAAGCAGTGCCATCCTGAAGTAAGCATATGTGCCCATAGCTTAGCCATTTCAAAACCGGCCAATTATGGAAAAGTGCTGGAATCTGGCCCTATTTAAATGGAATAGGTGGGAATATGGCTCGTAACTGGTTGTAGCATCCCCCTGCAGGCAGAATGGCTGGAGTGGGAGAAGGCACTTGCTTTAGAGCACAGCGCTGGGACATCCAGGAATTCAAATTCATGGTATGGCTCCTGGTAAAGCACCATGACAGGTGACTACTGCAGGGCCAGTACCAGGGCTTGCAGTACAAAACAGAGGCCTGGGACAGTCTCGCCTGTGACCTCACTAGTACCACAGGTATCCCACAGACTGGTGAGCAGGTCAGGCACCACCATGCAGACCTGAAGCGGCAGATGTGAGATGTCCTGGAACAGTGGATCCAGGAAGCAAGGCAGATGCAGAATGCCCCAGAACTGAGTAAGTACTCCTTCCATTACATAGTTAATAATTGCCTAGCTTGTGTAGACTATGGATAGGTATGGCTAAATATCACTGTACTTCCCTGACAGCTGCAGATGAGCATGCTGCAAACCAGCAAGCCTATGATGCTAGGCTGCAAAGGATGCATCGCGAGGCAAGTTAATAACTAGCCTGCATGTACTGTCATAACAAAGAAATGTAAGAGCCTGAGAAAGTGTTGTACCAGTATACAGAATAGTGTAATATGCTGCGAATAAAGGTGTAACCCCTACATTGCTTCTGTTTACTCTGCAGTTATATGTTGTTGTACTGTTGCAGTTATTAAATAGTACTGTTGTAAGCAGAGTTACCCACACTGTGGTATGCAGATAAAATGTGTATGAAGTGTTGTATAACAATGTTGGAAGTGCAAACAGATAAGTCATATTACACAAACTACATTGCAAAGCCTCACAACAATTGCCTGATAGCATAGTGTACAGTGATCTTAACTGTAATGCTTTTGTCACACACAGCAGGGCTTTGGATCCCAGGAGCGCTAGTAAGTTGCATACATAATCATTCCACACAACTGCACACAGTCTGTTAGAATGTTCAGAGAGAAAGCGGTATGCATATTTACATTTAACAACTGTACAAATTTTGCTAGAATGCTTAAATAGAGAGTGGTATGCATATTCATACACCTCAACTGTTCCAATCTGGCCAGTATGTCATGATAAATGGCCCAAATCACCTGCTTTTTGCCCTGTTCCCCTGAAAAATTTGTGTGAAGACCCAAGAAATGTAGGCAGCTGTTAATGACATATAATTGATAGTCAGACTTGTACATAGTTAGAGAATGTACACGAAAACATACCTGCCATCCCAGCATCTCACCCAAAGTGTATGAGAGCAGTCTCAAAACATGGTGCATTAACACCTACATCTTGTTAAGCCTGTACATAAGACACAGGTCCCGTACATACTAATCTACAAACATACCATTGTACAATATAATGCCATTGGGTAGTGTAATAATTCATGTAAGGGACAGACCACTGCAGTGACTACGAATGTTGTGAAAACTACAAGGATGTATTAGTTGTTAATTGAAGTCTCTCTCTCTCTCTCTCTCTCACTCCTACCATATGTGCAAACATAACCGTTTTACACAACTCATTTGCTATGTCTATACTCCTAACCTTTGTTGGGACATACGTCCTATTGGTTTATAAATACTCACATCCATTTCTATGCATGTGCCATGTTAAAATACACCCATATTGGTGGCCTGTTGCCATCAATAAAACCTGCATGATGTTGTAATGGCCACTGTTTACCCATATATGCATGTGTTCTGCCTGCTCTGCAACTATGTTATATCTGGTGCCCTGGGTAATGGGAATACCTATGAATGCTGTTATAACAAATCGTGAATGCTGTTGACTATTACTAACCCATATCTGCCTTAAACATACTACAACTTAGCTCGTATGGGAAGGCCGGTCCCAGCTGACCCACCTGTCCCACTTCAGCTGGCCATGGCACCGGGCACCAGCACATTTGGGGCCCAGCCTGAGACCTCCTCATCTGTTGGCCCTGCACCACCTTTGGGTGGAACTGCCGCAGGGGATGGGACTCGGCCCCCCTGGGTGCAGTAGCAGACAGGAACCTGTCACGCGTGGTACGGTCCAGGCCGTGGTGCGTTGGGAGCTCGACAGGGAGATTCGAGACCGTCTATGAAAGCTTGAGGGCCGAGTGGTGCAACTAGAGGGTGAGCCTGCCCCTCCTACACAGCCCCCAGCACAGCCACCTTCTGGGCTGTGAAGGTGCAGTGGTGACTGCCCATGGGTGGGGACCTCAGTTCCACTGTATCCATTGGTGGGCTCATGGGCTTGCGACATCCAAACACCCCTCCCCGTCCAAGTTGTTTCCCTCCCACGTGTCATATACCACCCCTGTATTTGTCTTGTTTATCTTGTCTGTCATCCTACCCAACCTATCCTCCCTGATCATACCTACTCTCCTTCCCCAACATCCCACTCTCTCTTAAACATATAAGAAAAGAAGGGCAATCTGTTCCCACAAAAAAAGCATGCCCCATACATAGCTGTCCATTTCACACACGTGTCCACTGGACATATGTACATTTTTCTAATTGGCATCACAACGTAATATTTTTGTCCTCACTCCTCTCTCAGGGTTGTGAGTGTCCAAATGTCCCGCCAAATTTATTGCATATGCACAGCCGTTGCTGTAGAGGAAATGGACAGCTATGGACCTTCAATACACCCTTCCTGCACATCCCTAGCTATTTTCCCTACTGTCTTTCCCTCTTTATGCCCCTTTTTCACCACTTTCCTATCATCCCTTTTTTCTTTTCTTTTAAAGAAATTAGCACGGGGGTAAGCGGGAGTAAGCACTTTTAAGCAGCAGTGAGTGGGATTCAGCCTGTGTGCACAGGGGTAAGCACTGTCTACACAGGTTAAGCAATCAAGAAGGTAACTGAGTGTAAGGAACTTTAATGAAAAGTAACTACTGTTTATCGTTGTGCAAACCCACATACACCTGCTCACAACTGCTTAAAAGTGCCTTAATCACTCCATATCCAATGGCCTTGTTCTGCCCAGCAACAAAATAAACAGCCTCTGCAAGGCTCTAAGCCAGGACCCTGTACACCATAGCCAATGTGATTTACCATTAAGCCATGGCAGGTATAAAGACATTGGATGTTATCACAAACATATCATCCAGCACAGTCATTCAAAAGTATAGGAAATGTATTCCATCATGTAGGTGTATGTGTGTGTGTGTTTATGTCCAGATATAGATACATACATATATAGAGATATATCAGGAACATCCCATGTGTCAACAGAGCATTAAAAAGGAATGAAAATGGAAACACCAGCAACTCCTGTATTATGTAGTGGTGTTGTCCTATGTAATATCAAGACTCCCTCAGACAGACATGTGTCACTCATACACACAAACATTTGCACATTGGCTGTATACATCACTCTGTACATTTTATTTACATTAACACAACAGTTCCTGCCCAATCATTATGTGAGAACAGTACTCTTGCAAGGTGCTGTGTGTGACATCATCATCATGAAATAGGTAAATGGGGTAACCATAGAGGGACCGGTAGTGTCATGTGTACAATGAGGTTGTCTACATCACGTGTACCTGGAACCTTTAGGAGTCATGTGCATACCAGGATTGCATGCCTGAGAGAGAGAGGGGTGAGGACAACAGTAGTATGTTGTGATGCAAATTAAAAAGGTTACATGTGTCCATTGGACACATGTGTGAAATGGACAGCTATGTATGGGACAAATGTTGTTCTAGGAACAGATTGGCCTTTTGTTTCCGTAAGGTGAGAGTGAGATGTTGGGGAAGGAGAGTAGGTATGCTCATGGAGGATAGGTTGGGTAGGATGACAGACAAGACAGCATACAGGGTCAGTATATGACACATGTGGGGGGATACACCTTGGGCAGGGAGGGGTGCTCGGCAGTCACAAGGCCATGAGCCTTAATGTGACACTCTGCCCTTAAATTGGAGTATCTAGCCTCAAAACCATTTACTGAGCCCCCTATGCACCACGTCCGGGACTGTACGATGGCTGACAAGTTCCTGTTTGGACCTGCTCCCAGGGGGCAAGCCCCATCCTCAGTGGTGGTTCCACCAGAAGGTGGTGCAGAGCCAACAGAGATGGAGGTCCAAGGCTGGGCCCCAAATGTGCTGGTGCTCAGTGCCATGGCCAGCTGAAGTGGGACAGGAGGTTCTGCCGGGACCTCCAATCCCATACAGCCTATGGTGTTGCAGTTTTAACACAGATATGGCTTAGTAATAACCAACATCATTCAGGATTACTTATAACAGCATGCATAGATATGACCATCAACCCAACACAACAGATGGCATACATTTGCAGAGGGAGCACAACACATGCATATATACTGCATGACATCTGTACAAAGTGTAGAAGACTTGTGACTGCAGCTATGAACAGTGGCCCATTATTGGCATGTCACTGTGAGAACCTCAGACAGTGACTGTCATACCACTGTTTCATGTGACATATGTCCAATCAGGGATGTGATGGCAGTAACACTCATCACTATTACCATGTACTAACTGCAATCCTCACTATGCTTCTGCAGTTCACATATGTGTGTTCAGTGAGTAACACAAGAAACAAATGGTTCCACACACTGACCAGTCCACAGATGGCCCTACAGATGGGGGTTCCCTTACAAACAGATGACTGTCTTGTCAGTTTTAAAACATGCAGACTAGCCATTACCAAACACAACTTGTTAAACTGGCAGTAGTCTCAATGAAGCATAGCTACACTTACATGCTGTAGTCATGATGTCTGGCACATCACCCTCCTGTCTTTAGGCTATTTTCCACTGGGTATGTTGTTTGAGGAATATCCAGATATCATCTGTGATGCTGTTTACCAAACACCAGATCCAGGTTCCACTCAAAATGACTGTCATGGGCAAACACCAACATGATGTTCCTAGATATTGTACTGTGCTTCCATGTGATTGGCTATGGGAACATCACCACAGCTGTTCCACATGCAATCAGCTAGAGGAGGACTGCAATAGGTGCAGAGGCCATCACCTGATCATGACCATCACTTACAAAACACAAGCTGCTGTTGAGCAGGTGTACAACTCCACATCTACCAGAGAGTGTGTGGGAGGGACAGACAGAGGCAAAGTACATCAGAGAAGGGTTTGGAGACTAAAACCTAAGCATTGTCTGTCACACACCTACCAATACTGGGGTTCAAACCCCTGACTGACTATCTATTACTATTACAAGTGCATGCAGTTACGCCATGTGCCACCTAGCTGACATGGTGTGCTGTAAGAACATATATGTGTGCTGGTGAGTGACATCTGCAACAGAGATAAAGTAGACAGACATTAGGTGTAACACACATGGCTGTGCACATGAACAGATGTCATTGTCAACACAACCACACACTGTAATGGACTCAGACACATTGCCACACTTTGCCTGTCTCACAAATACACTTCCTAAGTACTTAGTTTGCCACACTGCAGTAATGCACAGGTACTACATGCACCACAGGGGATATCCTGAAGTTCTCTGGGCTAGGACATGTGAACGTGTCTGACTTGAGTCGGTATGCCAATGGGAGTTATACTGGGTGTAACTGCTGTTGTGAGCATCATACCCCACATGCAGACACAAGGTGCCAGTACTGACCTGCATGTGTGCATTGCTTCATGGGTGTGTAGTTGTTGGCTGTGCAAGATGGATGTACAAGGCTGGGTGAGGGGTAATCCTTGGCATCACACCACCCGACAATGGTGTTCAGTGTTGTTCAGGGATGTAGTGTCTGCAATGTCCCACACAGATGGGTATTGTATGAACTGTCCTGTCATCCTGGTTACCATTGTGTATGGCCATTGCTTTGCAATGCATTCCATGTCTGTGTTTGATAGTCCTTGACATGGACATTGCCTGAGATGTGCAAGTCCCACAATAATGTACAGTGACATGTACAAGTGTACCTGGTTTGGCTGGCACATGTTGTGTACACAGACTGTTATCATCAGATATGCCAATACTGGCCTGGTGTGGCAGGACCTGCTAATAGACAGCAGGTTGACCCTGCACCTGCACTGATAGCATGATACAGGTATTCCCTGGCGTCAGTGGCATCTGTCCATACAGGGCATGCATGTAAGGCATTGTATGTCCTTTGTGGATCACATTTGATGGCATCACATATGTTGCAGGCATCCAGGGGGGGAACATAGTGAAGGCACATTGTCTTCAATTATGTGCCTATTGTACTGTTCGACAGGGTGCCATGCCCTCTGCAGCCCACTGCAAGCACACCATGCCTACTATCTGTCATCAATGTGCAGGATACTAGCAACATAGTGGGATATTCTAGGCAAGTGTGTTTGTGTATGACCCATGGGTTCAGAACGTATTTCGGGTAATAGTAGGCTTGCATATTTTGTACACCAGGCCTTTTGCCAGATGTAGGGGTATGGCTTGCCAACCCAGTCCATTGGCTGACTGACATCTGTACTCCTCATGAACTGGACATTATCACATATAATATGGATACAATATAGGAAAACTACTCCCCGACATGTCCTGTAGTTAGACATTCACAGCGACCTCCACACAGGTGCTGACTGTCAAACACACACACCTGTCATGTCTTCGAATAGAACCCTTACCTAACTAGTTTATCACATTACAGCATTATGCAGTTACAGCACACGCTACGGAGACTCCTGGGTTACAGCAGTCACAGAGGTGTATTTCTAGGTGGGTGATATCAGCAGGATTGCCAAAGGTGAGTATGTGAATTGTAAAGAGTGTGCATACTCTAAAAAGCATTGTTTCTTTCTCAGGTGGATAGACACACACACAGTTGGCCTCTCTGGGATTAGAACACCTACCAAACTAATTTATCATACCACAGTATTACACAGTTACAGCATGCACTACAGAGATCACTGTGTTAAAGCAGTCCCAGAGGTGTATTCACAGGTGGGTGACATCAGCAGGATTGCCAAAGAAGGGCATTTCAAGTGTACTGCGAGTTGTACATGTCTGTTACCTGTGTGTACTTGCTGCTTACTGTCGCAAAAACACGTTTTCACCCACTAACAAATGCCTTATTCAGTCCTAATTGACCGTATCAACAAGCCGTGCATGTCTTGAACCCTGGACCATGCACACAGAGTTCACTAGACTTACCACTAAGCCATCTGGATTGAATACATGTTTCATGGATTTTATAATGTACGTCTTACTACAGGTATTCCACAGTAGTGAAAACAAATGGGACAGTCACTTTGTGTACATATGTACAGTACCCTTGAATGTACTGTACTCTGTGAAACAACATAGAAAAGTCTACATCTGTACAACTGTCATAACTAAATATATATATATATATATATATATATATATATATATATATAGATAGATAGATAGATATATGCACCTACAGGATGATGGGATGTGTACACACACACACACACACACACACACACATATATATATATATATATATATATATATATATATATATATATATATATATATATATATATATATATATATATATATATATATATATATATATATATATATATATATATATATATATATATATATATATATATATATATATATATATATATATACACACACACACACACACACACACACACACACACACACACACACACACACACATGTCTGAACACCCTTTTTGACACAGAAGGGTTCCAAAGGAACTGAAGTGTACACAAAACAAAGGCATCTCTTGTTTTATAACATTTAAATCTTAATCAGTTCACCAGAGAAGGGATGGTTGTTGTTTATGTGGAGTTTGGGGTGGGGAATGATGGCTAATATAATCTACCCCAGGGAATGTGGAGTTTGGGTGGTGGAATGATGGGTATGGAATTACACCCTGGCGACCACTTCTGTGTCACTGCTTGACAGTGGCACAGGAAAATAACATACCCAACTGAAGTTATTCTTGACTATGTATTATTTTCCATTCCTAACTATGCAATAATTTGTAGACTCCAGTCACCACAGATGACTACCATGGTGTGCAGCATGTTAAATGACATTACACATGTGTATGCCTGGCTACAGGGTAGTCACACACACAAACACACACACACACTTGCCAGTATTGTGCATACACATCTTGCCTATGCAAAGGTAACAAGTACAGTGGTATGCAGTTGGGGTATGTGCACAGAACATATACAATTACACTTACTCTGATTCCACTTCTGAGCTGGGTGACATCAGTGGACTGAGTACTTGCAGTGGTGAGGATGGGGGGGGGTTAGCAGTTGGCAAGGATAATGGCCAGTGCAAAAGGTGGTATCTCTTTAGAATGCAGCAAAACCCATGGTCATGACAGAATGCAGGCACAAATACACACACACATAACCACACTCAGCCATTTGCTGACACACACACTCAGGCATTTGCTGATACACACACAATTTCCAGTGGTGGGATCAGAACACCTGCCTATCTACAGATCACTATTACAGTACTATGCAGTTACGAGACATGCCACAGAGACTGTACATTCTAAAGCAGTCAGAATGCCCTTTTAAGATTGAGGACAACAACAATGATACTGACAGTCAATATATACATAGCTGTAAACCTGTGTGTTTAAAGTAGGAGTCCATTACAACCTATATACACAAACAAGATACATCATCTGCAGGTAAGACATAGGTAGGCCTGAGAGGTATAGTTGTAGCACAACAAGCCCTGACCTGGAGTATGCCCATCTGTGGAATGGACAACTACTATCACTATATAGGGTTACAGTGGTCATGCTCATACACATAGAATCACAGAACTTGTTTGTATGCATTGACTCCAAATACACAAGGTGACAGTGGGCATGCTCATAAACTTAGTAGCACAGGTCCGTTAGGGATGCACTATGACTACAACTACACAAGGTTATACTTGGCATGCTTATACACTTAGAAACAAAGGGCTTGTTTTGATGCACTGACTCAAATTACACAAGGTGGCAGTGGGTACGCTCATACACTTAGTAGCACAGGGCTGTTAGAGATGCACTCTGATTCTAACCACAGAAGGCCATAGTGTGCATGCTCATACACTTACATGTACAGAACACGTTGTAATGGACTCCTATTGTAAACACACAGGTTTACAGCTATGTACATCTCACCTGTCAGTATATATACACATCATACTTGTTTACTACCAGATACCTGTATGTGGTCCATAAACGATCTATCTGTGTCTGTGCTGTGTGATACACATGCATACATGTACATGAAGTACTGACATATATATGTTAAGTATACACAATCATGCATGTGTGGATGTCACAGACAATAGGTTAACTGGGACACACACGCGGATGCTACCTACAACATGTGTCACACACCTTGCTGCCCTGAAAGGCATACATTGATAGTAGGTTGTGGACAGTGGCATTATACTTGGAACAGTGGCATGTGCAAGCATAATGTGTGAGCCCCATTGTATAATGGTACTGAGGTGCAGGTGTCAAGATGACCTCTACAGGCTGTGTTAGTAGTTGTCATTATTAGCAGGAATGCTACACTAAGTATATCTCACATTGGTCATATACACAATGTCTGCTGCTGTCTGTCACATTAGATGTGGCATTTGCTACCAAGCACATTACTGCCACTCGCAGTGATGTCATGGTACGAGTGGCAACTGCTAGACCAAAACAATGAGCCAATGTCCTGCTGTTATTATGAGGTTGTCCAGTGTCTGTCATTCTGGACTGTCATGACTGAATGACAAGCCTTCGACACAGAGCACATACATCCATGTTTCAAGTGAGTGTGGATAATACCTAGGTCGCATTTACCCATATAGTCGCATTCCAAGGCAAAAGTCCTACACACAGAAGTAACACCCTGACACCTACAAGACAATTGCATTGGATGCTTATTCTAACCAATGTTACATGTGTGGCTTTCATAATCCATTTGCTCAATGTAGAACCTACAATGGGGAATACTGACATCTCTGCAGTGAGGAACACCTGTCTGAAGGCTCTGTAGTGCACAATTGCACTACCACCATATAACTCAGATCCAGACACGTGGGCCATAACACTGGTATGGACCATTCCAGGTGGTTTTGTCCACATATTCATAAAGGCTACTCACATGTAAAGACCACTACCTTGACATAACTCATCACAGATGAGTCAGGTACATGTGACAGTGGCAAATGCTGCATTCTAGGTTGTATCCTCATATATATCCACCACCTTGTCCCAAGACTACCAACACACATTCATATGTAGTATGACATAGTATGGTAGAACACCAAATAACCTTCGGTTGGTGGACTGTACCTAGGCCTACATCAACTGTGTAAAGTACCCATATACAGACACAGCTGCATAATGTGTTATGCAATGCAATAATATCACTGTTTGTAACCAGGTCATTTGTACACATGCCAAGGTCCGTCGGATGTTGTCAGCATTAACACTGTTGCTGTACACCAGTAAACAACACCCTCATGGTTGTATATGACCTAACTGTACCTGCCCTGGATATGTACATCCCACACTCATACAACATAACTGACATTACCATAGCTTTTATTATCCTTTTTACATACAGGTGGCTACATTCATTACACACATGCACATGGCAGATAGCATGCGGACAGTACCTAAGGTTTGATATCTATGTTAAAAGAGGTAATATTTCCTCTCTACTGGTCACCCATGACACCTATCATATCATACAACAACCCATGTGGCATGTATGTCATTAGACATGTCCACCTAATGCAATGCCTATAAACATACCCAAATAACAAGATCATAGGACCTACACAAGGCCTGTATTGACAGATGCAGGGAAATCCAGCTCTGCTGTGTATGTTCCTGAGTAGTCACAGGTGATATGTCCATGACATGTACAGCCATGTGTGCCCACAGCTCCTACATATACCCCATGTCAACAATTGCAAGCCATGCATGCTGTGTGCTGTCTGAACATTAGCCTTAGTACCACAATAGCCAGTACATGCTGGGGTGAGATGTTTACAAGCCACAGACCTTGCACATGCTTGAATAAGTGTACTGCCTAGCTCTACCAGAGCACATTGCTGGCACTCTTACAGTAAACATGAGGTGTGTGTGGCAAATATGGTGTGCTCACTGTTGACCATAACAGTGTCCTGGCTTCACCATGGAACTGTCAAGTAACAGTTTGTAGGAGCATGACATGGAATAATATTGTGTGTGTCTTGCTGATATGTGCTGTTGTCATATATGTACACTTGGCTACTCAGTTAAGGTGGTTGTGTCCTACCAGTACATGAATACAACATCCATTATGGTGTAATGCTCGGCTATGTTTCACATATGGCGTGGGGAAGGTGTGGAATGTATCCTCTTGACCTGCTAGTCCAGTTACTGATGTAGACTGCATATGTGTACATGTATTGATGTTTGTTTAGATTCCATGGGTGTGCAGCATCTGATATTTTAAGGTGACTGTTGTCTTAGCACATCATTCTGTTGCAATGCAGCCTCAACATTGCCAACTGTATATGGTGATATGCTCAAAGTACAGTAAGCTGTACATGAGGTATGGACAGATGTTTGGACATGACTGCTACTTTGCAGATGAATGATTACTGAGGACAGCTCACAGGTATGTTACAACCATTCCTAAAATAACCTGTGTAACTGCTAAGGTCCGGTTTTGTTAATTAAAGTGGAAGACAGACAATGTAGAATGCAGTAATGGTGACACTGAAGGCAAACCTCTTGACACCTGTAACAGTAATACCTCCCCTGTGCATATATTGTGCATATATCAGCACAGTTGGCAAAGGAAAGAGTCAGTACACTTTGTAGTGAATGCGATAGTGCTGCACCTCTGTAATACCCATCATGAGATAGCCAGGTGTTTGATTCACAATACTGGCATGTGTGGGTGTGTGTGTGTCCATATATGTCACGTATGGTTGGGAATACATCCCACATGTTTTTCACTCTCCTGAACACTGTTGTTGAAATCATTGCAGAGGGAAGTGTAGAAAGAAAGGCATAGGCAGGTGGTTGAACCTCACACATGTCAAGTGTCTGTATGTGTGTGACATAAGTGAATATCTTTATGATTGCCACAGTGTGTGTGTATGTGTATGTATGGCTGTCTGTGTGTATGGCTGTCCGGTCCCTGGAGTAAGGCTGTATTTTACCATTCTGAAATGTTAATTCCCCCTCCCGCCATGCACTCAATGCAATCTAGTATCCCTGTTGATATCATCAATCTTAGACAGGCATTCTAACCACTTGTTAACATGTACACCCTGGGGTGTGGCTTGTTGTTACATAGCCTACTGATGAACTCCCCTCCCCACATACACTCATTGCACTGTAGTATCCCTGTTGATGTCCTCGATCTTAGGCCATTCCAACTGCCTGTACATGTGTAATCTCTGTGGCGTGTCTTGTAATTGCATAGTACTATAATGATGATTTGCACATAGGCAGCGGTTCTCATCCCAACACTGACAACTGTGTGTGTGTGTGTGTGTCAGACTGTGTGTTATTGTGTCTGTGAATCCCTGAGTGTGTGGGTGTTTCTGTGATGGCAGCGGGTATTACTGGTTCTCAATGAGAAGCCACTATTTCCACTGGCCTTTACACTAGTCATCCGCTATATCACTCTTTTACCTCCTCCCTGCTCCAGGTAACTATACCTGTGATGTCACCCACTATGGATTTGATGGCTCTGAACAGAGTAGCTTACTACACAGCTATCATACTCTTGGATCATTAGAACAGTAAACATAATTGAAACATGGGAGATTATAACTGTGATGTGGAAGCTACAAAGTGCATGCAGGTATTGTCATACAGACCTGTGAGTAGTCAACATGTACATATGGGACACTAACTGCAAACACTGACATCTCCCGGCACATGCAATTATACCTGAAAGAGGAACGCAGAACATCATGATCAACATGCTGTTAATGTTGTTACACATGATACATATTGTCAAACATGCAAAATGCATTCTAAAACTGTAATACACAGTATGTCTGCTGCCTGTCAACACTACTCAACAATATTAATCAACAATTGTCTACCTAGTATGTTCACCCTGTGCATCAGACCATATTAGCATGTCCCTGCACCGATGGTGTGGATGACAGGGATGCTTCACAGGCATCATCATATGCACAGGGTGATAATGTTTGCCAGAGGCCTAGGCTGCACCACTGGATGACATCATGTGTGTGTGTTAGGGCCTGTGATATCATTGGGCATGTGTGGATGTTATGCAAATGTGTGTTGAGGTGCCCTACATTTGTTTCTGGGGTGTGTGTGTGTGTGTGTGTGTGTGTGTGTGTGTGTGTGTGTGTGTGTGTGTGTGTGTGTGTGTGTGTGTGTGTATGCATGCACACAGGTCTGGCATGTGGCTGGCCTACACAGGGGTATTATAGACAGTTGCAGACAGTGCAAGGCAGGTTTCACAGTTCATGTTGTACAGCCACGGCCACGTGACCTGCACCTGCCAGGGGTTGCATGGGCACTACCAGGCAGAGGTCCAAATTGGGTACTGTCTGATGACACCTGTCCACTAGAACTGTGTCCCTGTTGGGACCATCCAGGACCACATGCACGTGGCCTACTGTGTCCTGCTGTGGACTGCACAGCACCAGTTGCACTACTGTAGCCACTGCCACTATGGGAGCGGGCATGTGCAGTAGCATGTTCACGTAGACCTTCAACAGGTGATGTAGCTGACCTACATCCACGTGCCCGATGCCTCACTCCCACTAGATGTTCCAGCACAGACATTCCACGCTCGAGGATTGACATGCCAAGGTCAAGGATTCCCACCATGTCACCCAATCATCTATCCAAAACATCTGCAAGATGATGGTGAGCATTTGCAATTGCCTGGATGTTGTCAGTTAATGAACGGAGACCAGAGCTCTGAAGCCTCAGACCTTCTCTGTTGTGTCATTCAGCACATGCCTGTGCCTCCATTACAGCCCAAAACAATGCATCTGGTGACTCCAGCTAATGTGCTTTGTCTCGCAGGGGCATGTTGGGGAGTGGTCCTCCTACGAGCAGCACTGGGCACATGCCTGTGTGCGACATCACCAGTCAGTTGACTGGGATCATGGTGTGCAGGCACACCTTCTATAGTCTCCACACTTCCCTGTTTCATGCTACCACCTGCCAACAGTCCTTCCTCTATGGCCAGTGGTGATGGGGTATGTGTAGGCAGGGGAAATGTGTGCGAGGATGAGGGGGATACAGGTGGAATGGCAACCAATGGCACAGATTCATCCCCTGACAACCCTGCCTGTGCCTCAATCATACTTTCATCATCACTGCTAGAGTCTGTGGGGACACTAACATCAGGTGGACTGCAAGACCGGAATGCACCTACATCAACACCTGTGAGGTGCAGACAAGAACTGTATATTACAAGTTATACAACACCGACACACAGACACATGCTATGGCACCCAAGAGCATGCAACATGCAGGTGATATGGCAGATGGCATTCGGCTTAGACAATTATAGTGGTAGTTATCATACATCCCGGAGTTGCACACAACAGCGTGCATGTGTTATAGCAAACGGCATGCACCTTACACAATTATAGTGATGGTTAGCATACATACCTGTATTTCACCATTTGTGTTAGTACCTTATGCCCCATACCTGCATCACAATGCATGCACTATGCACCATTGCACCGCATTGCCATGGTGTGTGCAACATACACCACATGTTAACAGACCATCACTGACCTTTGTACATCTGCCACTGATGCTTTGTGTTGGCCACTGCCACTATGTGTGAGAACATGAGCAGAAGTGTATGTCGACTGAATACTATGCTTTTCTGAGACCTATCTTGCATATCTCCCCCAAAGCAGTGCATGTCTGTTCAACATTATTCCGCCTTACACAGAACTGAGTCTACAGACATTGTATATGTGACTGTACACACGTTTGACATGGCTGTCCCTACTTTGCAATTGTGCCACAGACCAGCACAGGTTTACAGTACACCGACCTGATGTGTGGCATTTGACCTTGCCAATCACATGTAGTATGACATGTCTTCTGCTGACATGTTGAATGACATGCATACATGTGTAATACAATGATGTCCTTTCCAATCTACAGTACGGTAATGGTGTCCCAATGCAGGGACATGTTATACTAACATAGGCCTTCAGCTGACGCAATGTTGTCCATCTGTCCTACAAATATGCAGTGACATACTGCACATTGAGCTGATGTGCATAGCCATTGCAGGGCATAATGTGACTTCACTATTGCTATACAGTCTGAGTTACTGACACATTTCATAGTCTTGACTGTGTTCACATACAATACATATCTAATGTGGAATGTGACCCACGCCACTGAGGTGTATACACACTAAACCCTAATGTGGAATGTGTGACACAGGTCACAGAAGGTATACAGATGACACCCCTGCACATCTGCAACCATATTACTGATGCCTGGCAACTATGCCCACACATGGCTAACTTAGCAGTACTCTATGTCCCACATGCCATCTGTGTACCTTACACACATGAGAAGCAGGCATGACAGTGATGTCTGAGACCAGCAAGGTGAATGCACTGTATCTGTGGCCTGATGTGGTTTTATGTGTATGTTGTGCAACACATGTATGTATTTGGATACTGTATAGGTGAATGCTTTCATGTCATGACACACTCAAGATTTTCAAGACATGTTATGTGGTGTTTCATGTTATGCTTACACAAGCTGTGCACAGGCCTGTATGATGTTTAGTGTTTCACATCTGCAATATCACCATTACACAAAGGCCATAGTTGTATTGTGTTGAGCCAATGTACAACAGGGTGTACACACATGTACATCACTTCTACTGTGTGTGTTGCTTCATGTCTCTGGCCATCCTCCATGGCCATGTGTACACATGTTCTGTCCAATTGTTGTGATGGCCA
Organism: Protopterus annectens; assembly: GCF_019279795.1. Lineage (NCBI taxonomy): Eukaryota > Metazoa > Chordata > Ceratodontiformes > Protopteridae > Protopterus > Protopterus annectens. Next base: position 262,364,885 of record NC_056744.1, on the reverse strand, counting down.
TCTATTTCACATGTCAGTGTTATCCCATATGACATACACCCATATATGTCATATGCTGCACTGAGGACAGGGTTATGCAGACAAAGGGTGGTATGTATGGGATGTGAGATATGTTTTGCAGGATAGTTGAGCAGTGTTGCAGTCAGCCCACTACTTGTCATGGACATGTCAGATAGCACATGACATTGTGTAACATTCATAGCAAGGGTATAATCCACAAGGGTGCTCCAACACATTTAGAGTCTGTGCACACATATGCTCTCTGTACAGTACTGTCTGTATTCCCAACATGTGTAATGCTGATCTGTAGTACCTGTCCCTACAGTGAACCACACCTCCACCATTGTATTCACAGTTGCCCACACATCTGGCAATGACAGTTTGGAAGGTTTAGAGTAGGTGTTTCATATAGTCTTCAATTGTTTCACATGGGTAACCACTGTGATGCATTGCAGGTCTGACCAGTGTCTATTAACAGGACCACCATCCATATGTGTACGTGTGTTATGGCAGATAGCATGCAATTAATATGATCTGTGCATTATCAAGCCTGGTAAATAATAACAATCTCACCTGACACAGGCTGCTGTCACTGCAAAATGCCAGAGGTACCTAAATTGGAGTGTCACAGCAGAAAGATCATTATCCACACCTGTGTGATAGCTACAGGGTGCAATGTTCATGTTAGCACATAAGCCAGTACAATACACTATACAATGGAATATGCACATCTGTGCATACATAGAGTAGCAGACTATAGTATGTGTCATGTGTGCATACATGCCTTGCATATGATGTTACATTACATATTGTACAGTAACACATGCAACTATGTGAAATATAATAGTTGTATTATATGTGCAGTACTGACTTAGCAGGCAACTCCAGGCTCGGTGGTTGAGAGATACCCACCTGCACAATACCAGCTAAAGCTTGTGGATGGAGGTCTGCAGGTGTCCCCAGGTTGGCCAGTAGCCCCTTGGTATGTGTGAGTGGGGGCCAGGTGAGTGGCCCCCCACCTGTTGCACCTTTTTCCCTGCCGATTGCATTAGCATGCTGTTTCACCCATCTTATGTGGTCGGTGCAGTGTCAGTGCATCTGCTGATAGGTGCGATTGTGACCACCAACATCATTTGCCCTACTGCAGAGTTCCTTCCACGGGGCATCCCACTGCTGTGCATCCTGTGGTACATGGCTGAAGAGTGTTAAATGGTTGTCGAGGAGGTATGGGATGAGGACCTCATCCTCCAAGCAGGTGTATGCTCACAGCCTGCCACATGGCATACCTGGAAGACATAATGATGGAGACAGATCACAGTAACTCACAGAGAAGTATAGAAGTAGAGCTAAACATACCTGTGTATCACATTTATTAAGATTACAAATAAGTCTTTGCAAATCTACATGACACTAACACCACTGACATGTTTAAGTCATACACATTTGACACTTACTGGTGATGTGATGTTATCTCCATATATGTGTGTGTTATGTGATGACATTGCTCTTACTCCATGTGGATGTTGTCTTGACGTGGGCATGTCTGTTTGCCTGTACTGGTGTTGTTACCTATTAGCACATGCCTGGATGTGTTCATATTAATGCAATAGACCTTAATGCTGTCTAAATGTCACATATATAGTCATACACAGCCTTCTTAAGGGACCCTTCTTAAGGGACGTAACCTGTGTCCCTCCAGACTTGCTCACAGAATGTTTTACATGTATGTGTTTTGCCATATACATCTACATGGCACTGTACAGCTGTGTAGCCTCCTGCCATGTATTGCCTGTGTTGCACATGTGAAACATATGGGACAATAGCTAGCCTGATGGTATTTGCAGGGTTGGATATCAACTATAGAATGTATGGTCATAGTGAACTAGTAGGCTATATGCCCTGGGCCATTTATGAGCCTAGGCAGAAAGGTTACCTTGCTGTAGCCGTAGCCAACAGATAGGTAAGTTTCAGTGGCCAGTTCAAGCAGTGTCACAGAACTGATCCACAGGGTTACTGATATATTTGGCATGCGGTCATCACACCATGTCACAGAGAGGGGTGATGTGCAGCTTCGCTGAACAGGGATGCATAGTATGGCAGGAGTATGTAAAGTGTATGGAACAGAGATCTGTCAGGCATGTTGTGATCCTTGTACTAGAAAGGTGCATGTCCATGAAGTATGTGTTTATATGGAATCAGGATGTGTTAAGTGTAGCATGTCCAACATCTCTGGGTTGGACATGGCTTTATTCAGGGTAGGCTGCATGCTACATAGTGGAGCTAGGGATTGGGGAGGGCAGTGTAGGCTATCTACACATGGACAATAACCCTTAAAGGAAATATGTGATCTATCATGGTCACATGAGCATTGAGTATGGCTAAACAATTATCTGTATATTCATGGATGGCACCCTGTTATGATTAGGGGTGCCATATACGACTGACTGGTGTGGTGAAGTAACTATCAAAGAAAAGACTACTGTCCAGCTGCATCCCATACACAAACAGTTGCCATTACATTGACCGCTGCCTAGGTGGTAGTTCATGGGTACAAGGTTTTTAACATAGGGGATGACAATGCAATACTTAGCTGTCAAATTTTGGCCATATGTCACACACCACATATCTGACACACAAAGGCCCTTCTGTATGTTGAATGCATCACACATTGAGTCAACTATTCTCCTAATTCATAGTCATTTGCAAACCTCAATAGGCAGATGCCTTCTGTGTTAGTCTGTGTGGTATAGACAACAAATAGAGGGAGTACCAGGAATGGACCCTGTATTACTGTGGCTGGCACTGGTTTGATGTGCATGCATTAGTCAGACACCTTCTGTAGTGTTGGTTCTGCCAGCAGTCCAGTTGCCAACCACTCCTGTGATATAGGAATATACACCTAGTTTACTGAGTGTAGCTGGAACACAGTATGGATGATGGTGTCCTAAGACCTTGCAAGGTCATGCTATGCTGTGTGAATCAACCTTACTGTCATCTACATCTGTACTAAATACATTAAATAAGTTGATCATTGTTCATGGCCTTACAGACCAGACTGAGCAGGGTAGTAGCACACTATTTCCCATTATCAATGGTGTCTCCCCCTTTATGGGGTGTGATAACTGTTGCTGTGCACCATTCATTGTGTACACAGCCTGACATGGAGCTATGATTGAACATGATGTGTATGTGGAGAGCTGATTGTTCTTACATTTGTGTAAGATACACCCTGGGATGTTGACAGGTCCCATGAAAGCTGTATATATGGCTTGAGAGAGTGCAGCTTGTACCTGCATAGTTGTTATTACAGGGCTCTGTAGTGTACATGGATATATAACAATGTGTACCTGCTGGGGGGAGGTGGGAGTGGGTTTAGGTTCTCCAATACCCTATCTTGATGAACAGGTGCTATTTCTGTAGGTGCAGTACTTCTCATGCCATAGTGCTGTGCAACATGGCAGGTCTTGTCATTGCCTTTACGATTAATGACACAGCTATAGAATGCTCTGTACTTAGCCTCATAATATGTGGCTGATTAGTTTCACAGTAGCTTTGTGTGGTTTTATATGGTGTATCTGCATCTTACTGAGGCTGACCAGGGATCACCTACACTCATGTGTGTTCACTCTCGCAACAGTTACTACCTTCTGTGTACAGTTTAAAGCATGATACCACCAGTTTGTCTTCTTGTTTGTGTTTGGTTGAATCTAGGTTCTGTTTCAATGGCACAATCACTGCATGTATGTGACTGCTTAAGGTTCATTTGTATAGGATTCAGCATTTGCACATGCATTGTCCATCTGCCATGACAGTCACCACTTTGCTCTTAGGAAGCATAACATTGGCTTTGGAGACTGACTACATCTAGCATACTGTTAGCCCTGTTTATGTGACTATTGTGATCCAGGTCATTGGGGTTGATGGAATCCAACATGCATTGAGCGCAGGTATTGGTACATGAGGACTCTTCCCAGTTCATAATGGAATAGTTGAGAGTAGCCATTATTATTGTTTTCTGTCTCAAACCTAATCTTCCCCATTACAGCACATTATGACAGTTGGGAAATCTGTGGCATGGTGGGTGATATATCGCAAGGTGCAATTTCAATTTCTTTTTGGCACAAAGGTAGTTGCTCAGCATAATGCATCTGAAGTTATGCAAGTGCAATTAGCATGGGGGTGTACATATCCTTCAGGAATATGGACACACCTGCGGCCCCGTGTGTTCCAATAAAGGATAATGGGCTAGAGGTGAGGTGTGTGTTATAACATGGTCATGCAGGTGTGCTCTCTGGAGTGTTGAAACATGTCTCAGCCACTGCACAGATATGTCCTCTATGTTAGGGATTGACATATGTGAGTCCACATAGTGTTTCTGGCATGTATCATTGAGTAGCGAGACCCACAGTTTATTTCTTGGCTGTCCCTGTAACAGCAGTGAACCTTCACTTGAGCCATGCATGATGAAGGCACTATAGGGGAAGCATGAGCCCTAGGCAGTATCCAGATTCCCAGGGGTGACAGGTGCAGGCCCTGTCTGGCAAAGCATCATGGTCTGTCAACCATGTTATCCCAGGCAGACAGATACTGGATACCCATTGACTTGCACCACTACATTAGACAATTGTGGAATACAATCCCTTTGTCCCTGTACTGCAGTATCATTCTGGCTAATGGCAGAATGCTACCCAGACCTTGGGACATACCTGCATGGGCTACAAGACCTGGCAGTTCCTACAAGTGTTTCCATGCAGTCCAGGCTACTGCATCACAGGTCCTGCACAACAAAATGGAATATGCTAGAGCCATGTGTATAGTTCAAAAGGTGGTCTGAGTGTATGAGTATGTGGCTAATCATGGCAGACAGGCAGCTGACAGTATGTATGCCCTCGTATAGGTTGGTGTGTAACATAGTGCTAGAGTTTGCATTCACAAATGAGCACTGTTGGGCATGTTTCTGGCTATGTGTTCTGAGGTGTGGCACAATTATGCAAACTATGTCATACAGTTTGTGTATTTTGTTGTCTGTCTATACCAGCTTGGGAGGTCACTTGTTTGGCCAGATACTTAGAAGCATCTGTGAATGTGTGTGATTTCTGATAGTGTGTGTGTGGATGTCTTTACTGTGTTCTGGTAAGGGTATGTGTTGGTTGTGATGATGAGCTGCATGTGTTAACCTACACCTCATGACTGTCCAGTCAAGTCATGGCTGTAGACTTGACTGCCTTCCAGCTTACCCTGTAGCTGCATCCCAGACAATGTGTGGGGTGTGGTGTCAGGTGGGCTTGGCAGTGTACATGGCATGGAGATTACATTCCCCCAGGATGGCCACATACACAAAGCTGACATTAGTAAACACCAGTAGCTGACTAGTGGACATGCCTGTATGAGTATTCAGTTCTACAAGTACCAAGTACTGTATTTAGTTTACTTATTGCTTATGAAGATATTCTAGACAGTGATGCTCACATGTAAATATTTGTGTTATGGACGTGACAACACTGGCTATTACAGAAACATTATAGCTACCTGTAGCAGCAATCCTTCTCTGAGGAGCACATCACATCCTGATAGTTGATTACAGATGATACAAGTGTCTACAAGTCTGTTTCCTTTTCTGGGTATATACTCACATATCCACCAGAACCGTGAGCTCTGTTGGGCACAGACACCCACTCCTCAAACAGAGTCATGTATCAATAGACTCTGACGCCACTAGCAACATGATCAGAATATAATCAGATAGTGTAAGCCATCACATATGAAGTGGCTATTACACATGGGCAGCAGTCTCCTACATCTTACACTCCTACTGCAGATGTTACACTGCTGGGCCTCAAACAGAGTATCACTCAATTCTGGCCTGTCAAATGATCAGAGATAATAATATAATCAGATAAGCCATCACATATGAGTGGGCTGTACACACAAGCAGCAGTCTTACACATCTTACTTACTACCAGAGATGTTACACTGCAGTTAAAGATGATATGCAACCTGTTTCATTACCAGTACTGTGCACTACCTTACATACAGTATGTGCAAGCGGCTGTTAGCTTGGCAATGAGAGGTTAGGCTATACAAACCTGGTAGTTCAACCAGTGTGTCTCTACTCTCAATATCCACTCTACGTAGTTGTGCACATAGTCATTTGGCCCAGCCCTGTAACAAGGGTCACTACACATTTGCATAACATGTACACATGCACAGCTGTTATTGCTTGCAAACAATACTATAGAGGTGGATATTACATGTGTTATGTGCACGGATAGTTCCCTAACTCTTCCAATTATCTTTGCTATCATGTTGCTAAACTGTCAGATGAATACAAGTGATATGTATCCTGTTATTGAGTATTGCAATTGCCAATAGACATAGCTACTGTTTGCATAACATAACAGAAATGCTATGTACAATGGAATACAGATCTGCCTAAAAAACTGTACATTACACAGTTATTGGCATAATATCCCACAATGCAAACCATATTTGCACAGTAAGCCCACCTTTGACATGTTCATCTTACTTATACACCCATACATATGTCTACTGTTACAATATATCGTTATAGCACATACTTGTTGGCCCAACCCTGATACTGAGAGTGGTTGGAAGCGAATTGGTGAGTTCCAAGCCCATATCACCCTTGTGGTGTAGGAGGAGTTTGCCTTGTGACCTACAGCAGTACACAAATAGAATACTACAAGCATTACTACTGCTCAACAATACAACGCTACAAGATAGCTATTTCCACTATATGCATTGATTACACTGTAATTCTTACAGAACAGGTACTACATACACAGACATACTACATGTTATACATACCTTCGTAGTAATTGGAGGTGTTATTGACTAGTATAATACTCGTTTTCGGTTTGTCTTTCAGTGTTTTGTACTGTTCCACAGGTAGATGCAGATGGTTTGAATGTGTGACAGGGCAATCTTTTATAGTTACATTTCATAACATGTGCTATCCCGATAACCACTTGGTGTTCCTAAGTAACTAATTACATGCACATCAGCTGTGCTGCTACTGCCTTAGCCAATACCATGGCAACAGTGGAGTATAACTGAGTACTCCACTTGGGCGTTGTCTCTTTACCTTACTTGTGAGGAATACAGCCTGGAAGTGTTGTTTGAAATCTATTGCAACAGCTGTAAGGAGATGACCAGTAATATACTTTGTGTAATGCCTAGAGGATCTGGTCTAAATATGAGTTCTGCTGTTATATTTCTGAACATTGCTACTTGTGCAGGGTTTGTCTGTACCTAATACTTCTGCATATGTTTCAGTCTGGTCAGGGTGTTTGACCAGCTCAAGGCTGCATAGCTATGCATATAATGTTAGGGGGTTTACAGTGTGCTTACCAGACATCTTTAGTTTGGTGTTAATGTGTATCATACTGTGCTGATAATCAGTACTCTGTAACACTTCCTGGTGTATAAACCTTTCAATCCTCTGAAACGGGATTAGTTCATACAAACCCTGTAACATCAGCAGCTGTTCAATTGTACAACAGCAACTATTTCACATAGGGCCATGTTAGTGTGTCTGTGTCCAGGTATGTTAAGGTTTCAACAGATGTTGTACAGTAGTTGAATAATTGGTTATGTTATGACAGTATGTATTGATGTAATTATTTTGAGTGTGGGGGAGATGTTGGTGGTGTGCATAGCAGATGCAGGTGTGTAGGAACCCCTTTTATACAACTTCTATATATGTGTGGGTGTTCTTTCCCTATGTGAACACCTATCCCTTAGTGGACTAATACTATGGTAATTGCAGGCTGATTCATTAAGGCACTGTTAAATGCTTCCTGTATAGCATGCAGGTACTGTTAATTCTTAAATCCTTTTGGCAATGCATCGGAATGTAATAAAGTTTTGCTAAATGAAAGCTGTCTGTGTATTTCTGTCATGGATATTCTCAGTCATTACAGTTGTGTTGGTGACGGTGTCCATAGAACATATTTGTAATAGTGTATTGGCATATACTCTTCATATGTTATGTTCATATTGTTTGGGGGGGACGGAATGTGTGATTGCTATGGTCCATGTTATACTCAGATATGAACACTTCGGATGCTGTCTACACACATGTATGTATGTGTGTGTATGTATATATATATATATATATATATATATATTTATATATATATATATATATATATATATATATATATATATATATATATATATATATTATATATATGTATATAGATATAATATATAATATATATTATTGCATATGTTTATATGTACTTCCATAGATGTGTAGATGTTTTTAACCTATCTATATATCTACAGATATATGTAGATCTGTATATATATCGACATGTCTCTATGTATCTCTCTCTCTCTCTCTAAATATATATATATATATATATATATATATATATATACACACACACACACACACACACACATATATATATATATATATATATATATATATATATATATATATATATATAAGCATACACCTTTCATTGAGTACATGGCGGGTTGCTCTATTTAAACACATTCCTCCATTTTGTGTTTTAACCTGTCTGCATACACAGCTGACATAGTTACATCTCAGGTAGCTTAGTGTTAGGCTACTCTGAGGATGGAATACATGGCTGTGGGTTCTAATCCTGGAAGATGTTATTATTTTGCATCTCAGAGTAGGCACTGGTAAGGAAAGTGTGAATAACGCACATTTAAGTGGTTGTAAGCAGGTTTGCCCATGATTTGTACAACATTAAGCAAAGGTTAAACCTATGAAGTGTTCCTCTGTTTAACCGTGTTTAAGCGCCGCTTATCATTGCGCAAACCCGTGCAAACCCGCTAACAAATGCTTAAAAGTGCTTTAATCCACCTGCATCCAACAGCCCTTATTCTGGCCCTCAAAATAACTTAACAGCCCTTGCAGGTCTTGAAACCAGGACCAGGAACACCACAGTCACTGACTTTATCACTAAGGCATCTTAGATATGTGCAACTGTTATGGTGTTTAAAATATACATTTTACTACAGGCATTCCTTACTACTGAAAACAAATGTGACAGTCAGTAACAATTGTCTGATACATGTTAATGTTCATATGTTTGTGAAATTAGGTGTTGCAATGTGACATGACAGGGTGTATTATGAATGAGAAAGGTTCTTGTTTTGTGTCCTTTTTGTATTGTCCTCATACTCCATGTATACCCCTCCAGTTCACTTATTGAACATCTGACCCAGGCTCACCTTAATGCATGATTTCATTACCCATCATTCCTCCCCCACTCCAGCCTTCACATACACAACAACCATCCCTTCTATGATGAATTGGGTTACTATTAACAGTTATAATACCAGAGCTGCATGTGTTTTGTGTACACTTCAATTCCTTTGGATTGCTTCTGTGTCACAAAATGTGTCATATAATAATATATATATATATATATATATATATATATATATATATATATATATATATATATATATATATATATCATATATATAATATATATATATATATATATATATATATATATATATATATATATATATATATTTCATATTTATTTGTAATAGTAATACATATGTAGACTTGTATGTGTTGATTCACAAACTACAGTATATTACAATGTACTGTACATATGTACACAAAGTGACTGTCCCATTTGTGGTCATTACACTGGAATGCATATGGTATAAGATGTAGTCTAAAGACTGTGAAACATGTGTATACCTCAGATGGCTTAATGGTAAGTCCCATGACTATAGTGTGCATGATCCAGGGGTCACTACCTGCGATGCTTTAAAAATGTTTTTTACTCTAGAATAAGGCTCATTAAAGCAGTTGTAAGCATGTTTAAAATTGTTTGTGTGACATTATAGCAGCGGTTAAACACAGTTAAACTTTGTAACGTCTAACCTGTGTGTGCAAACATGGCCACATCCGCTAACTAGTCAAGATGTATACATTTCAGTGAAGTAACATCTCACTATGTGCTTACATAACATTACATTCTCTATTGACTTTACTCTCCAGCACACATGGGTTTATATGGGTGTTTTGAATGTTTATTATACAGACGATTACTACCTATATATGCAAGCTGTGTTTAAGGTATACTTTTTAACATGATAGACATCTCTGACTTTATTGGGATTGGGACCTTGAATGCACAGATACTATTCAGATGTTGTAACCATTACACTATTGACATTAATGTTGCTTCCGCCTATTTCCTATTTAGATGATTTTTATGTGTAAGCTAGGCTAAGCAAAGGGCAGAGGCCCCCAAATCCACTGAGCTTCTTTTACTCTTGAAATAACAACATATAACAAATGTAATGTGAGTTAATAAATTACATTCCAAACTACATTAGGCATAGCCCTTCACTGACGCACTTCAAGGGAAACCTTGTTGTGTAAATGGGTAACAGAATATACACTCCTGGGATCATGTGTCCCAGAACCATACAGCCAGGGGTAGGGGAAGCCCATCCAGTTTGATAGCTGCAAGACCTGTTGGGGAAATTGAATGGTGTTGAATTGCCACATTAACATGCCCTCTTTAGATCACTAAGTGCCACTATCACCCTCCACTGCCCCAGTCTTCAACTGCTTCTAGCAACTCTGCCTGGAATTGCTTCATTGTCTATGCTTGACAGAGGCTCGGTTACTTCATCAATGGTGTGGAGAAAGCAACACACTGTAGCTATGCTTCTAATTGCCCTTGGGAAGATAGGTAGTAGGCTACCTGTGAACCTCTAAAGTGCAGGCCATCACAGCCATAATATGTGGATAAACAGACTTTCAGATCGCAATATACAGTGAGAAATCACCATGTAGTCAGGAAGCAGGTAAGTACAGCAAGAACATACACAACACTGATACTTAATCACTCCTAAAGCCTATCTTGGAAGCTAGAAGTCTTGTATAAGTTTAAGGCTTTCTATTGCTTACCAGTAGGTTACCTACAGGAGAGATGAGAAACAAGCACAGATGGGAAACATGCATGTAACAATACCATACCAGCTTTGGAATACTGGCCAAGGCTATTGGCGCCCCCATGGTGCCTTTTTTAGGAGAGTCTCAAAGGTGAATACCAGCTCTGTAAGCAGCACAATAGCAGAATCATTGAGGGTTATGCTACTCAACACCAGGGGTTGTGATCACAACATGCATGCACTCACAGCACTCCTCAGGATGGACAACGTCAACATCTGTGCAGTAACTGAGGCCTGTTTTAAGGCTCCCGAGAGCACACCGGCACTACCAGACTACAACCCATACCACACATTTTGGCCACAGAACAAGGACTGACACAGACATGGAGGGGGTGTATCCATATTCATCAGGGATACCTACACCTCCAGGTTAGCGGGGCAGCATGATACCTTTGAGACAATCCATGTGCAGCTAACATCAGCCACAACTGCAATGTAAACTGTGGCCTGCTACAGATCACCCTCCATGACCCAGGACCACTACTCCACCTATCTGGAGACAGTGGAGAACATGACAGTTCTACCACACACACTGGCATTGGTCGATGTCAACTACCCTACCATTAACTGGGAAACTTACTCAAGTACTCACATCCAGACCCAGTGCTTCCTGGAATCTATCACCTCATATGCCCTGTATCAGATGGTAACCTCTCTAATGAGGGGTGGAAACATACTAGAAGTGGTCATCACCAACATGGGCAACAGGTGCACCACAGCAGAGATTAACCGGTCACTGTTTAGATCTGACCATGAACTATTCACTGTTTCCACACCCAAACATCTCCCCCACCCACGGAAACCACAGTGTATACCTTTCCTACAGCTAAATTTACACTACTAGAGACAGGGGTGGGGGGTTTTGCAGCCCCCACGCTAAGGGGAAACACTACTCAAGATGCAGACAGATTTACAAATGCAATCTGTAAGCACCTACATGGTTGTATGGATTGTGCTATCACTGGTAAACCAAGACTCACTCCTCTTAGACAAGGACACCAGTCTGGTGGACCCCTGCAATAAACAGGCTATACTACAAAAGTAGGTTAGTGTTCCAGACAAACAGCAAATCCCAAGAAGGGCAGACATCCACGACCACTATTAATATGATACGTAGGTCCCTCATGAAATCATCCAAGGCTAACATCGACAGGAAAATACGCAAATAACCACAAAGCCTTCTTTGGCTACATCAAGGATCTCAGTGGTGACACACAGATTTGCACTGTGTCAGTGAAATATATCACAAAATATGCTGACCCTACTGATATCGCCAACATCCTTGCAAATACATTCACTGCATACTTCACCACCTAAAGAGCCCACGACACTACCCAAAAAGTACAGTATCCCACACATCAGGGACATACAGGTGGAAATGGCCCTCTCTAACAGCAGAACACAGTGTCAATGGAGGCAAATGTTGTCCCAGACAGCATCTTGCAAACAGTACAAGGCAACCTGACCCCCCCCCACCTAATTAAGCTTTTCCACCTCAGCCTCTCCACAGGCTACATGCCCATACAATGGCGCTTGGCAATGGTTATTCCACTCCACCAAGGTGGAATCACAACTGACCATGGTAACTACCACCCATAAGCCTGACTAGCCTGGTCTGCAATGGTATGGAGCGCATCCTCATGGCACTCATTAATAAAGACATTGTTAACCTCCAAACACATGACTCAACCCAGGTCAGCTTGGTTGAGTGCAGTTCATGCCTACTGAACCTGTTTGACATCTTACATACAGTCACCAAGACATTAGATGAGGGGAGAGGTGGTTCACATATACTACCTGGACCGCACCAAGGCTTTTGACACCATGCCCCACTCAGGTATTATTGATAAACACACCAGCCTGTACATACACCCATACATATCATGTTGAGTTGCCAACAAGCATACACACAGAACCCACATGGTATGACTAGTGGTCTCCAGGTCCAACTCTTGACCAGTCACAACTGGTGTCCCACAGGACTCAGTCCTGGGAGCCCTACTGTTTGGCATATACTTCTCAGAGGTACAGGCAAACACAGGTGGACTACGGCAGACCATGTCTGGCAATGACTGCAAACTGGGAGCCATGATTGATAGTCCAGCTGACACAGACATCCCTTAATGGGCCTCACAGAGACTGACACAGGGTGTCAAAGTCATGGCCTCAAGCTTAGTGCCACTATCTGCATGGTCATTCCATTGTGGAATATTAAGCACCCACATATTAACAGATAAGTGGCAGTCACTTTAAAACGGATGAGGTAATGGGATATCTGGGGATTAGGTAGATAGTGATCTCTCCTTTGACAATCATATCTCCAAAGTAATTAGGACATCCTTCTATGTAGGCCATCTGATTACTAAAGGGTTCCCATCTAGACATACTGGGGTTATAGTGCCCCTTTACTCATCACTCATCAGTCCCATCATAGGGTATAATAACCCATTTGGGATGTACCTCAGAAGACACTTCCAACAGCTGGAAGGTCTATGAATGTACTTTGCCAAGGGGATTACTGGCCTCAAACATATGCCCTATGCAGCCAGACTGAATAAATTCCTGCTTTACTCAGTGGCATCTCGTTTACCCAGAGATGATCTCTGCTGGCCAACACAGCCATGTCGAACTCAGGCTTAATGGATATGCTCCACCTATGGGAATCCATGTCACAGTGAGCCACACACTGTAGTGAGCTGAACCTTGCCACAACAATAACTGGAAGATGCTGGAGGGAGGGATTCCTGTCGCAGACACTCCCCATACTTTGGAACAACGTCCCTAACTACATTATACAGAGCCCCTCACTAACACTCCAAGAGAAACCTTCAAGAGTGGATGGGGAACAGTAGATACACCCCAGGGATTCCACCATTGGCTCTGCTCCACAGAGGGACAGTTAATGAATCAATGGGCTGGAAAAAGCTGACACATTTTGGCTAGGCTTATGAACGGCCTCTGGCAGTTGGCCATGTACCTACCTATGAATCTATACATAGAGTATCAGCATATGCTGATAGCTTAATTTACTGTTCAGGTGTTGACTTACCTTGTGCCAATGGCAGTTGTGTGTGCAATAGTTGAGGGCTGCCTATGTTGGATGCACACAGTAGACTGCCTATACATGACAATTTACAGGTAGTCATGTGTGTGTGCCATCAGTTTTTACTGTGTGTGCAGGTGGAGAAAGGTGTCAGTCCCTAAGTGCCTACACTGTCAGTGTGTGTGCTATACGTTCCCACCTTGCCAAGGCATGGGCATACTGGGCTCGCCTCCATCTGCCTACTGGGGCTGGTTCAGGGTGTTCATGGTCTGAGTACCTCTGTGCCTGTGGGGCCCTTGGCAATGGTGGTGGGCTGTGAGGGCCTTCAACATTCTGTCCCTGCTGCAGCTGTTTCTGCAGGATCATATTGTGTAGCATGGCACATACTATGAAGATGTGGGCACACGTGCCTGGAGAGTACTACAAAGCTCTACCAGATATGTCTAAGCAATGGAACCGTGATTTCAGCATCCCAAACACACATTCTATGATGATTCTGGTTTGTGCGTGTGCCTCATTATGGCATTCCTGCATGGGTGTGTGTGCATTTCTGATGGGAGTCATCATCTACGATTCCAGTGCATAGCCAGCATCTCCCACCAGATGGCCATTTGGGATGTTCCCCCTGGGAAATACCTGATACAGCTGTGAGGCATTCCAGATGTGGGAGTCGTGATAGCTTCCAAGGCTGCCAGCACACACATCCATGATAATGCCCTGGGCATTGCCCACAACCTGGCAGTTGATGGAGGGGTATCCCTTGTGGTTTATGTAGCGCTTACCCTGCTCACCGGATGGTGCCTTGATGTGTATGTGCGTGCAGTCTATGGCACCCAGTACCTCCAGGTATTCTGCCACATGGTGGAAGAGACACATATTGCTGGCCAACTCCTCCTGCATTCAGGGGACGTATATGTGCTCACTGGCATGTGTTAACATGGCATCCAGGAACTGGTGTAGTACCCTGGATGCTGACGCCTGTGAGATACCCATGATATCCCCAGTTGGTCTTTGAAAGGTACCTATAGCTAGTATTCTCAGGCTTACACATACCTTCATATCCACTGAGATGGGTTCCCCTCTGTTTGTTCTGGCTCTGAGGCAAGGCCGGCACAGCTCCACAAGTTGCTGTAGGATGTCCCTGTCCACCCTGTAATGCTCTACTATCTCCAGATAATGTAGCCCTTGGTAGGTTATCCTGGGTCTGAGCACTCTCCACCTCCTCTGGTGCCTGAGGTGGATGTGTGCATCATCCTCCATACCACCTTCAGTCTCCAACACATGCTGGTGGATTAAAGCTATGGCAGCCCCTAACATCTACATACTAAAAGTTCCCCGTCTGTATACACCACTGGTGCAGAGTGTATGGGAATACAGAAATGTGTGTGAGGTGCTTTCACACTTTATACTATTGTGCTATGGATGCTGCTGATGTGATTGGGGTGTATGAGCTATTCCAGCTGCAGAGTATCTTAATTATGGGTTTTACAATGAGTACTGCAAGTGTGGGGCCTTTACTGTGGAGTTATACTTGCCTGCCTTGATTAATCTGTTGCCCTTTAATTCACTTTTAAACCTGGATCCCCTCCCATTATCAGGCATGCATCCACCTGCCGTCTTTCTTGTTTTGTACGTTCCCTACACAGTCATGGCAAAATGTTTCTTGTAGCTGATATACTGCAAATCAACTCTGTTCTGCTTTGACACTTTACTTTTTTCTTTGCAGTACAGCCCCACCCCTTTCCTGTTCTGCAGGTAGCTGCCTGCAGCCTTGTTAGCTGTTGTCAATGGCCCACTGTAGGCTCCTAGGTGTTAATTAGTCATTTGTACTCCAATTTCCCTGTTAGAGCATTTCCTTATTTCTTTCCTATATCCTACCGGTTTCAGCTGCAGTGCATGCCGCACAAACCTATTTACCTGGTTTACGTGTGTTTTCATCTCCGTTCAAAGGCATACTTGGTTACCTTGTGTACTCTCAGCTAAGCAAAGCTATGGCCAGTTCAACACACCCCTATCCTGCAGCTTTGCCTAGCTAGGGGCAAACTGGTTTAGCAATGCTCCAGTGTGCTTACAGCAATGGCGACCCCCCCCCTTCTTGATGTCATTTTTATCTCAAGGGCTCACCTCGATGTTATAACCTTACACTGTTTTGTGCATCCTTACACCAGAGGGAAATCTGCGATTCACTATTTCTCATCTCATTTGCATGGCATTGCCTACTAATTCCTAGCTACTACGCATAACACTGTCACAGCCCCTTAGCAACCCTTGCGCCATAGTATGGTGTAGCATGCCTGCCATTGACTATTATGTGGAAATCATGATATGTGTTACATTGCAGTTTTATTTTAAATTTTTATATTTTCCTTGTGATCTCTTTTGCGCGCCACTGCCCTGCGCTTCTATGTCGCAATAGTGTGACTATATATATTAAATGTTAATTTTATAATTTGTACATTTTTTTTATGCCAATGGCTATATATTTAGCCATTGGCATATATTAATAATATAATACATGTGTTTGGTTGGCTGTCATGGCTCCGATTTTATGTCTGCAAAAATGTAAACCGTTTTCTACGGTTTACATTTCTGCATGCTTACACTATGCCTGCACCACTTCCTTCATTTGCATGCTACTCTGCTGCACATGTGGTAATTATCATACAGGGCCCAGGAGCTGTGCGGGCGTAGCGCCTGCAGGTATTGCACATGGGAACAGCTTGTACCTGGATCACTCAGTGGCCATATTTGGTTTTGGAATGCTGACACTATGCCTGCACCTGGTGCAAGCTTTATGAATCCTGGGGTATATCTCCATTGAGAATTAGGAGTGAGGTAGTGATCTAGCTATAGGAGTAACAATGGTGTTTGATTTTATGTGTAATTACATATTCTTTTCCAATGGAAGTATTGAGAAGGGATAGACAAAACTCAGTTTTGTGACTTTGTATTTATAGTTTTGCAATTTTATGTGTTGTAAATTTTGGAAGTCAGTTATTTTACAGCTATATATATTGAGGGGGATACAGAACTACAGTGTGGACCATGCTTCAGTTTGGTAGGTATGACTGAGTTTGCAATAATATTATGTGGTAGAATAAGTGGCAAGATTTGATAGTAGGATTAGTAATGAAACTAGAATATGCTGGGGAGGCATGGAGTTGGAGAAGGATAGATACAGCTGAATGGTGGCACATGTCACTTATAGGCTAGTTGAGTATAATATAGTTTAGTGATTGTTGATATTGGTGGAGTTCCAGTTGGATGATAGATGCTGAAGGATGTTAGTGGGATCAGTTATGACTGTATGTCATATAATTTAAAGCACCTGTCTATAATGCTATTGGTGGTGTATGGGACTCAGGGTAGGGTGAAGATCAAAGCAAATCCATGCATAGCATTGTTGAGCAGTGCTTGGCTAGATGCTAAAAACAATTTGAAGGATATTTTTGTTTAGCTAAAAACCTCAAGGTATTGTTCCAACTAGAATTACATATGCCTTAAACAATAAATAGATGGTTTGCAATAGGGTCTAAGCCACATTTGTAGGATAACATTTCTATATTAACAGCTAATGTTGCCAGTGTATGTCAGTCTTCTCTGAAAGGAAAAACAGCAATAAGCTTTAAATGCTTATTTTTCTAAGAAAGCCAGTAACCATCAAGTTATAATAGCGTTGGTAACTCTGGCAGGTCTATGATTCAGTCACACTTAAATATGTGATATACACACACTGAAGTGACTTGGAGTAGTTGGAGGAAAGGTGCCCAAATGGGTGGAATGGAGGCTACTTACCAGGAATCAAGCAACTAGTAGAATTCTTAGGGGAAACCCAATCAAAGAAAATTATGGCATTGAGCAGAGTTCTACAGAAGTCAGAAGTTTTCATTGCTTTTTTAACTGCTATAATGAAAGACGCTGAGAACAGGAGCAACATATCCTTAGGTGTCACTGTGACAGGAACAGCAAAGGAGGGAAGGAGTTCTTTAATGGTCTTTAGGAAACTAAGTAGGGCAACAAATGACAATTTAGGTTCTATGCAGATACAAGAAAAGAACTTCAGCTGCGCTGAAATAATGCCAAAGCGAAATACCAACTAGGCAGAATGACTTTAAAGTAACAGTGCTGCAAAAACGGTGTAAAAATGAAGCATAATATGCAAAATGAGAAAGCTGTAGTCAGTGCCAGTAAGAAGCTGGTTTGCATGCATGAAAACAGTAAGGTCAGATTATATATTTACTAAGACGTGTTCAGACCACAGCTGGAGTGCTGTGCTCATGTGGCGAAGGTACATCAAGACGATGAAGAAATTGCAAAGAATAAAAATCAAGATAAAATGGAAATGCAGACAACGGGTATTAGGAACGGTTAGGGCAGCCACATATGTACTTACCTGAAGTCAGATGAGAAATGGTACGTGCAATATGGCTTTACAAGATGCATAGAACAAGCTGTGCTGTGACACAGCTGAAGAAAAAAGACATAGAGTGGGTTGTGAGTAACAGACTGAGTGTACACACTTCTACCTGAACAACAGAAAGCTCTTTTTCTCACGCAAGCTAGAGGATAGGTCAAACAAGGCAGGTAAGAAGGCAGTGGGGTGTAAGACCTTGAAGTTTTAAAACAGTCAGGTATTGGAGGTAATTGAGGAAGCAGTAGCCAAAAAGTACTGCATACACAGACAGTGTGATTTGCTACACAGATCGTTGTTTTTCTGCTGAGTTACGTTAGATGTTGTGCATGTTTTATCATGCCATATTAATTTATCCATTCTGCTTAGAGTCATCTTTCCAGTGATGAAATATTCAGCCTTTTACAATGTACCTGTTAAACAGTCAGGCAACATGTTGAAAGACAGCTGCCGCTACTAACCTGATGAATGCTAGGAGAGGCCATGTGATACTGGACTGCTTTCCTTTTTCTGTTCTGTTCTTGAAGTGTTTATATTTCAGATGAGATGTTGCTGACGTTATCTACATTAAAGAAGTCTTTCACTGTACTGGGTATAAGCTCATTCACCAGTATGCCTTCTTGAGGTAGAAGCATGGTAAAATATGGAGGTGAAACAGACTTCATTCATAACTGCTGTATTGCCACAGTTTTCCTATAAGGGAGGTATCTGAATAAACTGAGCATCATTCTCTGAAGATAATGCTTACATTTATCCAGTACTCCAGAAGAGCATTGTAGAAAGGCACTTTAAATTACATGAGGTAGCCATCTTTGTTCTTTTTGTCAAAACACTATACTTTTATTCACTTCTTAGTGTTCAGTAGGATTTCTAATCAGAATTTGAACAGAATATTTGTGTGCCAAAGCCAGCGTCACATATAGAATATTAACTGCATTATATTATTGCACGTGTCCTAATCTTTGTTTTGGAAAATAATTAACTGCCTTAACATACATATTTACCTGTGGTCTTTTAAGCGGAGAAAGAAAACTCACTATATTGAGGAAGGAGGCAAATGGGTGCAGATAGTATTTGGATATGAAGATTAAATTTACAACTATATCATATTATATGCAGATAAATGACTTCAAGATCTATTACTTGGCTTGCCTTCCAGTTCACAAAACAGGTATGCTGACTTTGATTAAATAAGCTATTTATTTCCCTTGTTTTAAAAGTTGTTGGTGTCTCACAATTGCTCAGTCTTGCAGGTTAGCTTCTCACATTGTCTCTTACATGGATCATTATTACTTGGTTGAAACTACTGACACATGTTTTAGTGATATTGTCATCTTGTTATACTTCTTACAATTCAGTAAATGAAGTCCCATGCCAGTAGCACTGCTGTAGTTGTATTTTGCATCCTGCATTAAACCCAGTGTGATTGCAAATAAGAACTTTACTAGTTCAGATTTGTGTAAACACAGCCCTCTGCCAGCTGCTTAGCACCTCTTAGCCTTGTACCAGCAGGCTTCAGAAGTGTGGGCATTTAGTCTGTCATGATGCAGTCTTTTAGATAAATACAGATCAGCAATGGATGTGTTATTTTTCTTTTCTTGCCTACAAAAAATCCCCCCTAGCTTAAATTCTATGGGTGCTATGCCGTCTCAACCATGATTCAGTTAGTCACAGCAGACTGCAACTAAAAATCAGATCACTTATTTTTTTAAATTGCCCACTGGATAGAAAGAAAAAAAATCTGAAACCTTACAGAATTTGCCAGAGGTCATTTGTACAGAAAGCCAGTAGTATACAATTTGCTCATTAAGCGGG
Source organism: Protopterus annectens (assembly GCF_019279795.1). Classification (NCBI taxonomy): domain Eukaryota; kingdom Metazoa; phylum Chordata; order Ceratodontiformes; family Protopteridae; genus Protopterus; species Protopterus annectens. The sequence continues at coordinate 262,344,627 of NC_056744.1, read as the reverse complement.
CATGAATTCAGTTGTTCTCTGGATACAGTGATATGTAGTGAGAAGGAATGATATTGAAATTATATTTTAATCCTGTAACAAAGCACTATGTAAATTGCAATGATGTGGCAATGTTTTAGATATAATTATTTAGATATGATTATTTATTATTGACATGGGATTGCTTGGAAAGTCGGACTGGGTAGAATCTCATTTTCAGCAGAGACCCAGGGAGAAAATTCACATTATTATAAAACATTTTAAGAACAATAATTTTACAATCATCAAAATAAAGCAAAACCATCTGCAGTTTAAATAATTATAACAAATTAGACATAATATAAAACCATTGGTTAAAAATTGTTAAATTGTTAAACGGTATATGACAATCATTTAATATATAGAGAGATTTTTAGACAGTTTGTAGAGAAATTAAAGGTAAGTAAGTCTAATACAAATAGGAATTGCAATATGAAGTGAGGGAAAACAGGCTTATGGCACATTTAGAGAGAAAGTCAGGGAAGAGAATTAGATAGCAGTAATGAAGTAAGTCAAGAACGGAGAGTAAGGAACTATAAGGAATGAAAAAATACTTGTTCACATTTAACTTTCTGGAGCTTTTCTCCCCGGGCCTCTGCTGAAAATGGACATATATCCAGTCGGACTTTCCCAGTAACAAATGTAAAATAAATAAATAAATAAATAGTTTATCCTTGAATTGAGCAAGAACAGAGCCAGATTTTAGATACAAAGTCTTTCAGAATGGTTTTGAAAGATGGGACAGAGAGTATAGACCTGATGGATACATATAAGGAGTTCCAGGCCTTAGTGACCTTGTATGAGCACAGACAACGCCCAGCAGATTTGCTAGGTTTGTAGATAGACAGGAGTTTTTGGTCAATGGATCGCAATGACCAGCTGTGAACATAGTTGTATAGAATGATTTTTAGTGCTGGACAGGCAGATGGATGCTGGATAATTTTATAGGTGGTAAGAAGTATGCATATGTTAGTTGATGTGGCAGTTCTAACCAATTTAGGCTTTTCAGTGCTATACAGTGGTGAGTTCTGAAAGGGGTATGTGCTGTAAATTTATGAACTTTATTATAGCATTATTCCGATTTTAATTTTTGTGAAACCTGGAGGTTAGTAAGGATAGGAGCACCATAGAGAAGACTGGGGAGAAGATAAGTAGTGGCAAGATTAGTTTAGGATAGGATCATTAAGGAACAAGCCACTCTGATGTGTAGCTCATAATCAGACACAACATGTGCTATTAAACTTATAAAATATATTTCGTACTTCTATGTTTGGGTTTCTGCCATTTTAATAATGTTACTTTTAAATCTAGCTTAAAATTGTTTCTTCTTTATTTTAACATGTATTTCTTTTGTTTTGTATGAAGTTGTGTATATCATTTATAGAGTCTCCATTTTCCCTCCTTTACTAGCTTCACCACAATCAATTTTTTTCATCTAGTTTTTCCTATTTATATTTTTACAAGGGCTGAAACCAGTTTTCTTGAGCTGTAGACACAAGAGATAGAAGATGCATGCCCACACATTTACCTATCCACACCTTGGGCCAGGGCCACTTTGGCATCCACTTCTTGAGTAATTTTAGCTCTATAGCTACACTTAATGGCATGTGCTTGGAATGTTGGATTCATCTAAAGATGGAAGAGAAAAAAAGAATAAAATGCAGATTACATATGAAATGTCTTGGCTAAGAATGAAACCTCAGACATCACAGTGTCTAATAGGAAAGCAGCAGAAAACCATATATTCTCATCCACTTATAAATGTTTTCCTCCTTCACGTATATATTAAAAGAAGAATACATTTTATACTTCTGAACATTTCATTTTCTGTTTAAAATTCTTAATGTGTGTAGAGTTTCATGCAAGCAATTATTACTTTTGCACCTACTGTTTTATTTCTCGATATATGACTGCATTCATTCTATTCAGCAGATTTGATGAAAGCCTTGACATACTGCTAAATGTCATGCTGATACTAATTATGTAACACAGGCTCAGGAAAAATGTGATTACCGGTAACCAATGACATGCAGACAGTAAGCTACTAGGATACGTCAAATCATTTTATATTCCATTGAATTCATGTCATTTATGCATCAGTGCCTGCTATGCATCCAGCTATTGGCAGTTTCACTTTAATAATTTCAAATTCCTTATAGTTGATTTTCCTCACAATGGCAGTACAATGCTGACCATAAAAGTGAGAAAAATCGTTTCATATATTTATAGTTTGTGTTGTCATATTCACTATCAGTAATCTATTTTCAATGAACTCTGTTTTTAAAGCTCTGCCCACTGGCAGTCTGACGTTGTTAAGAAAATAAAGAACACCAAAGTCATGCAGAGAAGTTAAGGTAAAAAAAAGTTACTGCGGTATTACAGTACTCCTCAGGAGAAGTAATTCATAGCATGAGGAGTAGTTACTACTTGTTGAAATATGCCAAGTGGGCATCAGCTTTTGTAGCACATCTGTTATACAACAAACCATAGCCTCAGTATGTAGCAAAGGCAAAGTGAAATGATTTAAGCTTTGCAATTCCAAAATATTTTTTTAATTGGAACTGTCAGTATACTAGGGATTGAGAGCATTGCCAGCGTTTCCCCCTTACTTTGTTAGTTTAATGACATGTATATTATTTGACTTGGAGATTTGGTTGTTGGGAGTAGTTGTTTTCTTTAAAGAGGTGACTAGAGGATGGTATTCACCAAACATTGCTTAGTATTTTTGATCCATTTTATAATGAAGAACAGATTACTTTTAACTCCGTATTTATCCTGGAGCATGTATTTGTATGCAATGCAGCCACAAACAGAAGCAATTGACAAAGCTGAAGTAATGGTGCATTTTATCTTATGTACTTTATTCAGAATGGCTCTATGTACTGCAGGACATAAAACCAATAATAAAATGCAGACCAGAGAGCTATTTAAGGAATGATGGCTTGGCCACATATATACTATTCCTGACTGTGCACTCCCAGTATTTGAACAGCAATATCAACCCAAACAAGAGTTCTAGGTATTTAGTAGAATGAAACACTGCCCCCCTCTTATTTAAACTTCTTTCTTTATTTTGAGGAAGGTGTCCATTTTGCAATGATATCTCTTGGCTGATCATCAATCATACTAAAATGAATAGGAGTTTGCTTATGTATTTTTCATATATTGGTCTGCCTTTACAAGCTGTTTCAGATGTTTATGAATGGCATGGCAGGAGCTAACTTACATGAAACCGATTTGTGCCACAGATGATATTTTCAATGCATAAGTTATTTTTTAGCTTCTGTTTAAAATAATATCAAATTACAATACATTCACTGAACAAAGACATAAACTCATACAGATGAGACAGACTGATGAACAAGAATAAAATAAAGATAGATTCCCAACTGCTAAAAAAATATATATATGTATATTTATATATATATATATATATTATTTTTCTCTTATTTTTTTAGTATTGTATTATATTGTATATAAAGCTTATGGCATAAAATTATATTTTTGTGTATTTTAGAAAAAGTAAGGTGATACTATTGCTTTAAAAAGTTTTTTATAAAGTGTATAATTGAATAATTAATTAAGGTCATTAAGACATTATATATAGTAGATGTAGCACTGTTATAGTTGTATCTGATGAAGTCTCATTGTGAGATGAAAGCGCTTATATTTGGTGTTTGTTTTTAATAAATTTTGTGAGAAAATTATCCTACATGCAGTTGGGAATCTATCTTTATTTTATTTAGTTGGATGCGATCATTCTAGTGTGACTTTGATGAACAAGAATAACAAGATAAAGCTATTTTAGTCATTGTCTTCAAGAAGGTAAGAGTTGAAAAGTTTATCAATGTGTTCATCCAAAAAACTGTTTATTTTCACTGACTTTAATAAATTTACTCCATACACATCTATTCTGGTATTTTTTTTAATTTATCTGTTTTAAAGGAAACAAGCCAGCAGCAAAATCAGTAGTATGGAAGCTTGTTCTCTATATCTGCCACTTTATCTGTATTTGACAAGAGCGAAGTGTTAAATTGGCTGTTCTTTTCGGATAGGAACAGTCTAGCATCTGTTTGGCACTAGCCATGCAACACAGGGTGATGGCTGGATCTGATGCATGTAGAAGAGCTGTAATCATTAAGAAACATGAGAGTAACACTTCTGCATAGTCAAACAGAGGACTCATTCTAAGCATCTCTTGATCTGTGGCTAGAATTACTCAGAAAACTTTTACCTATAGAGTGTTCCAAGTGGGCTCTCAGCAAAGATGGCAGGAACCTTTCACTGCAACATCTAAGAACTACAGAGAATGCAGCTAGTATGTTCTTGTACATGGAAGATGTAGAACTAGCTTTATACTCCAGTATTTCAGTTTGTTTATTCATTCTGCTGAAGACTGGTTGGTTCCAGTAAGTTGAGAACCATTTTTGCATTTAACCGTACCAACAATTACAAATCACCTACATAAGTTACAAGATGATGAAGGTGCAACCAGATAAAGTAACTGGTTGAACTTTCATTTCAATGATATATTATTTTAAAGCCTTGAGAGACTTCACCCACCACTCCATTACTTATATATACAAACTTCGTGGTTACACAAACATGGAGCAGAAAAATCATTGCTTGCACGCATAAAAATTGCACCAGCAGTGATCTCCAATGAAGTGCAACAAATGGGGAGTTCAACTTTGGGAAGCTGGACTAGTGCAATTTTTGCTATGTCTATTTTACACTTCATTAGTATTAGTTAAGCCTAATAGTTGCCCACCCTCTATTTTTGTGAGAAGATAGCACACAATATCTTCCACCTGGCAACCTATAGGAAGTTCGAGACTCAATACTGTGAAAAAAAATGTTGCCAGTACCAGAGCTATGGAAACACATACATGAGACTTCTAGTAAAACAGCAAAGTGCAAAAAACACTCACACACATTAAAAGCATTTTTGCAGCATAACAAGTTCAGCTTTCAGTTCTAATGTGGGTGACTGTACCCCCCCCCCACACACACACCTCAAATACTTATTAGCTGCAAGATTGCTGTTCCTTGGAGTAGACACATTTTAGTTTTAACACAGTTAAATTGTTATTTTTCTGAGGAAAGCATTTATGGTCATGAGCATACAACATGAACTGCTTTCAGCTGACTTAAGTTTTCCTGGTACACAGAACAGCATGCAACATATGTAATGTGATGCAAAAACACTCTCCTTCCTCCTTCCAATATAACACAAAACAACTCTGACCCAACATTGTGTTATATGTAATGTGCTGGTCTGAGATCAGTCCAATTTTATTTAACAGTCATTTTTTCCTGTGGCAACCAACTTAAGACGTCAATCATTAATTTACACATAGGATTAATGCAGGCACAGCATTCGACCATACAACCTGCAAATTATTTTCTTAAGATATTATAATTAACTAATTAATAATGAACAAAGCTAATGAATTTTTGACATATCCTAAAAAAAGCACAAAAATTGAACCATAACTATTGTAATAAATACCATACAATTGGTGACTGGAAATTAATTTTCCTTTAAAAAAATCTCTAAGGGAAAACAGATCCTGGCTTCTTTAAAAAACAATAGACTAAAAATGGATACTCTTATGGCTGCATGCTTCCATACTTCCCTCAGAATCTATGGACATTTTTTTACACTCTTCATCCTTAATATTTGTAAAACAACAGCTGCTTCTACAGCTTATTGGCCTATTTGTTCCTAAAAATCGGTGGGAGGGTAAAATGAGAGTGGTGATCATTCAGACAGCCATCACAGTGGTTTGAGGTTTTCTGCTTAGTTTCCCCAGATCTAATATTCTTATTATGTTTTTATGTATACACTTTTATTTTTCATTTAACCAGCTAGGTGAACTGGCCCAATGTACATTAATTTATGCTTTTATTTACATACTTTTATTTTTCATTTATTAATCAGCTAAGTGAAATGGTTGAATGGACACTTTCCAGCCACCAGCCAGGCCCATAGGCATAATCACATAACACTGTATATTTGCAAGAATCAGTACTGGCATTTACAAAGCTGAAGAGTATGGTCCCTTGTGCCGATAATGATCCCAAGTAACAAATAGAGATAAGCAGCATTTGATTATAATTGCATGTAAGAAAACCCCTGAAAAGAAAATTATATAAAAAGGTGTATAATATAAATTTGTAGCTATTAACATACAAATATGTAAACATGTATGTTATGATTAATAATGCATATAGATTGCACAATATACCTTGTGCATCACCACTCTCTTGTGTCATGAGCAGGGAATGTAAGATTACTAAAGCCAGCTACACTATTAAAAGACTACTAAAACTCCACAGCAAGAGACTTTTTGCAGATGACTGAACAGCAGAGAAAACAGGATGACTTGTAGACTTGTGTGTCTTGGTGGAAAATCACACAATTGTCATTAAGGCAACTGTTCCATGCTGAGTCTACAATTGCTCTTGCTTTATCAGTGCTTTACCTTGGTAAACAAATGTCAAATGAAATAAAATAAGATTACTGACAATATCATACCAATGCACTTGAACTGAAGCTATAACCCTTAGCTTCTGGATGAACCTGGGGAGGGTGTGCTTGGAAGTACAGATTGGTAGGTCTTTGCAGTGAACATTGTGTAAGTGATATAAATGGAAAAGTTTCTGATTTTCCTACTCATCAGGAGATGTCTGCAGTGGAAATAGGATAATCATGGTATTCAGTCAAACTACAACAGATAAGAATAAGGCAGATCTCAAACCTGACCTCAGAAAGTGTTTATTATAAACACAGTACCCTGTGGAGGTGGAAGAGTGAATGAAGCAGGGTTTTGTCGACTGGAGCCGTGGCTCCACTAATATCAGATAGGCTGCTAATACTTATAGAAGTACAGCTATGACTCTAATCTGCACTGCAGATGCTATGTCTGTAAAGACCATCATTTGCAAAACTTTGGAGAATTTTAATTTTAAATCATGAAATATATGACAAGGTTGGGGAATAACCAAGTTTTATTTACAAGAGAGCCAAGAACATACAAGAGATGCTTGAATTTGCATTAAAGAAAGACAGGAAGAAGATTGTTTCCAGGACAGGGAGATATTAAGTATCATTCTTGTATAGTGACATGCCTACTTTCTTTTGTGCAGCCATCGGTCTCACATAAATCTTTTTAGTTTTTCGAATATACTTTAGAATCTGCATTTTGTGCAACCTTTTACTATGCCAGTGACCCATTTTATATGTAAAACTGGTAAGCAATCTTAAAGCCGTAAGTACTAGCCGAATTATGTTATTCAACACATGGTGCTGCAGTAGTGTTGTCGCCTCACAGTAAGACGTTGTCCTGTTCGATTCTCAGCTAAAGCATCTTCTGAGTGGAGACATGTGTGAATGGGTGTACCTTCGTTGAAGGCTGTGCGTCAAGACAGGCAACTCGGCACGTAAAAATCTACTGCCAATCATTAGCGGACCGGAGTTCTGCTGTGGCGACCCCTAACTGGGAAAAGGGGTAAGACACAACACAAGCTGCACTAAATGCAGTATACAGATATACTGTGAGCTGTGCACATTTCAAAACATTCCTTTTTGTTATTCTCGACCATGCTTCTGAATGTAATAGGGAAAGAGACAGAGAAGGTGACTTGGAATATAAAGAATATGCATTGCATTTTATTTTAGAAGTATCTAGGCAATTAGGATTAAATTCTAGTGTCAGTTTTAAAAGCCTTCACAATACAAGAGAGACTGATTAGAAAAATTTTTTTCATTGTTCTATGTACAACGTTAGCATGATACAATTCAAAAAAGAAAAATGTGTGTGTGATAGGCTTTAGATATATTTAGGCTTTAGATATATTTAAAATGCAGTTTTAAAAACAACATTTTAAATGTTTTTCTTTTGCTGACTGTTTTTGTGTCACTGAGTAGTTTAACTCGGACTCTGTCACAGACTGCTGTGTGAGAAAGTTTGATTTGTTTTGCTTTACATTTTTCTTGTATTTTTGTATATTGCGGTGTATTTTGCATTGAACTGTCTTTTCTATTGCATATTAAAAGTTTTGGTTAGGAATGGAAACAACGTTATATCTCTTGGTGAGTCACAGGAATTAGCATGTCACCTTAAGTTAATCAATGACCTGTAAATTGAGAGATGAGATAAAAACTAGGCCTTTTACTTCAAGGGAAAATAAATTAATTCAAGGTTCTACTGAATAAATTAACTCAAACTCTGCCACAGACTACTGTGTGGGAAGAGCTGAGTTGTTTTTCTTCCTATTTACATGTAATTTGCATACTGTAGCAAAGGAAATAAACTGAAGATATGTCTCCAGGAATTAGAATTCACTTGCAGATCACTAAAGCCAATAACTCTGCTGGTGAAGCACTATTCTCTTGCGCCATAGCCAAATTATGGAACTCCCTCCCACCCACAATTACCTCTGTACCATCATGCACCCACTTCAAAACTTTACTAAAAGCGCACCTAAAAACATGCTGGCTATGCCCTTGCAACTCCCACTCTAATATCACCCACCCCATCCAACCACTACCTTTCTTTCCACCCCACTAACTACCTTGATTATAGCAAGCTTGGATGCTCATAAGCCTACTACTTATTATACAGCAGGAACTTCTTATTGTAGAAATTGTTAATGTCTGTTATGTACTTCACAGATAAAGATTCTAGTTGTCTACTGATATACTATGTTCTTCATCTGTAACTATGCTTGCAATTAATGTTAATCAAATTGTTAATCATTATGTAAATCCAATGTACCTTCTTCTTCTTTCGGCTTATTCTCGGTCAGGGGTCGCCACAGTGGATCACCTGTCCCCTCATGATTGTCAGTGGAGTTTTATGGTGTCAAGTTGCCAGCCCAGCGCCCAACCTTCCACAGAATGCACACACATGCACACACTCACACCTAGGGCCAATTTAGAGTGTCCAATCCACCTACAGTATGTCTTTGGGATGTGGGAGGAAACTGGAGCACCCGGAGGAAATCCATACGACCACAGGGAGGATATGCAGACTCCACACAGAAGGCACCCCAGCCGAGAATCGAACCGGAGAACCTCTTGCTGTGAGGCATAAATCCAGTGTAACTACTGTCTGTATATGTTAACTGTGGAGCTTTTCTCCCCGGGCCTCCGCTGAAAATGGACCTACGTCCAGTCGAATGTAAATAAATAAATAATCAGAACAAGTCACCTAAGGTTAATCACCTGTGAATTGAGTGAGGAAGCTAGACATTAGGCTTTTTATTTAAGATGGGAAAGAAATCATTTCTAGACTTTACTGAATAAGCTTATTCAGACTCTACCATATATTGCGGTCCTGCTGAGTTCTTAAAAGCCAGCGTATCAGTAGCTGCCCACGCCTTATGCAACTTTGAACAAAAAATTCCCTTCCTCATACCACTCAACCTTTCAACACAAGAAATCTGGACAAAGCCAGAAATATTGAGAGGACAAAGGCCCAAAAATAGGAATAGATTTAAAATATTGCTCCTACAAACTTAGAAAGTTGCTCAAATGACAGATTTTGTATTATTATATAATTTCTGAAGGATATGAAGTCTGAAACTCAAATTACTGTCATTATTTAGTATTATTTAATGGCTTTAATCCTCTATGATTTGCCAAAAAAAAACATACATTTTAAAAGGATCAGACCAAAAATAAGTGGCAAAGATCTGGACAGTCTGCGAAAATCTGGACAGTTGAGAGGTATGTCTCCCTCTCCTATTTCACTGTCTGTTTTCAGTAAGCACAGAAGTATCATTTTACGAAGTTACTGCCTTAATTACTTAAATTAATGAGTCCTTTCAATTGTGTTTTACTGAGTAAGAATACTGGACATTCACCACCTAGCCTAACTTTAATCTTGCCTTTGGAAGCTCCTCCTAGTCTCATCCCATCTGCACATAGTGATGAACAATTGAAGGTCGAACTAGTAAAGCCTTCCCTTTGAATGCTAAAGCTTGAGTAACTCTTTCTTCCTCTTCTTTCTACCCACAGAGTGGTGCAGTAGCTAGATGTGCTAAATTGCTTTTTCTGTCTTTTAAAATCTGCAACACCTGGGACAAGGCAACAACTTACCAGAGAGTTTAGAATCCACTTCTCAGTAAATATCTTGGGATTAGTGCTTCTATTTTGCTCCTAGTGAGAGAAGGAGGGGAGCACAGGGACATTATTTCCTAGAATTTGTAGAGACTGACAATCACTGAAAGACCCAGTAACTGTTTCTTTGGGTCCAGTTTGGAATTAGTACTAGTTTTTATCTCCTCGTGAGAGAAAGAACAAAGGCTCATTGATCCCTGACTGTTTCTGACTTGACAGTGTGAGTGGTACTTCCCTGATTGGTCTGTTTTCTGTTTTGGTGGAAACCATGTTTATTTCTGAATTATTGTGCATCTGGTATTGCTCTTGGGCAGAGCTGATGAATACAACAAACTTATAGACCCCTGCAACATCTAAGATGAAATTGCTGCTCATCAAAGATCATGGGTCTCTCTTCTCAGAAGGAAGCTTGTTATTAATACTACTGTTCTGCTTCTGGTGAGAGAAGAAACAAAGAGACATTGATTCTTAATTGTAGTGAGAGCAGTACTACAGGCAGTCAGGAATGCCAACAAACATATTCACTAAAATTGATAGATTTTCTGCCTTTTAAACTCACTTCAGAATATGACTCTAAATACTTCATCCATAAATCTTTACTGTCTACTATAGCAGTCTCTCTCCAACCACTGAGTACTATACAGATCTGAGTCCTCCACCTTCTGGCAATATAGCTTAATAGCCTGCTCTCACTTCATATGTGCTCAGTCTGATTGCATTAGGTGTTCTAAGGCAGTGTAGCAACTAGCTGATGCCTAACAAATGTTCACTGGTCCTACCAGTTGATGGTACATTCTCACAGATATGTAAATATTTAAGAAACTTGGAGGCAAATTCCTTGCTTTGGTTAACTATCAGTAAGCCTCATACCTCCACAACACATATCAATCACAGCAGACTACTAGGCTTATAAATTATGCCGATGCTGTAAATAAATGTTTTTGCCCAAATCTCCTAGAATGCATTCTAAATATCCTGGCCTCCAGCACACAAGGGATGACCTACAGCTTCTTTACTCACACATGATACAACTCCCCACAGCTCATCTAAGAGTCATCAGGAAAGCAGGCATAAGCCCATAAGGCCACTAAGTCTGCTTCTACATAAGGAATTGATCTAGTCAAAGGTAACTCTATAGTTAGACATACAGACTTCACAGTCACCAGACTGGAAAAAAAAGGGTGACTGTAAACTATTTGTCCAGAGCTTGAACCATGTTACAAGGGCCCTAAGGACCCTTAAATTAGACAAATATGACTATGACCCAGTGATGGCCTATGTGGAAGTGAATGACCTGAGGCACTCATCCCTGATCGACATGTAGAGAGACATGATGGAACTTACTATGCATGTGTTAGAGGCAGGAACAACATTGATCTTGAGTGATATCAATCTTGCTGTCACCAAGAATGATGCCTAAATACCAAGGCAAGATAATTAGATTTAGCTGCTGGCTATGTACTGGTTTCATTCTAAGGGAGTCCAATATGTGTCAGACTGAGAAGATATGGTAGACAAGAATTCCTGTTTTGCTAAGGATGTTTTATACCTCTCATACCAGGGCTTCCATGGATTGGCTAAAGCCTTTGCTGTTGTAAAAGTGAATTTTTAGGCAGTGTCTCACTACTTGACATTACTACATAGCAGATTCAAACTCGGATTTGGACTACTTAGTGCTATGAGCATGAAGAAGAAAGATGCCCAGAACTTGAAGCCTTCATGCAACTCAAACGCATTCATATTTGTGTAGTAACTGAGACATGGTTTCAGTGCAATGACAGGACTCCTTCTGTACCAAGATTTAGCACTTATCATGCCGTCAGACATTTGAATAACTGTTGGGGACTATCTGTATTTGTCAGAAACACCATTACCTTACATCAGATTAGCTATTACTCTAACTTAGAGCACGTATTGATCCAAATCACCCATAATAAGTTCAACTAGTACTTCCTTGCTAGCTAGTAATCCCCACCAATGCCCACTAAAGATTATGTAATTTACTTTAACACAAACTAAATACTTTCTTGCTAGGTAACTTCTATCACCTGAGCATTGACTGGCATACTTACACCTCTAAAAATAGTTATTCTCAGCATGTCTTAGAACTTTTAATACTAATGTGTGGGAGCAAAAAATAAAACGTCCAACTGGAGACTTTAACCTCCTTGACTGTAGTCATATTCACCTCTGACTTTTACCAGTACATAATGGCTACATGGAAACGTCAGTACCCATCTGCCATAAATACATGGTAAATTCCGGAATAACCCTCCCTCCATATAAATAAATGGTGGGAAAAAAAGGAGGAAAATAAAAAGTTACAAGAAATTCCCATCTCCCATCGTCAAGACCTCAGTGAAACATGCTAATAAAGAACGTAAGAGCATTACTAAAAAATGTAAAGTCAAATACAGACTTAAGTTTGCCACAGATATCAAATGAAGTTACAAATCTTTTTTTTTTCCAGCTACATCAGAAAATTAAAAAAAAAAAATAATGCCTGTCAACATGTTGAGCTCATCCATAATAATATCATTCACTCTGATCCCAGGAATAAAGCCAAAACATTAGCAGAAAAATGTAGTGTTAACCTTATCCCACCTACCCACATTATTGCCCTCACTATCCCTGAAAATGTAAATTTCCCTGACAACACTTTGGTTAATAAAGAACGTTGGTGGAATTTGACTGTTTGGTTTGTTGCTGAACACTTTGGAACATGTCTTAGAATCCCTGTTAAAGCCTAAAATAATACTTCCATAGGACCAAACAATAAAACAGGCTGCATTCTCAACAGTGCCAAATGTATACCATGTAAGCCTCAACTTACACCGTTCAATCTCATCCTGTCTGCAGGGTCTGTGCCTGATGCTTTGAGAACAGCCATTGTGACAATCTGCTGCAAGGGTGGCTCCTCTATAAACCCATGTAATTTTAGGCCCATCAGCTTCACCAACCTTATATGCAAAACCATGGAACATATCATAGCAAAACTCATTTATGCAGATATATACAACCTAAATGAGCTAGACCCTACTCAGTCTGGTTTTCTGAGTGGCAGTTCTACCTTCTGAACCTAGTGCACCCTTTTTTGGGAAAGTTGCATGGGCTATGGACAGAGTTCACTCTGTGCACTCTGCTTATCATGCCCTGGGCATGACAATTGATACTATTCCTCACTCTGGAATAATTGAAAAAATTAGGCAAACCTAAGGTAAACCCCTATTGTTGTTCTCTGGATTGCAAACTGGCTATTCAACAGCTGTCATGTTGTGGAAGTTGCTGGTCCACTCATTGAATGTAAAATTGTAATGATTGACATGCCGCAGGAATCCATGTTAGGCCCTCTCATGTGAATGGAATATGCACATACCTGATGTACTGAAAAAGATCTAAAGTTGAACTGCAGTGGAATTGTGTTTGGCAAAAAGTGCCCCCATTTCATGTGTTATAAGTGGTCGTCCTCTTTAGGCAAAGACAGTCATAAGACTCGTGGGCACTTATGCAGTCATCTTTCTCTCATTTCAACATCATGTTTCCACCATAGTCAGGAAATCCTTCTATTTGCCCAAGTTACTTACCAAGGGAGTATCTTCAAGAGCCAAAAGGGTGATCTTACCCCCTCATACTGTCCTTATCAGACCCAGCGCTGATTATAATGATCCCTTTGGTATGTACAAATCCAAGTATTGAAGACTTCTAACTATGAAAATGAAAGGTTTTAAATCCTTCAACTAGCCCAAATGATTAGCATGATTTTCCTTCTACTCAGTAGACTACCAGCTGCTCCTACGTATCCTGTGTCTAGCTTTTCCAGCTGTGAAAGGCACATTCTTATCTGACCTTCTCTTTCTTTGCAAAACTAGTGTCCAGACTAAGTACCTAAATCTACAACAAAACATAAACAAGACTCATTTGAGGAACAAGTATATTCCCAGCCTATAGAATAAGTTGCCTCTACAGACCAAGCAAAGTACAATTTTGGCTACCTTTAATACTATTCTTAATGACTGGATTGGTAGACACAGATTTACACCAGACTTATTATGTAAGTCCCCGCTTGATTTGGGAGATAAGTAGTATTAAGTACTTGACAAATGTGGCAAGGACTTAATGTGTCTACTTAAAGGTATATGTGGCTAGGCAACTTATGGTTCCTGTAATTTCTTGCCTAATATTATTTCTATCTTCCTATATTCCTGTGATTTTCTATGGCATATGATTCTCATTTGTCCTTATAAAAAAGATAGCTGGTAGTCAAGCAATCAGCTTGCAGTTTGATTAAGTCTTTGTGTTTGATTGCAAGATAGTTGAAAGTGCTTACTAAATGATTAAAGGATTATCTTGACACAATCTTCTGGATCTTTTTTTTATTTTTTTCAATATTTTTGGCTCATTGGACATAATTTTGTAGGTGCGTCAGTCATGTGTTTCATGGTCTTGTGATATTTTAGCATTTAAGGGAAACTTTCAGTATATTTCAATCAGTTTAATGAAGTCTCTTTGCATAAAAAAAGTATTTTGGCTTTATTTTAGTATTTATTTTAGTATTTTTGGTTAGGGGTCACCACAGCAGATCACTGGTCTGCAGATTGATTGGCAGTGGTGTTTTTACAGTGTTCAGTTGCAAGGCTGGTGCCCAACCTTAACAGAAGGCACATGCACCTACTTGCGTGTCTTTAAATATTCACTTGACCGCAGGGAGGACATGCAGACTTTGCATGATGAGACAAAAATCACTTACTGATTTAGTGAAGTTTTCTGTTTTTCCTGTGAACACGCTGGTTCTTCTGTTCTAATAAAGAATCTTTGTGTAGAAGAAATAACATACATAAACATTTACTGACTCTGATTTATGCATTTGTTATTGCCATATATGCTCAATAAGTCCAGTATTAAGCTATGGTGCTCCTCATACATAATGGAAGTTTTATTTATATTTATTTATTTATTGCATTTGTTGACTGGGAAAGTCCACTGGGCTGGGAAGAGCCCATTTTCAGTGGAGGCCCGGGGAGAAAAGCTCCACAGTATTACATACATAAGCTCCACAGTAATAGTACTACATCAGACCCAACCTTTCACTGACCAGTCAGCATTTCTTGCATTTGCTGCAGACATGAGGAATAATAATCTGGTTTATCATAAAATTACATTGGTAAATTGACATTAGCAGATTCAAAGCAATATTGTACACATGATCATTCTTAGTTAATTTGGTGTCATTAACTAACACTAGCAAAGGATGGGTTACCAATCATTCATGCAGTGCGTATGATCGGTTACTCATATATGCAGCATATATGAGTAACAGATCATACATGCTGCATTATTAGACCTTCCAAAAGCATTTGACATTTTTTACCACAAATTACTATCGATAAACTCATTCAGCTTGAGGCCTACATTTAAGTAGTTCAGCGAGTAAATAGCTGAAAGGGATAACTCAAAAAATAACAATCTCAGGTTAATTATTTGTAATTACTGATCTGTCCAGGGGAGTCCATCAGGGCTACATGAATGGAACACTCTTATTTTTCTATTTTCGTATATTGTAACTTCAAGTTATAATTTGTAGTTAACGAGATACACTAATGTTGCAAAGTGAGCAGTATAGGATACCTCCACTAAGGATGCTGAAGTAATTCAGGGCAGTTTAAACAGTATCAATAGCTAGTGTTATAAAAGATGTCTCTGTCATTGCTATTAAAAGTAGGTTTTTCAGATTCAGAAAAAAAAGATATGCACCTTAGTCACAAAATTAAAGAGGAGATACTAAAAATACAAAGTGAAATAAAAGACCTAAAATAATTAAATTCAGCTTTCACTAGTGTGAAGTATCAAGTCAGAAAGGTTTCCTCTGTATTTATTTACTGATTGACATTTGATTACCGGAAAAGTCTGACTAGGTAGAAACCAATTTTCAGGGGGGCAAGGAGGGAAATCTCCAAATTGTTGCAAAATATTTTAAGAGAAATAATTTTACAATCTTCAAAAATAAAACAAAAAACATCTGCAGTTTAAATAATTATAACAAATTAGACACAACATAAAAAACATTGATTAAAAATTGCTACAAGTTTATGACAATCATTTAATATTTAGAAAAAGTTTAGACAATTTGTATAGAAATTAAAGCAATATGAAGTGAATGAAAAAACAGGCTTATGGTATATTTAGAGAGAAAGTCAGGGGAACAGAATTTGATAGAAGTAAGGAAGCAAGTGAAGAAGGGAGAGCAAGGAGTTATAAGGAAACGTACTTAAAGGCATAATTACTAGCTTGCAGGAAGTCTTTGTACCCCTATCCACACATCTGATCAGGCCAGATATAGAATACAATGGCACTATTTGCAGCTTATAAAGAGTTAATTGATTCAGATGGAGAACATTCAGATAATCTCTATTAAAGCAAAGATGACGGAAAAGGTGAATTGCAGACTGCAGGAAATCTCTTATTGACTACATGGTATACACACCAGTGACTGACATTGCTTTGTTTCATTTTACCTAGAATGTCTAATCAGCAATTCCATCACACAATCTCTTAATTTATTGCATAAAATTGACATAACTAATATAAGAGCTGTGATAGACTCATTTGTTGTACAGTGAAGTTAAGCAGCAAACTTGCATTCATTGAAAAAAAAAACAGGAGTTATAAGTATATGGGATGCAGAAAATATCAGACCATGATAATGTCAATCCAACTTCTTAAAGACAAATGGATCATAAGCTTGACAACAAAGCCAGAGAATTCATTAACATTATTTATTGACAATGAGTTAATATGTCGTCCAAACTGCCTGGGACTGACTTTGGCTTTGGTAAGGACATATAGAAGACTGTAGATATCCATACCTGACTAAGCAAGGGAAAGATCAGTAGGTCTATCAGGATTTGTGGCAATAGTTGATTGGTGTTCTGTACGTCACATTAATTCACTAGACCAAATAACCAGAAAAATGCAGAAATGGTGCAAAAAGGCTATAGCACTATTTTCCACATGAAGGGTACCTCCCTCATATCATAACTTCTCTGTACATCACGTTTTCTTGCAACTATTGCAACTGGAGAATTTCAGGTTGTTGTTAGTACTGATTTGACAAAGTATTCTTCTAAAATCTGAATGATTTTCCAAAAATGCATTTTATCCTCTTTCATGCTCTTAGGTGCTTATATTTTATGTGCGAGCAAGGCTGATAACACTGAGCCAATTCCAAAAGACTTGCTGTTGGAGTAAGTGTCTTAATCCAGTGTGAGACCTATCTATCAGGTAGACTTATGGCGGAGTAAGTCACTTACACTAAGAGTAAGCTTTTTGGAATCAAGACAGGCTTATATCAGAGTATGTCATTTACACAGACAATATGACTTTTGGAATTGGACCCGGTGAGTGCCTCTTTCAACTTTACTGCATCAGTATGAGCGTTGATTTACTAGGGAGACTGCAAGGATTATGGAGTTTTGAATATAGTGCTGTTTGTCTCATTATAGGTGCACTAAATAAAATATGCAAAAATTCCATTATGTAAGGATAGCAGGGTAGCTCTGCAAGACAACAAGACAATAAGGCACTCACTCTTACAGGGTTTAAAGCAACCTGGTTGATACACTTTTTTTAAAAAAAATCTGACTATTAATTTATATCCCAGTATTAGCATTATGACCTGTGTTGAAATATGTAACAAAACACTTGGCTTCTATTTATGCCTTTGACAGGCAATATTTTTAGTTTTTTTAGATCTTATAAATGTGTTCATACAGCTGTCTTAATTTATTAATTGACAATAAACTTTTTTTTTTATTTCAGGACGGTTAAAAAAAGAAAATCTCCACCTGATTATACTCAACTACTTAGATATTTCTTCAGTTAACATTGTTTTTCTTGGCTGCAAAACTACAATGATATAAGCGTTGTGTTCATTACTGCATAATTGTCAAATTTGCATTATATGGCACATAACATTTTAATGCTTATGACCCAGATATTGCAAGATACACATTATGTTTTATATCTTCTGCAGAGTTCAATCTAATTACACACCTCATGGAGGTTAATCAAGCATCTTTTAGCATCTGTTTCATTTTTGCAGCATTCTGGCAAAAATTACATTCCATGTGATATCCAGCGTGAAGAAATTTGCAAGCAGAGAGGAAAAAAAAATCTGCCAAAATGAACATATTTACTTGCTTTCAAGAGCACATGGGCTTTAAAATAAAAATAGTTTTAGAAGAAAAATGGGCTAACTACCACAACCAGAAATTATTTGACTGAATGGGAATTGAACAAAGCACTTGATATTTAAGGAATAGTTGATAAGTCTCGAAAAGTACAATGTATCTGAAAAGGTACAATGTGCCTCATTACTGTAAATTGCTCAGAAAGAAACTTTGACTGAGAATGGAAAAAACTTAACAGTTAAGAGAGAAGTTTGGTAATTATTACAAACCAAAAATAATTAATTAATTAAAAAATTAAAAATAAAAAAATAAAGAAAATGTATTTTATTCACCATCTATTATACCTCTCAACTGTACAGATTTTCATAGAATGTCCAGATGTTTGTCTCATATTCTGTCTATTTTTTCAGAGAATTGTGCTTTTCTGGTAAATTATTGGCTAATCATTAAAGACTGAAGTCAGAAAATAACAGATGTTTGAGTTTCAGACTTCATACACTTCAGAAAAATTCATGCTAATGCAAAACTTGTTATTCTATCAACTTTCTAGGTTTGTAAGAGCAATATTTACAAATTGTCCCTATTTTGGGGTCTTGGACCCCACACATTATCTATGTCTTTGTCCAGACCTCTTGACGTTGAGAGCTATGAACATCTGTCCTTTAAAGAGGCATTTGGACTTTTAAAAACTAAAGATGCTTATGTTACTTAACTAATAAACTGAGTCAAAAACTGCAAATTTGGTAAACTGAGTACCTTAATAATGAAAGTCAGAAGAGTTGGTGGTATGAAAATAGTGCAAGGTACAGGCTATGAAAAGAAGCAGACAAGCACTCATCAAACAATTTAAAAGTTTTCAGAACAATTGTAATTACATGTACAAAGTTAAAACAATAGTTGAGGAAACGTGTGAGTGTAACGGAAATGTGGATCAAATAAAAAAGCAAAAAGTAGAAATGAATTGAGAATGTGTTTTAGAATTAAAGGATATGAATACAGAACTGTGCAAGAATGCACTGTATATGTAATGGAAATGAGAAAAAGAAACATAGGGTATGCATAAAATATTGTCCAGTTTGAATTCAAACCTCATGCAGGAGACAGATATAAGGATGGCAGGAAGTGTTATCTTCCTTTTAATAAATTATGTAGATTCTGTGCTACTCAGAATCATTTATCAAAGGTGTGTGAAAGAAAAGACGAGTTTATTTAAAACAATCTCCATGCTTTTAAAAAGAAAGAGGTGGGAGGATGGCATAATGGTTAAGGTGTTTACCTTGGAGACACAAGGTGCAGGGTTTGATTCTCACATAGGGTAATTGGCTAAGCTTAAAATGGCCCACAGGGTAGTTAGTCTAGTACTAATCTATGAATCAGTGAAACATGTTAATGAACTGTTGTTGGCACCAATAAAGTGAAAAGAGTTGATACCATGAAGTTAGAAAATGTATTAAAGACAATAAGATACAAATTCATGTCATACTTTTATCAAAAAATACTCAGAATTGATATAGAAACACTGAATTTAAACTAAAAAAGTAAACATTGTAATATTTCGGGTACATTTTATTTGAATCACTGCATTTTTAATATGTTGAGCAAAGAGCTATGGACATATTATTAACACATTCTGGTGGAAATTAAATCCATAGTCCAAAAGCTACATGTATATATAAAATAAGAAGCATGAGATCCTGTTTCAAATTATAGCATTTCATTAAATTAACTATTCTAATATTTAGGTCGCTTGGTGTAGAAATGTAAAACGATTTCACTTTGTGAAAAAAATATCTAAAAAAATAGCCACAATCAGACAGTCATAGAGACATCTTGAATATCATATAGAGCCATATCAATGATATAAGGCATGACACGGCCAACTTCTTTACAAGCTAAGTACATTTCCAGGGGAATGGCATGTGAAAGTAAATCCTGATGCTATCTCAGTGATATAGGTTGCCAAGAAAGTATCAGTAGATCCAAAAATAAGATAGATCAAGAATTGTCATGAATGGAAATCTTGTATGCTCTTACGAAGCAATTCAAGTTTACAGGTTCATAATTTGATACAAGGCAATTGCATATCAGTCCATTTTTGGCCTTGCTTAAGACACCCAATATTAAGAGTTACTTTTTGCCTCAAGGAGGGGTACACAAGATGGGTCAGTGAAAAATGTGAGAGTGTCCATTCAATGTCATAGTCTTGAAGGTCACTAGGCTAATACTTTAACAAGTGGGCAGTTTGCTGAAGGAATCTGTCTTGCCAACATGTATTGTTAGTTTGTTAATACAGATTAAGAGCCTTTAAATGCATATTTGAGAAACCTTTAGTTCTGTAAAGGCATAGCAGTTCTAGGTGAGTGGGCATGGCTTTATACCCCAAAAGGCCAAACATACATCAATTCACGGGAGTGTGTAGGTAAAACAATTAGTCTATTTAGCTAAAGACTCAAGGCCTGTTATGTTTGGTTAAAAATCTCTAGGGTCTTTCTAGTTTAGTGAATGTTTTGATAGGTAGATGACAAAATGATCATTCTATTAAATAATGGAGCAGATAATAGATCAGAATAATGGAATAAGACTTCATTGTTTATGGATATGTTGTTTGTTATTACTTGCACTACATACATGGATTGCCTATCAACAGCAGAGACATGATCATCAAAAAATAGAGACATTCACAAGTGCACCCACATCTCTAATGCAGTATCATTTTAAAGTATGTGTCATATACATGGTATTATGAGTAATTATTTATTTTTCAAAAGTGCATTATACTGCATTTTATAACATTTTCTTTGAGGCTATTGTCTTTGCACAAGTTGTTTTCATAGTGCAGCCCATCCTGGAGTACCTTCATGTTTGTGAGTATTCAAATAGCAACCCCTAGTTTACAGATGTAAGTAAAGTTTTGTTAACCATTGGCACAGGGCATTGGTTTGTAGATCAAATAACTAAATGCCAAATAGACGAGGACCCAGTACCAAGCAGTGAGGAACCCAATTGTGACATGTTTACTTTCTTTAATTTCTCCAAATCTTTTGGGTTTCTAATACCATGACGGGAAAAGACCCCATTCCTAAGTCAAAGTACGATTAAAGTTCATGAAATTACTATTTTTTCACTCTTTGATATCAGCCAAAAGTGCTCTTCACAGCACCTGCAATGTGCCCAGTAAAGACTCCTTCTGCAATTCATACAGAGTTACATAAACTGGTAGCATATTTAAATAGGATTGTAGACTCTTTTATAAGACCTGTTGCTCCTACTACTATTGGAACTATCTGGGTATCTATCTTGCACATTATTCTCATTTCTGCTTGCAAATCCTGATATTGTATGACTTTGTATCTCTCTGTACGCAGAACATTGTAGTCGCTGGGTGTGGCAATTTCAATGATCCGTGCTACTTTTGTCTTCTTTTCCTTTACCACTATATCTGTTTTTCTAGCATCTATCTTTTGAACTGTTGGTAATGGGTGAGCCCATGTGATGTAGAATTCATAATTTTCTATGATGTTTTGTGGCTCATATTTATAGTGTTTTTCAGCCACTTCAATACCATAATGTTTGCAAAATCCCCAGTGCAACAGTCTTGCCACATTATTATGCCTTTCAGTTTACAGTCCTTCTGCCATTAGTATGTCACAACTAGCAATGAGGTGTGCAACTGTTTCCAATTCTGTTTTACAAAACCTGCAATTGTCTGTTTCTCCCACATGTTCAATGGACTTTTTAAACCAACATGTACATAGCCCACTGTCTTAGGCCACCAGTATTAACCTTTCATCTCTTGGTTTAAATTCACTTCTCCTTTACCATTAGTATGTTCATTCCTGATCAACATGAGGTTCTTCCAGAATTTTTATATACTTGCTACTATATTTATGCTTTTTCCACATTTCTTGCCTTCTTATCTGGTCCTTCACCTTATATTCTTTCTTTTGTTTTGTAGCACATTCAGTTGCTGCCTGATTTTTATCTACTTGTGGTTTGATTTTCACTTCTGCTTGATGCCAATATGCTTCTGATAGCCTAAGCAGGGAAGTCATCTTAGATTTATTTTTCTCATGTTTCAGAACTTTCACTACATTTGGGTCTTGTGAGGTCAGCAGATAAATGTGGAGTCCCATGACTGCAGATCTATACATGTAATCAATTTCAAAGAGGCTCATACCGCCTTCAGAATGGAGAATATATAATCTCGGTATGCACTTATTTTTATAAATCATTTGGTGAGCATGAAGCATCCTTCTTGTTTTCCTATCTAATCTATCCAGCACATTTTGGGGCCAGTCAATTACTCCAAAACTGTAAGTTAGGACAGGAAGAGCAAATTGGTTTATAGCTTGAATTTTGTTCCTAGATGTCAAAGCTGTTTTCAGGAGTAATTTGTCTTTTAAAATACTCCTTACTAAGTTTTATTCACATTTGTTCATGTTTTATTGTTGATCCTTCATCAATTCCCAATATTTATATTGCTCAAGTTCTTATATATCACATTCTAGTCCCAAACTGATGTTTTCTTGGTGCTGCAGTTTTCCTGCTTTAAAGGTTGCTTTTGCACATTTATCAAGATCAAATTACATTCTTTTATCATCTGAAAAAGTTCTGACAACTTGCAGTTGTGCTTTTAGTTCATCTGATGACTTATACACGTTCAAATCATCGACAAAGTGAAGATGAGAAGGCTTTTACTTTGTTGTTTTCTAGAAGCCACATTTTTGCCATGACCTAAGCTGTTAAGTAGACAGCTTAATGGATTAAGGGCAAGGCAAAATAGCAACGGTGACAGGGAGTCACCCTGGAATAGCACCCTTTGGATTTTTATCCCTGGAATAATAAGTTGTCCTTTATCGTGGCTTAATTGCAAAGTGGTCTGCCACTATTTCATGGTCACTGTAATGTAACTGATCAGTGTAGGTTGCATCTTATATATTTTTAAGCACTCTTTTATCCATGAATGTGGGATACTATCAAATGTTTTTTTATAGTAAATCCAGGCCATACTTAAATTGATCTGTATGACTTTCTTTTATTGCCCTTTTGTTCTGTTGCCATAATTTAGTTTTCTTTTAAATGACTATAAACTCTGTCGGCATCAATTCCAGTGTATAGTTTATATGTTGTTGGAAGGCAAGTTTTTGGTCAATATTTTTAGGGTAGGTTGCATGTTCACTCTTAAGTAGGAGCATTGTTTTTCCTGTTGTTAGCCATGTTGGTGTCTGATTGGGGTGTGTATATAAATAATTCTTCTTCATGGCTAAATCTCTATGAAAAGATACTAATACTTTTAAACAGATGTTAGTTACTTTGTCTGGGCCTGGGGTTTTCCAGTTAGAGGCTTTTCTTAACTTTATTTCAATCTCTCTGGTTGTTACTTCATTCCATTTCATATCCTGTACCTTTTAAACTTCTTATTCTTTCTTTTACTTCTTCTATCCATTTAGCATCTTTGTTATGTTCCACAGGATCTTTATAGATACTTCTCCAAAATGTACCTAGTTCTTTTTCTGGTGGTCTTTTAATTCCTTTTATCTTATTTCCCAATTCTCTATAAAACGTTTTTGGGTAATCAATAAATTGCTTATTTTGTACTTTTCCTTTATATTTGTCTGTGTATCTTCTAAATTTTTCTACCTGTGCTGAGATATTTAGTTTATTTGCGATAGTGCATGATAGATCCTGATCTGTTGATCCTAATCTGTTCTAATACTGCACATTTCTTTTATCACATCTCTCTTTCTATGTATTTTTATTGATGTGTTCCCTTTTTATACTCTTCTAATAGTGACAGTTCTTGTCTTAGTTGCTTTATAGTTTTCTCTATTCGATACTTCCATGATGGTATTTGGTTTCTCCCCTTTTTCTCCTTCACTACCCTATGTTCTTGTGGTAGAAATTTACAAGTTATTAATTTAGCTGCACAGCAATATATCCTTTTTACTTCTGTTATATCACATGGCTCTCTATGGACAATCCTCATTACTGTGTTCATTTGTTTTATCAAACTTCTGACTTTTGGGTTTTATTGACCTTCTGCACTCTCTTTCATTGATCTTAATATGTCTATCTCTATTAAGTCAAGCAACTCTTCTCTTAGCTCGGTTTCTTCTAGACTGAGGGCACATTTTTTGTTTTCCATTTCCTGTGAGTATTCTATAGAAAGTTCTATTATATCCTCCTGTGGCACATTCTCTTCAATTTCATCCTGTGTCATCTGTTACTCTGTCATATGAGAACTCACCAGCCTATCACTCCTCAACATTAACTGTGTCAGAATTTCCACATTTTCATGTTCCTTCCCTTGCTGTCCAGCTTCAAGTGGATGTTTATACTGGTTTTCTGTAGAAGGCTCCAAAATATCTTCATATGATACTTGACCAATTGCTTTCCATTCCACTGGTTTCCTCTTAATTTGGAGTTACATTGTTCTGTCCTGTTGTGGTGCTTTCTAAATTAGATTTTCTACACTGAATATTTCACTTTGCAGGTACTTCATGACTTCAGTTTCTATTTCTTTGACTTCTCCATTACTGATCTACTTTTCCTCTTTGTCTTCTTATTTTTTGTATTGGAAAGTTTTCCATTGTCTAGATTCTTTTGCCTGTATTTCTCTTCAAATATCTTTGGTGCTGTTTTTTTTTGTATTGATTAGTTTTGCTTTCTCCTTTGCATAGATATTACAACATATTAAATCTCTTTTTCTTTCACATGTTCATACGTCTTCAGGTGTCTCCTGATCTTCCTGTTTCTCCTTACTTTGGGGACTGGTTCCATCATGCTGTGATGTTACCTGTGTTAGACCTTCTACATGGAATTGTTACTTTCCTGTGTAAGAGAGTCAATAGAAAGGTAAATTGTAGGATTACTGTTTCAAATGATAAGATTTATATTTGCATTTTTCTACAAGATCTTAATAAAGTGATTAAATGGGGAAAATTTTCTATTGTTTGTAGCTGATGAAGCAATTTTAGCAGTGCCAAATGGTACTCTTTTCAATACCAGACTAGGGATTTTGACAGAAAATCTAAAAGAGGAAAAGTCAAAGTTGAACACATCTAATGCACCAGTAAGAAGTCAATGACTAACTAAACTTCCATTTGAAATTTTTGCATCACCAGATGCATTCCAAACATTATTGGACAAGTCCTTGAAGACATGAAAAGTGTTGTAAATATGGCTAAACATGGTGAGAGCATCCATGTAATGAGAACAAGAGAAAAATATAGATGACAAGTTAGGACAGCATAATTTCTGGATACATTTATTTTTATTTGTTTATCCTTTGTTGATTGGGTTAGTCCCATGAGGCTCATAGCCTCTTTTCAGAGGACACCTAAGGTGGCAGTTTTACTACTAGGGAAATTTTCAGCTGGGCATTGGAAAACTTCCCTTGGTCTATTCAATAGGTATTGTGGGATCTTTTACATCTGCCAGAGCTACCACCAACTCAAACAGATTGGCCTTGGCTTAACATCTCATCTGAAGGATGGCACACTTAGAAGTACAGCAACCCTCTTATTCTATACTGTAGTGTCAGCAATCAATCTATCTAGTATGGGAAAAGAATACCCAGCCTTCTTTACCTAAAGCAAATGTGCTACCTGTTGCTGCTGACACTACATAAGCACAACTGTAAAATAAGAGTGACAAGTCTAAAATGCATATGTGATATTTTAATGTCAGAGAAACTAAAACCTGATGCAGAAAAGTAAAAAAAATGTTTTTTTCAAATGCCAGCAACAATTGATAATTAGACATTGCATATATTTTAGGAATGATGATGCATCTTACAAAGTTTATACCTAACATGCTTAAAGAAGAAAGCCTTTAAAGCTAGATATAATATGAGAATTGAATTATGAACAGGAAAATGGTTTTGAAATTCTCAGGAAACTAGTTATATCAGTGCTTAAAATAGTATAATGTGAATAATCATACTGTATTACAAACAGATGTCAGTCAGAAGTATGCAGAAGTTGTGATCCTACAAGAAAACAGATCAGTTGCCATGTAGTCAAGAACTTTTACAGATGCATAAAAGAAATATTTACATATAGAAAATGAAATCTTACCAATAGTGTAGGGATATGAATATTTACACAAATACATCTGTAGTAAAGAATTTCAGGATGAGATACATTAAAAACCCTTGCAAATAATATTATGAAAGTATTTGCTAAAGGCATATCTTTAGATAGCAAAAAATGTTTATTAATCTGCAGAAGTATTATCTGAAAGTAAAATGCAGACTTAACATAAAATACACAGCACAGATGCATTGAACAAAGCATTTAGAGCATGGTGAGTTTCTAGTACAACCAAAGAAGCTTTTCTTAGTTCCACAGTTAGCAATTACAGAAAAAAAAACAGAAATATGGAAATACATTTCGATAACTTTGAGCAATGCAGTTAATGAAAAACTTTACAGTTTGAAGCTGGCATGAACAAAAATCTTCAGTAGGAAGATTAATTCAGCTGCATTTTTTCTTCAATGAAAATCATGTTGTCAAGGGCTAAATCTTCAATGCTAACAATGTAAATAATATCTGCCAAGAATGCCACTTCAGCAGGCTAAGAAATGAAGAATCATACTGCATTCAGTACATACTGTGACAACAATTAAAAATAATAGCTGTTCCTTACCTAATACAAGGCCATTTGTGGAAAAGAAAGGACAGATATTTGTTCCCGTTCAGACAAGCCTTTTTTTTTCTATGTGATGATAATGATTTCAAGTTCCTTGACACAGTCAAACTGACAGATACTACAAGTACAATATTGTAAATAATTCAGATTGTTGCACTGCAGTATATAGTTTCATGACATGGGATTCCTGATGCAAATGTCTAAAACACAAAATGAGGGCTTCATTAGACTTACATGAGAACAGGAGATTAGACATCTGATCCACACTGTCCATGGTCAAATGGGCAAGTAGAGAAAATGAACAATGAAAAATGTCATGAAAAAGAGGTGTAGATAAGGCTATGAGGATAGCCATCTCAGTTTTTGAAAATGATCAACAGTCCAGTGCAAGGATTTACTGTATTACCAGCTCACTTGTTAGTGAGAAGAGCATGTCACACACCACTTCAGCTTTGTTACGCATGCCTCAAAATCAACAGAAAGTAAAGACAAGGGGTGAAAATCTTTCACAGAATGGCCAAGAAAGCCAAAAAAACAGAAAGGTCATTGATACATAGTTTAATTCTGTAAACCTCCTTAGAATAAGGTTCATGGGATATATGCAAATGAAGCCATTAAGGGCATTCAAATATTCCTTTTCTAAGGCTGCTAAATTACAGATTTTAATGATGCATTCCGTGCTTTAAACCCATCCCCAGTAGCTGAAGACATGAGAGAAATCTTAATAAGAAATCCAGAGAGCAAAAAACACTGATGTGATTTAAACTGTGGGAGACTAACTGATTTTCAAACAGAGAAAATGCAAGAGTACAAACATATGGAGAGTCTACAGGCTGAAGCTGAAGGAACTGGTAAAGCAACTGAACAAAGATCCTATGTTGTTCTTGTACCAAAATCAAATCAGAAAAGCAAGAATTGTGGACATTTGCACAATAAGAAAAATCAAAACTCAAGGAAGGAGAGAATGCAAAATTGTGGCAGCAAATCTTCTTACAATGAAATGGAGACTTGGACAAATGTGACAATTTGCAGCTATAGAAAGATGTTCCTCAAGTTGTGCCTCCACAAAAAGTTGCAGTACAGCAATAACTGCCGCAAAATTAAACACAGATATTCAGGGTGACTAAGTATTTCAAATATCCTGGATAGGTTAGATGTCTGTAGAAACCAGACAGATATATGGACAGTTCAAGAGCCGATTGTGATAGTAAAGCTTGAAATGTAACATTTA
This sequence comes from Protopterus annectens, assembly GCF_019279795.1. Lineage (NCBI taxonomy): Eukaryota > Metazoa > Chordata > Ceratodontiformes > Protopteridae > Protopterus > Protopterus annectens. The sequence continues at coordinate 262,316,411 of NC_056744.1, read as the reverse complement.
GTAAAATGTCTTTTGAACATAGTCAAAAACTTTATGCCAATCTAAAATGCCCATTATGTTTAGGACAGAACTAAGGTTGCATAACAGTTTATATCTATAACAGATATTGTAAATAAAAAGTAGAGAAAAAGGAGTCATAGTAGATTAAGTATATATACCTTTTGAAAGGTGTTTGTGATGCTGTACACCTTTATTGAGTTGTGTCTTAACAGCTAATGTGAAATAAAAACAATTCCTCCATATTTGTGATTCTAATCATCCTGACAAGCACCTGTATGTCACATAATATTTTAAAAAGATACCTATATGCTCACTGGAGTCAGCAAATATCTTCTTGATCACGTATTCACCTGTCATTAACCTTTGTAAAGTTTTGCCAGGGCATAATACAGTAAAAGTTTTAAGGTGTGATTATTAACCAGGTTTATTAAATAATATTTTTAAATCCTTCATTAAAATACTGTAGATAAAATGTGAAAGCATGATACCATACATTTGTTTTCACTGCATTTAGTCAATACTCGAAAAAAATTAATTACATGTGAAGCATTCAGATTACTAAGGAAATGTGGATATAAACTTAACATAGCCATATTTCTGTGCACCATTATTCTGCTGTATAGAAAGCATACTTGGGGCACCCACTGAAACTCTGATGACCATGCAAACAAAAAATGAAAGTTTGACCCCACACCCCTTAACCTGAATATACTAATTTTGAGATTGCAGTACCACAGAGCAGTATTGTTGTTAGGGTGGAGTGAATTAGGGGGCTAACCTTGGCACAAGATGTTAAGTCCTTTCTCTCTCCCCAAGGCCTGATCTAGGTAGGGATCCCCTGACTCATCTCAGGAACTGTATACTACTATGATATACAGTAGCAATAACTACATATTGACCCTACAAACTGTAGAGACCTACTTGAACTGAATCGCCCTCTACATTTTGTGTTGACTTCAACTCCTGCATTGCACAGAGTGCTTAGGTCTCAGAAACCACCCCTGAAACCTGGACTGTAGTTCATTCCACCATTCTGAAACAAAATATACAGTAGTGATAACTACTTATTGACCCTACAGACTGTAGAGAACTACTTGAACTGTATCTTCCTCTACATTTTGTGTTGACTTCAATGCCTGTAAGTAAAATGTATAGTACAACCTGTTGTGTACCTTTAAATTTGTGATATTCAAAGTTAATACATCTGTCCCTGTAAACAGCAGCATACACCAGTTCCTTGGATATAGTCTCTTAACATCCAACCATAACTCCTAGAAAGAAAACTTTTAACAGTCAGTAAAAGTAGAAACAAACATTATGCGTTAAATTAAAAATTTCAGTACTTCAACTCATATTAACACCTCTTGCTAGGGGTTCAAAATCCCTTACTGCACCTAATGCTACCCTTACTGATATTTTTTTTCTGAACCATGAGCCTCTTACAAGGTCTTCACCATATCAGTGTTAATCGCGTGGGACGTTATCATGGCCTTCACTTTACAATGTTTTCAAATTTCCCGACATGAATTGCGTGAATTAAATTGCACCACTGCCTTGTTTCTTTTCCTGTCTCACCAAGGCCTGATCTAGGTAGGGCTCCCCTGACTTGTCCCAGGAACTGTATACTGCTGCGATAAGTGTTACTGCTTTCAATTGTCTTGATTTGGTTATTTCTCTGTGAGAATCTATTTGATCACTGTAAACATGAAAGTTATCCAGCCTGTTAGCAGTAGAATTAATTAAGTTGTTTTACTGCATATCTTACGGAAGGTTAACTACTCTGTCTGGTTTCATGTCTGCTACTCTGATAATGTTCTCGCAGACCATGTTCTGCTTAACAGTATGATGAATACACCTTTAGTGCGTACAATTGATTTATTGTTCTACAGTTGATTATTCATTTCATGCTAGACAGAATGCTGAATAATTCATTGTCTTTATTCCTTGTCTATCAACAACCTTCCCCAGTAGGTACCTCTTGTAGCTTTCATGTACTTCTATATCATTCACTGAGATTTTTCCAGGGAAATTTTGTCAGTGCATTGTTATTTTAAGACTGTAGTTAATCTCTCTTTCCTTGTAGCATTCATGTACTCCTAAATCACTCGCTGAGATTTTTACCAGGGAACTCTTTTGATTGTGCATTGTTTGTTTCTAACACTACAGCTAACCTGCCAATCACTGTAGTGTTCATACACTTCTAAATCACTTGCTGAGATTTTTACCAGGGATCTTGTGTTAGTGCAATGTTTGTTTTAAAATCATAGTTAACCTGCCTATCCATATGTGGAAAAAAAACTTCTTTTCTTTGCCTATTTGCTGGCTCCTGGGTAGCCTAAAGTGATTTTGCCTACCACAGTAGCTCTAAAGCTCATTGCCTTTGTGAGTAATGCAACTGCTATTACAGGATACTGTCTTGAGCAAAACACATCTTGTACACTGTAATAAGTAATTTACATCTCTTAAACTGTGTTTTTCTACTGCTAAAATAGAATAACTGGTATTTTCTCTCAAATAATTTTGCTAAACTGTTTTATATACTGGACATAAGTATTTTTATATTGCCTTGCACTCCGTACATTTCATGCATATTTTGTTATGGATTTCTGAGAAGCTTTATTTTAAACTGATTGTTCATTTGAACTAAATGGGCAGGATTCACGAAGGCTTGCACGGAGTGTAAGAGACGTGCAACACTCCATGCAAGCCTCGCGATCCAGGAACAGCCCTAAACTCCGTGTAAGAGACCAGCTAAAATGTCTCTTACACGGACTGGGCATGGACATGCTAAATACCTCACCTGCATCCGAAAGGTATGCAAATGAGGTATATTAGCGAACCACGAAGCAGAAACCAGTCTGTGTAGGAGACGTTTTAGCTGCAGAAATGTGCTCAGTTGACAACTGAGTACATTTCTGCAAAATCCACAACGGAGCGATGTCAACTCCAAAAAAAGGTTGCATATGATTCAGGCAGCATGCCAATGGCCAAATATGTGGCCTTTGGCAAGATAACCCGATGCAAAAATATTACAAATATAATTTTTTTTTTGGCGATCGCCGATGTTTAAACCCAGCGCAGCCCCGCGCAAACAGTCTGCGCTGTATAAAACCATAAAAAAAGAAGGTTATAAACCCACAAATGTGGGTTTCATGCAATACATGGAATGGCAATGCAGGGACTAGCAGACTAAAACCAACATGGCCACCGTGCAGTGGTTGCTAAGGGGGGAAGCTGAGTCTAAGACATGTAACTAAGCATTGCGAGGAAAAAACCTGAAATGTTGCAATACTGTGCTATCTTCTCTCCCAACAGATGAGGAAACACAGTATTGTACGACCACCAGAACGTTTATTGGAAACAATAGTGCATAAAGTAGCAATACAAATAAATCATTTGAGTTAAGCGCTTTCACCTAATACAATAAAGGCTTCTTCAGAACTCATTCACAAAGTAATATGCGCCATTTTAAATAAACTTTTTGGCGCCAATCTTGTCTGACAGCACTTGTATTTAAAGTGCCACTGTGCCTGTTAGTTCGTATAAAATGTAACAAACATGTTCCGCTATACCTCCTCCAAATAAATACAATTTACTACAAATAGGTTTAAATAAATAAATACACAATATTTCATATAACTAATTCATTTAAAATTACTAATTCATTTAAAATGTATTTAAAATGTATTGAAATACATTCCACTAATGTTAAAAATTCCTAACAACTAGACTCTGTCTACCCGATTGTAGTAAAAATATGCACTTAAACTAAATTTAATACTATATATGTATAGTGTGTGTGAATGCTTGTTACAAAAAATTGGTTGTAAAAAATATTGAAAATGCATGTAACAACTCAATACTTAGAAAATATTAAAACTAACTATTGAACTCAGAGTATAAAAACTATATGTTAAACTCAGAGTGTGTGAAATTCATTGTTTACGGTTACGTAATGTGCAAACTTGTCTATGGACTGCTGTGTAAATAAATTACCTCCTATATTACCTAAGAACTATTGTTGAGCTTAAATTCCATCAATTTCACATAGTTTAGTTTATTTTAAACTAATTATATTTTGTGATGTTTAAAAACATTTTTTTAATTGTTTAAAAAAGTTTATTATTTATATATATTAATAATAACTTCATAAATTGTATATAAAGATAAATTAACTTGTTTAGTGATATGTACTAATAAATATACTTTGTTGAGTAAATTATTAAAAAATGTATATGTATATATAAACACATTAAATAAACCTCAATTTTTATATAAATTTTAAAAAACCATTGTGTTTATAAACAACTGTATATGGAAAAATATTAAAAAATGAAAAGTTAAAAATTAAAAAATGCTGTATGAAGGTTGTGGGACCTAAATACATATTAAACTAATAATGGCTTGATGGCAATAGTGTCATTTAATCCTGGTAGTGTGGCAGCATCTGTATATAGCTGCCACCAAATCTCTTTATAACTTAATTGTCCCTTAATGTTACCCCCCTTCCAATCAGATTTGATGTGTTCAATGATGGCAAATTTAAAACTATGTTGGTCGCCGTTGCTTTCAACATGTCTATATAAAGCATTGTTACGATCTTTTTTTCGAATACAATATGAATGATCGTATATTCTTTTTTTGAAAGCCCTCTCAGTCTTCCCAACATAGTATGCAGGACACATTTCGCATTTAGCAATATAAACCACATTCATAGTATTACAATTCCCCTTCTCACATCTGATTGTTGTCTTATTAATATTCCCTAATGTGATTTCTGTGTGAGTCATAATGAATCTACACTGATTGCAATTGCCACATTTTTTGGTAAATGTGTTCGTTTCACATCTTCTGCCTCTACTGTTTAATGTATTCCCACTTTCAAGAATTCTTTTCAAATTATGTGACATTTTGTGAACAATAAGTGGTTTCTCTCCTAGTATACGTGATAACTCAGGATTTGTTGTAAAGATGCCCCAATGTTTGTACAAAATTTCTTTCACCATATTAACAAATGGTGTGTATGGCAAAATGAAAGCCAATTTATATTTGTCAGAAAGGTTTAAGGCTGTCTCATTGACTGCAGGCAGAACAGCTCCTAAAATTGGAAAATATTTGATTTCCCTCTGAGATGTCACATATTGTTTGACATCCTGTAACATAGTTCTATTGTATTTCCTTTCTGTAAACATTTTGGTAATATGTTCAAACTCTGAAATCATGTCTTCATATCTGGATGTCATCCTGGCCGCTCTGATTAGTTGCCCCTTAAAAATGTTTCGCAACATCTTTTTAGGGTGATTACTGTCGTATTGTAAGTAGTCGTTGGAGAATGTGTTCTTCCTGTATATGTTGGATTTGAAACCTTTTTCATCATTCGAAACAATAGTATCTAAATAAGGTAAACCTTCCTTGCTAATTTCATATGTAAATTTCAAAAAATCACTACTGTTATTTATATAGGTCATGAAATTGTTTAATTCATCCATATTCCCTTTCCATAAGATGTAAATATCATCCAAAAATCTCGTGTAGTGGGAAATATGTGTGAAGAATTCACTCTTAAATAGTATTTCTTCTTCCCAATGCAACATGACAAGGTTGGCATAAATGGGGGCACTTGTTAAAATCATCAAACTTGCATTCACTGCTTAAAAAATTGTTCAGATAACAGTTATTGCTATTGTCCTCCTTAGACTTATTTTGTAATCTAGGTTTAAACTCAGTACCTTTGTTGGCCTTAAAAGTACCCACTGAATTAGCGTAGGTCTTTACAGGCTTTAAAGATTTAACCAACCCTCCATTCAGGCCCATTGTGTCAGGCACAAAATCTAAAACATTTCCATTAGGTAAATTAGTAGATGTTTGGTTAAAAGACATATACAAAAGCATTCCACACTTATTGAAAGATTCCTGGGATTTTTTAAGAAAATTCCCAATAGTTATTAATACCAGTGATTTGATTTATGTGACTATAGATGTCATTGATTTATTCTCATGCATACCTAGTGTTAAAGGTTTACAAATGTTTTGTGAGAGTATTAGAAAATACACCAAGTTTGATTGGGACAAAATATGTCTCATTATGGACTGCATGTCCTTAGTTTTGGAGAATAATTTTATTTCGTTTGAGGGTGAGTACTTCAAACAAAGCAAGGGAGTGGCAATGGGGTCAGCAAGTGCCCCCATTTATGCCAACCTTGTCTGTTGCATTGGGAAGAAGAAATACTATTTAAGAGTGAATTCTTCACACATATTTCCCACTACACGAGATTTTTGGATGATATTTACATCTTATGGAAAGGGAATATGGATGAATTAAACAATTTCATGACCTATATAAATAACAGTAGTGATTTTTTGAAATTTACATATGAAATTAGCAAGGAAGGTTTACCTTATTTAGATACTATTGTTTCGAATGATGAAAAAGGTTTCAAATCCAACATATACAGGAAGAACACATTCTCCAACGACTACTTACAATACGACAGTAATCACCCTAAAAAGATGTTCTTGAAACATTTTTAAGGGGCAACTAATCAGAGCGGCCAGGATGACATCCAGATATGAAGACATGATTTCAGAGTTTGAACACATTACCAATATGTTTATAGAAAGGAAATACAATAGAACTATGTTACAGGATGTCAAACAATATGTGACATCTCAGAGGGAAATCAAATATTTTCAATTTTAGGAGCTGTTCTGCCTGCAGTCAATGAGACAGCCTTAAACCTTTCTGACAAATATAAATTGGCTTTCATTTTGCCATACACACCATTTGTTAATATGGTGAAAGAAATTTTGTACAAACATTGGGGCATCTTTACAACAAATCCTGAGTTATCACATACTAGGAGAGAAACCACTTATTGTTCACAAAATGTCACATAATTTGAAAAGAATTCTTGAAAGTGGGAATACATTAAACAGTAGAGGCAGAAGATGTGAAGCGAACACATTTACCAAAAATGTGGCAATTGCAATCAGTGTAGATTCATTATGACTCACACAGAAATCACATTAGGGAATATTAATAAGACAACAATCAGATGTGAGAAGGGGAATTGTAATACTATGAATGTGGTTTATATTGCTAAATGAAATGTGTCCTGCATACTATGTTGGGAAGACTGAGAGGGCTTTCAAAAGAATATACGATCATTCATATTGTATTCGAAAAAAAGATCGTAACAATGCTTTATATAGACATGTTGAAAGCAACGGCGACCAACATAGTTTTAAATTTGCCATCATTGAACACATCAAATCTGATTGGAAGGGGGGTAACATTAAGGACAATTAAGTTATAAAGAGATTTGGTGGCAGCTATATACAGATGCTGCCACACTACCAGGATTAAATGACACTATTGCCATCAAGCCATTATTAGTTTAATATGTATTTAGGTCCCACAACCTTCATACAGCATTTTTTAATTTTTAACTTTTCATTTTTTAATATTTTTCCATATAAAGTTGTTTATAAACACAATGGTTTTTTAAAATTTATATAAAAATTGAGGTTTATTTAATGTGTTTATATATACATATACATTTTTTAATAATTTACTCAACAAAGTATATTTATTAGTACATATCACTAAACAAGTTAATTTATCTTTATATACAATTTATGAAGTTATTATTAATATATATAAATAATAAACTTTTTTAAACAATTAAAAAAATGTTTTTAAACATCACAAAATATAATTAGTTTAAAATAAACTAAACTATGTGAAATTGATGGAATTTAAGCTCAACAATAGTTCTTAGGTAATATAGGAGTAGATTTATTTGCACAGTAGTCCATACACAAGTTTGCACATTACGTAACCACAAACGATGAATTTCACACACTCTGAGTTTAACATATAGTTTTTACACTCTGAGTTTAACAGTTAGTTTTAATATTTTCTAAGTATTGAGTTGTTACATGCATTTACAATATTTTTTACAACCAATTTTTTGTAACAAGCATTCACACACACTATACATATATAGTATTAAATTTAGTTTAAGTGCATATTTTTACTACAATCGGGTAGACAGAGTCTAGTTGTTAGGAATTGTTAACATTAGTGGAATGTATTTCAATACATTTTAAAATGAATTAGTAATTTTAAATGAATCAGTTATATGAAACATTGTGTATTTATTTATTTTAATCTATTTGTAGTAAATTGTATTTATTTGGAGGAGGTATAGCGGAAAATGTTTGTAAAAGTCATTTTATTTACATTTTATACGAACTAACAGGCACAGTGGCACTTTAAATACAAGTGCAGTCAGACAAGATTGGCGCCAAAAAGTTTATTTAAAATGGCGCATATTATTTTGTGAATGAGTTCTGAAGAAGCCTTAATGTATTAGGTGAAAGCGCTTAACTCAAATGATTTATTTGTATTGCTACTTGATGCACTATTGTTTCTAATAAACGTTCTGGTGGTCGTACAATACTGTGTTTCCTCATCTGTTGGGAGAGAAGATAGCACAGTATTGCAACATTTCATGTAACTAAGCATTAGTAGGCAATCTCATGTAAATGAGGGTTCGGATACTGAATCTCACAGTCACATACCAAATGAGCACAGTCTGAGTAGTGTAAGAGATACAAAAGGGGGAGGAATAGAGTAGGAGATAGGTGACATCACAGGGGGGAATGGTAGAAAGAAATGCAGTTCATTGGAGGCCAGTGTAACATGACAGATGACAGGCACAGATCATGGAAAGAGGTGTGCCACTAGATAAGTCATGGAAAGTCAAGAAATGGAAGGTGTACACTGTTACCTACACCAAAGTTTCTTGCTGGCCGTGCATGCACACGTGTGCGTGCCATGAAGCGCGAGTACGACAGTGTGTGTGCGTGTAAGGCAGTGTGAGCATGTGGGAGCGTGTTGAGAGATGTTTAACACTGTTTGCGCGGGTGTGTGCGTGTGTAAGGCAGGCTGATTATGTTGGAGGCTGTTGGCAGACGTGCAACAGTGTTTGCGTGGGTGTACGCGCGTTTAAATCCGAATAAGTAGATTCTGAACTGTGTAAGCCACTGTGAGCGTGTTTCAGATAGTATGCAAGTTGCTCCCCCCTGAGGAAACAGAGAGGAAAAAGGAAGCAACAGAATTAATAGGAAGCTAGCAGGGATAATTGCTGAAGCTAGCAGGTGAAAACAATTAGAAGCAGGCAATTACACAGGCAGAATAGTAGCCCAGCCCAGCACTTAAAACTCTGCAAACAGTAGTGCAGGATGTTTCCATTAAGAGACACTGCAAGACAGGAGTAAGCTAATAGAAGTGAAAACTGAAAAATCTTCACTCAGAGCAGAAATGTTAGGGGCTGCCATAGCTGTCATAATGAGACATAGGCGACTTGCTGAGGGTGGTGACAATGCAGATGGTGCCAGACAACCCACAGTGAGGAGACGGAGAAGAGTGTACAGGCCCAGGGTCACCTACCATGGGTTACATGAGCTGGAGATAGTAGAGCGCTATAGAGTGGACAGAGAGCTCCTGCAGCAAATTGTTGAGCTGTGCAGGCCACGCCTCACACACAGAACCAACAGAGGGGAACCCATCCCAGTGGAAACCAAGGTATGTGTTGGCCTAAGAATAGTAGCAACAGGTACCTTCCAGATACCAACTGGTGATATGATGGGGATATCACAGGCATCAGCCTCCAGGGTACTACACCAGTTCCTGGATGCCATGTCAGCACATGTCGGTGATCATGTATATTTCCCCAATGCCCATGAGGTATTGGCCAGCAATATGCGTCTCTTCCAGCAAATAGCGGAATACCCTGAGGTACTGGGTGCAATAGACTGCATGCACATACGCATCAAAGCACCAGCCGGTGAGCGGGGTAGGGCCTACATTAACCACAAGGGCTTCCCCTCCATCAACTGCCAGGTTGTGTGTGATGCCCAGGGCATAATAATGAATGTGTGTGCTGGCTGCCCTGGGAGTTATCACGATTCCCACATCTGGCATTTGACGCAGCTGTACCAGACATTTGCCAATGGGGACATCCCACACGGACACCTAGTGGGGGATGCAGGTTATGCACTGGAGCCATGGCTGATGACACCCATCAGAAACGCACACACACCTGAACAGGAACGCCATAATGAGGCACACGCACAAACACGTAATGTGATAGAGCGTGTGTTTGGGCTGCTCAAGTCATGGTTCCAGTGTCTGGACACATCTGGTGGAGCCTTGCAGTACACACCAACTACATGTACCCAAATTGTCATGGTATGTGCTATGCTACATAATATGATCTTGCGAAAACAGCTGCAGCAGGACCAGGATAGGGCCGGGCCAAACAGCCCCCCACCATTGCCAAGGCCATCACAGGCAGAGCGTGACTCGGAGGAGCAACAACCTGAGCCTGCCCCAGTAGGCAGAAGGAGGCATGCCCAGTATGCCCTGGCCTTGGCAAAGAGGCAATGCATAGCACATACACTGGCTCAGTAGGAACCCTGTGAATGATACCCCTCTCTGACTCACTCATATAGTAACAGGGATGCCTAACATGACACAACCTGCTCTCAAACATGTACAGGGAGTGTAGTATGTGCATCCAACATAGACAGCCCTGCAGCACCACCTGAGGCATGATTGCCATGTGTTAAGCAATGTAACACCATCTAGTATATGCAAACATGAAGACCCTGCCTAACATCTCACCCTCACCAAGCATGATGCCACACTATGAAGACAAGAAGATCAAGTACAATAATTGGCTGAAGTAATGCAGTCAGTCAAAGGGGAGCCAATGTGTTACAGGCTGGGAAGATATGCGGAGTTTGACATGATGCACCACCTGCTAGGGGTGGCATGCACCTATCATGCCATGTCCCATGGATACTGGCAAAGGCTGTCAGTACCCACAGCATGCCCTGAATAGATAAGTCTCAAAACACAAACCCAACCGCATAGGTTCTACAAGGGATAGGAACCTAGATGTAATACTACCCCATGACAGATGTATAAACAGCAAGATGTGTGCAGTGTAAATGCACACAGTAAGGAGAATGTAGATACCAGTCCTGTAATAGAGAACTGGGCAAGGCTCACATCAGCACCCTAACACTACCAGGTCACACCTCATACTGTGCTGTACAGCTGCAAAACATGGAACAAGCTACAAAAGGAGGGTGACTAGCAAGAAATGGCAAGGATAACCACACCCCCATGTTGGTACCATAACAAGAAGCAGCATGGAATATCCATGGTCAAATACCAATGGCTAAAACTGCCTCACAGTATATAGCCTGCTGCAGACCACTGTCCTAATACCAGGAATAGCACCTGGCCTATGTCGGAATACATGAATATATCAAGCCCCCCAAACCACATTATATTGCTCGACTGAAGATACCCAGACATACACCGGTAGCATTGTACTAGCTCCAACACAGTAGGAGAAAATTCCCCAGATTCCATAAACCAAAATGCCCAGGAACAATGTACTACTCCCACAAGAGGGGTAAGCATACTGGATGTGATAATCAGCAACATGTGTACTGGATGGCAAGATGAGAAGTGTACCCCTCACTGGTAAGACCAGACCATAGAGTAAGCACACTGGATATACACACCCTGACCTCAGTCCCTGGCCAGAATACCACAGTGAAAAACATGTGTAAAGTATAGGTTGCAGCCCTCAAAACCGATGTTGAATCCACAAAAGGCCCTTTGCAAGTGCAGAATATGGGACACACCACAGAACATGTTATACAGGCATTCCATGAACACAGCCAGGAATGCTTGGAGTATGCAATCACAAATAACAACAACACACAATGCCATACACGCAGGCATCTGGCATGCTGGCCTCCAGCCATTACCAAACCATGCAAGAGAATGAGGAAGATAACACATGATAGAGCAAACATAAAAAGGGAAGTAATCACTGACGAGTAGTATGGCAACAACATATGTCCACACATACAATCCAAAGTCCAGCCACAACAAGTATAATCTATGAATCCAGAGGCAATGTGACGCCAGTACCAAGTACACAGACAACCACAACACCCCCAATAAATACAAACATATGTGATAGATGCATCCATGTATCCAAAGCAGAGGATGAGCTCCAACAACTCAGTACTGTCAACACTAGTCAGGAGGAGAAGGTAACCACATACACCACAAACCCAGTCCCACATAGACCTACCACAACTGTAAACCAAACACATAAACACAGACAAATATTCCCGGAGGCCTTAATTACAAACACACCACACCAACAGACGTCTCCAAAGTAGATCACAAGCAACCACAACCTTCAAACATAGCACATGCAACGAATAGTACGCAAAGCTGGTGTGCCAAACAGTCACAGGCCCGAAGGAGAAACAACATGCCTGATACAGTCGTAATAGGTGTCTGTATAGGCAGACACACAGCTGTCTCACACACCAGACTGAACAAGGGAAAGGGGTAGAGTAAGCTGCTTGTAGGTAGCCACAAAATGCCACAACACAAGTACGCAGGTCACCCCAAAGCAAGCAGAAATATGATGCACTCAATGTCCATGCTGGTGTGAATTACCTGAGATGTACCTCCCTGGTCAACATCAAATGAGACATGGATGGTCCCTCCGAGTATGTACCCCAGGGCGGGATGACACTGGCTGTGTGCAGCATCCAACCCTCACCAAGAATGATGCCACAGTACAAAACACAGAATGCTTATGTTTAACAGCTGGCACAGTTACAGCTGTCAGTCCAAGAGGGTGTAATGTGTGTCTGCTTGAGATGTCAAGCATGACAAGCCATGCTGCTGTTACAGGGATGGCTGTCAGCTGTTACCCGTGTGTGTCTGGATACTGGATAAGGGCTTTGCCGCCTCCATAAAGCCGTATGTAGGCAAGGCCAAAACGACTACCCACCACCCTAGAAAACATAAGTGGTAGGAAACATAAGGGTAATGCTGACCAATGCCAGATGTGTAAACTGCAATATGCATGCCCCTGATGCACTTCCCATTATGGAGAACATTGATGCCTGTCCAGTGACAGAAGCCTGCTGCAGGCCTAGTGATAGCACACCAGCACTACTAGGTTATACCACATACCATGTGTTATGGCCCCAACACCTGCACCAAGACATCAAAGGAGGGGAGTATCCATATGCAGCACAGACACCCATATAGCCAGGTAACTGACAATGCACAAAGCAGCGGACACCACCCATGTGCACATAACTGTAGTCAAAACTGCTGTACAGTCTGTAGCATGCGACAGACCACACTCTCACACACAAGAACCCTACCCAGACATCCGAAGACACTGGACAGTATGGATGTCCCACCAAATACCAGACAAGGTACACAAAGTACCACATAGGTGTCAAACCATTATGTATGCAAGGAGTCATCAGGGACCTAGGGGCACAGGTCAACATTAATCTGTCATGTGACAGTCACAATGCCAATGTGGCTATGAAGACTGTTGATACCGGACACCGTATCATGAAAGGATTCACATCAACATCAATAGAGGTCACTGTGCTGCTGTACTGTTCCCTTATCAGACCCATAATCTAGTACAATGACTCATATGGGATGTACCATACGTGACACCTGCAGCGGTTCGGAAGACCTCATAGTTACCCCACCAACAGGATAAAGGGTGTGAAATATATGTCATATGCTGCCTGGCTGTAGACACCCCAGCTGACTGCAGTCACACACTGCCTACACAGAGGCATTGTATGTCTGTTGTACCAGGCCATGTCCAACACAGGAGTAATGGACATGCTACACCACAGGAAATCAAAGCCATTGGAGCTGAGAGTCACAGATGTCAACTTCAACACATAATGAAATAAGATGTGCTGGAGGGACATATACATAACCCATAGGCTCCCCACACCCAGAAACAGGATCCCAATCCATGGTAGGCAGAGCCCTCACTGACACCCCTCAACAGGAATATTGCCAAGTGGATGGATGACCGTACATGTATACTGGGGGTCCCCACTGTGTCACGACCAGACAGAGGCACAGTGAAGAACCTCATAAATGGCCATAATTGAACATAGCAAGGGGTGGCGAAAGACACACACACTCTAGCTAGGCTTACTAATGGCCTAGGGTGTCTAGCCTACTATGAACCCATGAACCTATGAAGATACAACACGTACAGGACACTAAGGATAATCACAAGGCTTACCCAAATGATGGTAGGAACCATGTTGGGCATCCACAGATATGCTCCGAATCACACAGATATACCAAACAACATACCAAACACACACACATATTGCTAACATACAACCTGTAAGGTGCAGTGCAAACACCACCCCCCCCCCCCCGAGTGCAAAATACCTAACCCAGCAGATGGTCCCCTGACATTGCAGATGCTGAGGTAACAGCCATCATCTGCAAAGCAGAACACACAGCAGCAAAGGTATGTGATGGTGTCCTGTGCTGAGGCCAACATGGACCCCAAGAGTAATGGAATGCAAAATCACACTACTGGCCAATGTCAGCCTTACCACAGGATATGTACCCAAAGAGCAGTGTACAACAACAGTGGTCCATCACAACAAAGGTGTTGCCTGAATGGATACTCCAAACTACCACCCCAGGATCCTGACAAGCTTGTTCTGCACAGCTATGGAAAGGATCAGTATGTACCGCAGACAGAAGGCTAATGTGGACCTACTGATACTGGACCCTACACACTGTGGCTGTTGTAACTGCAGAACCGGCCCCTAAACATGTCTGACCCATTTGAAGCAGTCATTAAGGTCATTGATGAGGGCTATGTGGTCCACACAGTGTAGCTGGACCATGCACATGCTTCTAGACAATACCGTACGTGTTCAGTATGGATATGCTCACCAGCTTAAATATACACCCCTATGTCAGTAGAGGGGTTGCAAAGCAGACCAAGGACAGAACTGACATGGTCAGACATGCCGCATCCATGTCAGACTACAAAGCAGATATGAGTGGCATCCCACAAGGCCTGGTCTTGGCCCCCCCACTCCCATTCTGTATACATGTCCCATAGGTATAGGCCAACACGGAAGGACTGTGACTGAGCATGTATGCAGAGGAGTACAAACAGCCCACCATATCCGACCCCCAGCTGACACAAGCAACCCACAAAAGGGCCACCTACAAACAGACAACTGTAGCCATAGCCATGTCAGCAAGCTAATCGCAGAACTGTGTACAGACAACCACCGTGGATATACAGTAAGTGCCCACAAATTACCACACAGGTGTTAACCCATGAGGCACCTAACATGTAATGTGAGACCTGGGTACAAAAGGTGATAAATATCCTGCACTGGACAAACATGTGTCTGTAGTGTTCGTGAGAAACATGTACCATATACCCACCCAAACATGAAGGCTGGCAGATGTAGATAAGGGGAACTCACTCTGGCTCTGCAGCTATCCTCCATCAGCATCACAACTGACTACAATAGCCCCTGTGGGATATACCGCAGCAGACACCTCCAACAACTGTAAAGTCCACAACAGTACCCCACCAGGGGTAGCAAAGAGCCTGAACAGATGCCATGTGTTGCCTGAGTAAACAAACTGCAGCCCCACACACCACCATCCTTCCCAGCTACAGGAAAGCTGTGCCTGATGTATGAAGCCATGTCCAACCTGGAATGAATGAACATGTTGCACCTTGTACAATCTGAATGGCAGTGAGCTATGCACATGAGAGACATGAACCCCAGCACTGACATACATAGGACAAGCTGTACAGAATGATCCATAACACAGAAGGCACCCCCACACTTCAGTAAACTCCTGGTACAGGTCAGCCAGAGTGCCACATATCGACACCCCTCAAGAGGCATCCTGATGAGTGTATGGGAGATGGTAGGCTACCCTGGGTATCACTGTTATGTCAGAGGTAGACAGAGGCACAGTATACCAACCATGACATATGTAATGGCAAACTCCAGTTACAATGTGTGTCGAAGGACAAACACACCCTGTGACTACCATCAGAAATGGCCCTCATGGAACATTGCTAGTGTTTGCCAATGTCCACCCATGTTGTGGAATACACTAGCAATGTTGGACGAGCCTGGTGTAGGTAGTCCATATCTGAACATATTGCAACATGGTCATATGTGCACAACTGGCCCCTACACAGTCTGTTGTGGTCACTATGAAGATGTCAAGCAGTGATAGGACTAAAGCCCAGGATACTGTCCACTACAGTGAAAGTACTGAACCAGTACACTATACGGTACTACAGTGTTAGGTCATTATGAAAGTATGTTGAGAACTGTCTGCAAAGTATCCCATGCAATTCCTGCAGGCACAGTATAATCCCTGTTGTGGCAGACGTGAAGCAGTTGGCCAGTTAGTACACAACATGACACCCAGCACACAATCATAAACGTGCGATAATGTCGAAGGTCGCACACACCCAAATATGTGTTGGACTTCAGAGTGCAACATATGGAAAGCTCACACTGGGCATGCTCGCACACTTTGATAAATGAGGCATATGTCAGACAACATGCCATGGAAAGGCTGAACTGGGCATGCTCACACACTTAGGCCATATCTCCATGTAGCAGTTGGCCACACATATCTGGTATTTGTACGTGTCAGTCCAGGAACCAACCACAACACAGCAATCAGCCCAGTGCACACAGTAAATGACCACAGAGACATAAGTGATATAGTGGATCGCCGTCATATGCAAACATCTGCCACAGGTACACAAGTTGGTCATAGGAACAGGGAATGCTATGGCAATAAAGACCTGCAAACAGTAGAACAGCACAACAAATATTGTGCATCTGACAATTGAACATATGGGTGCAGAGGTCAATACTAGGCTTCTTGCCCCAGGGAATGACAGCTCAGCCAGAGTGTGCTTGGCATCTGCATCCCCAGGATAGTAGGCTACCATGCCACTGTAAAGTAGGTCACAGAAGGCAACATGTGAGGCTAGTGAGCTGTGCCTCTGTCAAGCAGGGGCACCGTGGAGGTCTCAGGGATTGAATGTGCTAAGCCACAGCCATGTTGTCGGTGTGTGCTGTGAGAGGGTTGCTGAGGATCTCTGACAGTAGGTGTCCGTCAATAACAGACTGAGGGGAGCCCTAGCTGCATTCTCTGGACGATTCCACTGTCAACACTGTGTTGTAATGAGTATGTGTGAATGAAGTGCCATGCTGGAACCGTCCACAGATGTCCTCCCTCTGTGGGCTACAGCTCTGCAATGTATTAGGTCACTCTGTCTGTTGAATGGTGCATATATGGCCAGTGTTCAGCTGACAGGTGTCTTGTTGTGGAGCAGTCATGGGTATAGTGGGATAGCATGACCAATGCAAACTGTACACATGCTTATAGGATGCAAGTGTCATGGATTATGCTGAGTGGCCAGTATAGTCCTCCAGGCATGGGTCCTCTGAAGTCATCCACCCCAGTCTACACAAGTGTAGAGTCTGCTTGTGCTAAACACAGTTTGTGTGCAGTGACAACCTTGCCTGGGGTGGAGATGAGATATGAATGTCCAGGGAAAGGTGGTCATGGTCGGATATCAACAATGGTGGTCTACCTCTGGTGTGGAACAGTGAGTACCCACGTTGCAGATGGACAGGTGCAATATGTATTCACCCATGTGGCTGTGGTGTGTGGTTCTGCCATAGCACATGGACCCACAAATTGTAGTGGCTGTAGGGTAAAGTGGTAGAGGCCTGAGTAGTTCTCACACACAATATGCCTGTACCTGATGTTGACAACTGGAATGGTGTATGTGAATACCTACATATCCTGGCACTGTTCCCAGGGAAGCTAAGTGTGTGTCCTGGATGTGGGTGTGGTGTTCTGGACTGGTTGTGTTGTGTGTTACAGGTCCTGTGGTCCCAAAGCATGGTATAGAACATAACCTGCCAGTGCGATGTGCATATCTGACCCTGACGTAGGTGGCTGCAAATGCATATATATGCTATCCCCCACCTGACAGGTAGTACTACATCTATATACCTCTGTGGAAATAAAGATGTCAGCACCCTAGAAATACTACAGGTGCAGAACAGATGCCCAGTAATTCGGATAGTGTGCTCTGCTAATGCGTCTCCCTCAAGTGTCATAATATAGTTAGTTAGGCGTTCGAATCCTGCAAATGATCAGTGTGTGTGGGTGAGTGGGGTTTGTGTGTGTGTGAAAGGCTGTGAGAGGGAAATGTCCCTTTTGGCAACTGGGAAAACACACTACAGGATGCACATTCCCCTTTCAAAACACAGATGATGTCAGCACCCTATAAGTACAGCAGGAGAAGAGAAGCCTCCCAGTAATGTGAATAGCGCGCTCTGCTAATGCGTCCGTCTTGAGTGTCATAACATAATTAGGTAGTGGTTTAAATCCTGCAAATGGCAGGTGTGTGTGTTTGGATGAGGGGGTTAGTGTGTGTGAGGGAAATGTCCCTTTTGGCAACTGGGAGAACACACTACACGATGCACACTCCCCTTTCGAAACACAGATGATGTCAGCACCCTATAAGTACAGCAGGAGAAGGGAAGCCTCCCAGTAATGCAAATAGCATGCTCTGCTAATGCGTCCGTCTCGAGTGTCAAAACATAGTTAGGTAGTGGTTTGAATCCTGCAAGTGTGTGTGTTTGGATGAGGGGGGTTGCTGTGTGTGGGCAAATATGTATGACAGAAATGTCCCTTTTGGCAACTGGGAGAACACACTACAGGATGCACACTCCCCTTTCTAAACACAGATGATGTCAGCACCCTATAAGTACAGCAGGAGAAAGGAAGCCTCCCAGTAATGTGAATAGTGCACTCTGCTAATGTGTTTCTCCTGAGTATCGTAATGTAGTTAGGTAGGAGTTTGAAACCTGTAAATTGCATGCGCGTGTGTTTGGATGTGGGGAGTTTGTGTGTGTGCATTTCCATATGAAAAACATGTTAGTTTTGTCAATCAGGAGATCACACTACCTGATGCACATTACCCTTTCAAAATATTGATGATGTCAGTGCCCTATAAGTATAGCCAGAGAAGAGGAACTATCTAGCAAACTGAATCGTGTGCTTCGCTAATGCGTCTCTCTCATGTGTCATGACCTAGGTAGGTAGGGGAATAAATCCTGCAAATGGCAAGTGTGCATGTGTGTGGGGGTAGTAGGGTGTGTGTAAATGCAAGTGTGAGTGCATAGATCCATTTGGCAAATACTACAATACACCAGATGCTGCATACTCCCCCAGTAAACACAGAGGATGTCACCACACTATCAGCACAGCCAAACAGGGCTAGTTGGCTAGTAATGCCAATAGTGTGCTCTGCTACTGTGTCTATTACCATTGTCAGAGTACAGATAGGTATGTTTTCATAACCCACAACTGTCACGTGTGGTTGTGTCACACAGTATGACCTTGTGTGGGAGTTTGTACATAACAATGCATGCCATTGCCTAAACCAGCAATGGCATTGCACACATGATGTATGTGTGTGACACATACACATAAATACCTGTGACCTGCAGTAGTTACCATGTCTGACACATGCTTCGTGTGGATAAATGGTATTTGCAATGTATACCAATATGACCGTGTCTTACTGTGCAGGATCCACACGTGGTATGTCCCTATACAGTGTGGGTGTCTATGGTGAAAGACCTACAGCAGGGGATACACATCTGGTCTGGGCCATATAGTGTACATGTAGTCAATGTACAGGTGCTGCATGTTCCCACCTGTTGTGGTAGTGGTAACATGTCATTCCACTGCAATTCGGTGACCACATGCTGTGAACTCTTCAACTAGTGTGCTGTAGCTACAGTAATGCTTACACACAATGTTTGGCTGGATGCAGTACGGCCTTATGAACACAGTTCTTGAGACTGTCATATTGCCGGTGTTGTTATGGAGGATAGGTGGTCTTCCTGTGTATGTGAGGGTTGTGTGTGCCAGGCTATGAACCAGATGGCAGTCCGACACACTGTCAGCTGCACATGAGTAGACCCTGATGGTTTGTGCTGTGCCAACAACCTGGAGGTGTGTGTATCTGTGTTACCTTGGGATACCACCCCCCTATCCATGTGTGTTACATGTGTAGGGGACGACAGGCATGGTATGGGGCATAACCTGTCAGTGATGGGTAACACCTGTGAGCCATGAATCATGAATCTGGTACTGCACAGACATTGCAGTTCACCGTGCAGAGGGCAGTGTCTGGTGCATGCATCTTCCGGTGTATACTGCTGTTGTTGTGTAGCAGCACTGTTAGTGTCCTAACCTGTGTGATACCCACAGAGGTTGCTATGTAAACCATGTCCTGCAGCATAAGGCAGTTTGTGTGTACCAAGGAGCTTTGCCATTATACATCGGGCCATGGGTGTCACGTGCAAGATGACCCATGCACATCATTGTGGCTTCCCTAGCATGTAAGCACACGTTGACAGCCAGTGGATACCCTATGAATGACAGTGGAGACTGAGCATAATGTAGACATACAACACCCTTCCCACATATAGTGGTAGAATACCTGGTGAGGGTATGTTGGCAACCAACATCAGGCTCATACTGGCCTGTGCCACATGCTGAAAGATCCATTCTATGTTCCCTATCATGTAGTCCAGGGAGGTATGTCTCAGGCAGCCACACTGGCATGGTCAATGAGTGAGTCATATCTGTCCATGCCTCTGACTGACCTGTATGCATGTGTGCTGTGGTGGACCATAGTGCCCCTGAGTCATATCTCTGTGATCTTCACCAGATACAGCCTGTTGAGCAGGACCCCTGTGCAGCACACAAGACAGGTACCTGACACGTCTGTAGCAGGTGTGTTGTGTAGCCCTACAGGCTGTGAGTGTGTGGCAAAGGGGATGTACGTGCCATGTGTGGCATGTGTTCTGTTCCGACGGAACATATGCCTGTGTGCCAGCTGCGGAGGTGTTGATGCCCAGGCAGGCTGCTATTCTGAGTCCCCATGTATGCCCCAGTGTGTTCAGCATGCTGTCAGTGTGTGTCAATGTCTGACTGGTATTGTCGTCACTGTAATATATTGTATTGATTTATTTATTTATCCTACATTTGTTGACTGGGATAGCCCGACTGGATGCATGTCCATTTCCAGGGGAGGCCCATGGAAACAAGCTACGAGGGTAGCAGATACAGCATTATATAATACTAGCATTACATATTACAAACAGATTATTTACAGAGATTACATAAGTAAGCAAGTCAAACATGTTCCACAGGTTAATGTTAGACCTGAGTACAAGTCAGGATTAAATTAAAATTACACAGTAAAGTGGTTCACAGACTTTACACATTTGAGCTAGCCAGGCTTGATACATTGACATAGCCAGTTAAGTGACAAATGTTGCTTGAGTCTACTGTTAAATTGACCTAAGGTGGACAGTAGGGTAATATCAGATGGAAGTGAGTTCCAGGATCTACTTACAGGGTTTGCAAAGAGAGAATCACCGGCTGTGTTATTAAACTTGCTAGTCTGAAGTAGTACTTTGTTAGAGGATCAAAGCGGTCTAGGATTGTTATAGGGAATGATAATATTTGAAGTGCAGGAGTATTGTATGTATTATAGAGGATTTTATAGGCCATAATCAGTTGGTTATACTGTATTAGGCTGGGTATTGCAAGCCAAGAAAGCTGATTTAGACTGATGCAATGATGTGTCCTAAAAGGCAGCCCAGTGGCAAACCTGGCAATGTGGTTGTAGCAAATTGAGTGTTTGTTAAGGACAGCCTTGTTCTTATTCGAGAGTAGAGGGGATGCATACAGAAGGGTTGAAACAAGGTGTGAGCGAGCTATGGCACCTTTAGCTGGAGGGGCTAGGAAGGCTTTAATTCTGTAAAGTGACCCTAGTTTTCTATTGATGGCTTTGATAATCTGGTTAACATGTATGTCACATTTGAGAATATTGTCTATGATGACACCTAATAGTTTCGGAGATGGGTCAGGGGAGATTATTGTGCCATCAGTTGATGTTATGGTAACGGTGAAAGTGGTAGACCTACGTGTTGGTGAAATAACAGCAGTTTAGTTTGACTGGGATTTAAGATCAGACAATGTTCAGAAAGCCAGTTTGCTATTGTATTAAAGTTGGTCTGGGTAGCTGACCATAACTCTACTGGAGATGTGGCTGAGCAGATCAGAGTAGAGTATTCAGCATATTGGATACAGCTGACTTTTGGGATGACAGTATAAAGGTCGTTAATGAAGATGGAGAACAGCAAGGGCCCTAGTATAGAGCCTTGTGGTACTCTGAGGGTGTTAGGTAGAAGGTTAGAGAGTTTGTTCTGCCAGAGGCCAGTCTGCTGTCGACCATGCAGGTAGGATTGAAACCATTGGAAGGCTCCAGTATCTAGACAGTCTTTGCAGGGTGTGGAGTACAAGTTGGTGATCAACCATATCGTATGCCTTTGAAATATCCAAAAAGAGGGCTGCGGATGTATAATTATTGTTGCAAGTATGGCTTATGGTGTTAGTAAAGGCTAGGAGGCTTGACGTAGTGCTGTGATGAGAACGTAAGCCATGCTGAGTGTCTGCCACAATGCGAGTTTGGATTAGGTGGTGCATGACTTGTCTATGATGAAAGTCTCCATAATCTTTGTAAGTGGAGAGAGTATAGCTATTGGCCTATAATTGGAGACTTCAGTAGAGCTGCCTCCTCTGTGAAGTGGGATTACATATGACATTTTCCAGATGGTGGGAAAGTTAGATTCTAACATGGTTTCTTTGATTACCTTTGAGACGGGGTAAGCAATAGCATCATCTGGTTTTGATAGGTACTCGGCAGGGAGTTGATCAGCAGAAAGTGTAGTGGGTTTCACTGTTATAATCAAGGTATGGAGAAGTGAAGTGGCGACTGGTTGGCAGCTGGACGCAAGTAGTTTTCTAGGGGTGCTACTTTCAGGACCAGGGGAGCTAGGAGGTAGATGGCTAGCTAGGGCCTGAAATGTCTCAGTAAAGAACTGGTCAAAACTATCAGGAACATCTTCAGGGGTATTATCAATAGTAGCAGCAGGGATTGGGGTTGACGTTTGTCCAGGACGTAGTATATATGACATGCCACCTGACAGGGTATGGCATTACTGGGTTCAGAGAGACCAGTCCCCAAATTGGCTGTGTGGTGGCATCCCACACATGTGTTGTACATTCCTGGCCAAGGGTGATGGCTGATTGCATACATGTGGCAGCTGTGACAATGACACATGACTCACATAAACCACAACTGGACCATAGAGGTGATTCACAGATTACCTTTGCACATGCTACCCTAGTAGTGTGATTGCCATGGTGAGTACCAACACATAGGGCCAATGGGAACAACATACTGAAGGTGTGTATGTGTGGGTGTACCGCTACTGTTTCATAGCACTGACATATATGACTGCACACGTGGGTAAATGCCAGGTAAGACATGTGCAATGTGTCACAGGCAACGTACATGCGTACAGGACAGACAGTGACGTTCTGTCATGTGTAAACTTGACATACGTATCATACGCTATGCAGATGTCACTAGAAGTCTACAGAAGCACTGTAACTCTGCATTGCAAGTGTAAGCAGTGTTCCAGGGGACCCCAAGCGAACATGCATGCAAACAAAGCTACAGTAAACAGGGCTGGAAGTAGTGCATTATACAACAAAGAAGGGGTAACAATAACAGTAAGTAACAATGCAAATATGTAGGCACTATCAACATGTACCCAGGAATACGCAGCGCAGATGCCCATGGTAGAACTGATATTATGTCATACTTATTTGTGATTTGGATTACATTGGTACTGCACACATATCTACATGCGTGAACATCCACATGGCATAGTTATTGTGGGCAACTTGACACCATTACTGTACATGTCCACCATTGCATATCACTACTTGCATTAGCTTTCCCTCGTGCTACCCATGTATGCAGCTATCTGTTGACAACCTTACCACCGGCATGCAATTATGTGCAGCTGTTATACTTTGGTATGTACTATGGGTGCAGATAACAATTCAGGACATTCATACAGTTACTGCAACAGGCATGCTGGGATAAACACACAGTCATAGCAGCACACTGTACTGTTACCAACATGATACTACTAATACACTTCTATGTAGTCACCCTGTACATCAGCAATGTGTTTATCTGTTCCCGCAATGATGTTGGAGATTGCAGGAGGTGCACAGTGTCATCATATGCACAGGGTGTGGATTAGGTATGCCTGAGTCAGCCACTGATACCACCAATTGACATGTGTATGTATGTGTGTTGGTGAGGGGCAGCAGTACAGGGTGGGGCAGTGTTGGTGCAGTGTGTGCATGTATGTGGTTGCCCTAGGTGTTAACATTTCACATGCGTGTATGCATGCACACAGTTCCACCTCATGGCTGCCATATACAGGGGTTTGTGGACAGCCACAGACTGCACCTGGCAGGCCATACAGATCAGTGTCTGTGTGCACGGACACGGTACCTGTGCCTGGCAGGGGTGCTACGGACCGTATCCAGTACAAAGCCAGACTGGGTACTGTCATCAGAAGCAGGAGTGTGTTGACTGGACACAAGTCCCTGTTGGGACTGTCCAGAGCCACGTGCATGTGGTCTCCTGGGGAGTTCCGATGACAGCACAGACCCAGCATTGCTGGGGCTGCTGCTGGGGCTGCTGCTGGCACTATGAGGGTGTGCATGAGCCTGTTGTCGTCCACGCCGACTGCCAGCTGCTGCTGCTGGCATATGGCCATGTCGACGAAGCAAACGCCCACCATTGCCCTGGCTCATGGACATCTGGTTGTGGAACTGCTGTAATATGTCTCCACAACGTCTGTCTATGACATCGGTGAAGTTACGGATAGCATCTACAATGTTACGCATACTGTCTGTCATGGCTTTGCGACATGCTCTCAGCTCCCTCAGACCCTGTCTGGTGTACCTTTCCATACATAACTGTGCCTGCATGACAGTCCGAAACATAGCTGAGGTTGACAGACCTCTTTGGGCACGTCGGCCAGAGGCAGTACGCCCACAGATGCTCCCATGAAAACCCATGGGCAACTGTCTGTGTGGTACCATCAGAGGACCCTGCCCATGGCTGCTGTGTGGGGACGCATGTGCCACAGGTACCACATCACCCTGGTCTATGCCCACTGTATCCTGTCCATCACCTAGGGACAATGGTGACAAAAGATGTACAGGCAGGATGACTGTGCGCAATGATGGGGTTGACAGCTGTGTACTGTCAATTGGCTGACCAATGGCAGACCCTGACACACCTTCCTGTACCATTACACAGATATCATCATTACCAGTAGCCGTGGCACAGGATTCTGGTTCCCTGCTGCAGGTCACCAGAGCAGCCCCAGAACCTGTGGGATGAAAACAGGAAACACAGTTTACAGTCTCCAGACATTGTTACCAGTGATGCACTTATACACACATGCACACATGGACACATGCACACATGCACACAGGCACACATGCACACATGGACACATGCACACGTGGTCACATGCACACATGCACACATGCACACGTGGTCACGTGTACACATGCACACATGCACACGTGGACACATGCACACGTGGACACAGGCACACCTGCACACATGCACACATGGGCACAGGCACACCTGCACACATGCACACCCCGCAGTATACACACAGAGCACTACTGAGTTACATTACTGTTACTAGCATTATCAGGACTATTATAGGTTATGTTAAACACACTCACCAGCATGGATGGCCTGTCCTGCTGTAACCCTGGAGGGACCTGCAGAAATGATGAGATTAATGTCAGTGGGCACAACTGTGCCATTGATATTGCATATGATACAGTGTACAGAACAGTCAGGTGTACATATGGCATATTACCTGCACGCTCCATGTCGTGCTGCTGTGTGGAACCAGCCTCCATCATAATGCAGGTGTACTGCTGTTGGTGTTCTGGGGCTGGAGCCACAACACTTAGGAGTAGCCCCTCCAGTCTGGTGAGGGGGGGTGTGTGGCCACCCCACCTCCTGTGGCGACCTGTTGCCTGTGGATATCTAATGCACGCTGCCGGACACTTCAGATTAAATCACTGCAGTGATGTCGTACCTGCTCATATGTCCTGTTATGCGTGCCAATATAATTTACCCTACGGACAAGGTCTTGCCACAGTGCGGCCCTCTCCTGCTGATTCTGACTGGTGCGGGAAAACAGGATGTCATACTCCCGCACCAGGCTCTGGTGGATCTCCTCATCTTCCACCACAGAGTAGGCGGGGTTACGCTGTCACGCCATCTCCCTGGAAGAGAACACAGACAGGATATCAGCAGACCATGTCAGCAATATATGGCACACATACTATACATGATACTCATGTGTAGTGATAAACTACTACTCCCATATGTTGCATGTGTGTGTGTCGTGGTGGATACACAGGTACATGGCCAGATATCAGTGCTCAGCCAACACCTGTGCAACAATACCTGCCACATTCCACACAACATAGTAGCATGCCCCATCGGTCAGCACACACTGACAGGTGCAATGCACAACCTCACTCTGGGGGTTCATCCCAAGGTACTGTATGTGGGACACCATCCACTACTGTGATGTGGACAGACGTTACTCGGCCTGGATATACATATCCCACCACCAGCACAGTAGACTACATTGATATGTATGTGATTAGACAGTTATTCACTTGCTGGGACTGAGATGGTATCCATGCAGCACACTGGGTCAGTGGAAGCCACAAGCCACACTGCTGACCCCTTTGCAAATGCTTATCATGGACATGCCACAGATTGCATGGAACTTGCACACACATATCTGACCCAGACCCTATGCACAAAGGTTAGGCTTCCTGTCCAGTGGACCCCAGACAGAGGCAGATTGTATAACAATAGCAGGAGGCTACTGCAGGAAAGAGCACATTCACATTAAGGGAAGGCATCTGTGGTCAGCACTGGTACTACGCTACGATCCGTCATAATAACGGCCACGGCCTACTCTGGGAGGGAAATGGACACAAACACTATGGATGACCACAAGGCCTTCTTCAGTTATGTTACACATATGGACCACATGCCTCAGATATGCTCTGTGTTAATCCACACCTACTTAACATTCACCAAACACACTGATATTGGCAACAATCTTGCAGACATGTTCAGTGCACATATCCCCCCTCCTTCTCCCCCACCTTTAAAATATTTATCCCAGCTGGATGTAACCTCCCTATCATCTCACATGTCCAGGTGAGGGCCGCCCTCAGCAGAGGAGAACACACAGCATCACTGAGACCTCGTGGTACCCCTGGATGTGTGCTACTGGCACTCAGAGAGGACATACAACTGCATATAACACTGATAGTTTATCTTGTCCGTACTACAGGATATGTACCTGGACAGTGGTATACAGCAACAGTGGTCTCACACCATTAAGGGGGCACCTCAACTGACCCTGGGAATTACCACATCATATGCATAATGGGCCTGGTCTGCTAAGCTATGGAATTATGCAGTATGGGATGCATATGCAGTGACATCGGGTACCTGCAGACACTTGTTCCCAGCCAGTGTGCCTTTGGGATGGGGTGATCCTGACTTTTGAACCTGGCTGACCTTTCAAAGCAGTCACTACAGCCATTGCTGCGCCAACGCACAGACAAATGCTGCCAGGATCATGGCCTAAGACTGATTGACATGTGATGTATGGTCATCCCCTTTTGGTGGAACTACGTACACACATATCACATGGACATACCTATGGATACAGACCTATGACACATTTGGAGGGTTCACAGTATGCACACTATTAACCTGCTACTTTGCATTACCTGTGTTTGTCGCAGCTGGTTGCGTTACCACAGCTTCTGCTTGCTGCTGCTACTGTCAGTGCTGACAGCTTCGGGTGACAGAGTCACAGTGTCTGATTTTTTATTTTTTGCTCTCTCTCTCTCTCTCTCACTTCTCGCATTCCCTCTGTCTGCTTATAGACAATGCAATGAATGTATTGCATGTGGGGAGTGTTAGCACTGGATGCTTTTGTAAGTATCTGCATAGGTTCATGTGATGGCCTCTGCACCAATTGTAAGCCAGCATTTGCTAATTGCATACAGCCAGTTGTGTACTGATTGCAGTTCTCACTGTGATTTCAGGTCAGTGCTATAAAAGAGTATGTGGGATAGGCATTGCCCTTTCAGATTGTGAGGGCGGGGACCATGCTGGTATGCTGTGGACAGTGTTCTGTGAGTGTAAAGGTTAGTATCTCTCTCATGACTCAGGCTGTGTTGTATATTCACAATTCTCCATTCCTCTGTCATGTTCCCTGTAGCAAGTGTGTATGCACATTGACTCCTACAACTATATATATATATCTATATATATATATATATATATATATATATATATATATATATATATATACATATGCATACATATATCTATGTACTTTAACTGAACTTATTATCTACAAGCTGCCAACTAGCATGGCTGTTTCTGTTCACACACTACTATTATGGAAATCCAGTAGTTTTGACAGTAATTTTAAATGACATGCTTTGTGTACTACACATCCTATATTCCCTTTACATTCATCCCTACTATTACATGTTATATTTATTTTAGCACAATGTTTTTGTACAAGAGTCATGGCTTAGTGGTAGGTCGTACAGACTAGTGTTTCCAAGGTCCTGGGTTCGGGACTGACAGTGGGATTTTATTTTGCTTTTGAACTGAGTACAAGACCTGTCAATCAAAGTGACTAAGGCACTTTTAAGCAGTTCTAACCGGGTTAGCACTGGTTTGCGTGGAGCTCATACATGTGCACTGGCGTTTAGCTCCGCGCACACAAGCGCACACCCGCTTACAACCGCTTAACGGTGCTTACTCTGGCGCACACCCACGCTATTTTCTTTGAAAAAAAAGAAAATGGGGAGACAGGAAAGTGGTGAAAAGGGGGTCACAAAGAGGGTAAGACAGTAGGGAAACAAGCTTGGGATGTGCAGGTGGGATGTAGGTAAGGCCCATAGCTGCCCATTTCTTCATCAGCAACAGCTGTGCATATATATGTAATTTGGTGTGACATTTGAAACCTTCCACCCCTGAGAGAGGTGTCAGGACAACAATAATACTTGTTGTACAGCCAATTGTAATTGATAGATTCCATGTCCAGCAGACATGTGTGCGGAATGGGCAGCTATGTATGGGGCGTCATTTGTTTGTGGGTACAGAGTGCCCTTTTTTTTTTTTTCAGGTGAGAGTGGTATGTCAGGTGAAGGAAGTCTGTACAGCTGGGGAGGTAGGTTGGGTAGGTAAACAGACAAGACAAACAAGACGCATACAGGGGCGGTGTATGACACATGTGGGGGGGTTACACAATTGACGGGGACGGAGGTTTGGATATCCAGAGCCCATGAGCCCACAGATGGCAACAGTGGAACTGATATCCCCACCCATAGGCAGTTGCCACTGTTCCTTCACTGCCCAGGACGGGGCTGTGCTGGGGGCTGTGTAGGCAGGGCAACAAGCATGCCTGTTAGTTGCGCCACCCATGCCTCGAGTTGGTGTAGGGGCTCAAGAACAGAGTCCCAAATCTCCCTACGCACCACAGTCCGGATGCTATGGAGGGTGTGTGGTGGTTCTCCTCTGGCCACACTTGCAGAGGGTGGGAGGTGAGCCCCATCCCCTGCAGCGCTTCCACCTGCAGGTGGCACAGGGCCACCAGAGGAGGGTCCGGACTCGGCACTAGTGCCAGGTGCACTCGCCAGCTGAGGTGGGAGAGGTGGGTCCGCTGGAACCCGCCTTCCCTGTCGTCCTATGTTTTGCATTATGTCATGACAGTTTGGGTTAGTGACATATAATACCATTCAAAATTAGTTGTAACAGCATGCATTAGTATTCCCATTAACCAAACACCCAGATATTCACACCATTGAACAACGTGCATTACACATGCATAATTTGAACAGAAATACACAGTCCAACAACATGCAGGGTTAATTGATGGCAACAGGTCATCAGGTGCGGATGTATGAACAGGGCAGATGCATCAACGGACATGCAGATATATATGACCCAACAGGACAAATGTCCAGGGGTGTTAATTGTGATTGCACATACCATTTTCACATGGAATGGGTTATATGTGGTTATAGGGTGGGGTAAAGAAAGTAATATTAACACCTTCAAATAACAATACATATGCTGTACATTTCTAATAGCTACAGTTATATACACACTACTGTTCTAACTACAGTTTCCTATATCATAATTATTTCAACTTGGTGATAGGACTGTTACTGCAACATAAATATACATTTTAGTGTTCTTCATACACATTCATATCTAGCTTTGTTCAGCTACATCATCTTGCTACATTTGTTTTATATAGCTGTAGACAAGTGTGGATGTTTGGTATATCAGACAACCATCCTATCTGCATATTTCACACTGAGAGCAACATATCCAGATTTTGGGATACACATTCCACATGCAGCAACACTTTGAACAGATTTCGCTGTTTGGTTTTGAATCTCACATGCATTTCATTCTGTATTAACTGCAGTATACTTTATTCAGGGGTTATTACTACTGTATTGCTGGATTCATGACACTTTATCACACTCTCTCACTTGCTTTCATTTTACTATTCAGGATGGTACTTACTTCTAGGCTTTATTGACATGTTTTACCTGTAGTTATTACAATCCTTTCCAGCAGTCTCACTTCTGTCATGTTTCAGTATTTCCACAGGGATATATTTCACACATGTGATTTCATCATCTTCTGCAGCTATACTTCTCAGCCTGCTGCAGGTTGTGTACTATTTTCTTACAGGTAGGGCATTTTTATTTCAGAATATATGTCAGACAGTTTCATTTTTCGGTTTAACTTACAGGATGAAAAACACTTTTGTAATCAAGCAAGACTTGCAGACACTTTCACACTGTTACTTGCAGATTTTATTCCTTACTGACTACACTGCACTCTTTTGCTGACTGTCATACTTTTATATTTCTTTACGGTTACTGGTAGTGGATTACTGACCTGCCTGGTGGCACAACCGCACCAGCCTATCACCATAGGCTCTGCGGTTCGCAGAATGGACACCTGCAGCTGTAATATAAATTAAGTAATATTGGAATACACATCTCCATAATATCAGCTAATATAATTTCTTACATACATAATTAAATGTTACTTACTCAGTAGTGGGGCGTTGGGTGTTTGCTGTGCCGCCTGGATCCAAAGGTTCAGTTGGTCCTGCTTGCATCTCCTCAGGTCTGCATGGTGGTGACAGACCTGCTCACCAGTCCTTGGAATCCCTGTGGCACTGGTGAGATCATGAGCCAACCGGTCCCACGCTTCAGCCCTGTATGCTCCCCAGAGGACCTGGCCCAGCATGAGTTAGGCCTCATGATTATGGACTAGAAGCCAGACCATGTACCTGGACTCCTCAACACCCTACCTCTGTGCTCGGAAGCAACTACCCTCTCCTACTCCTGTCATTCTGCCTGCAGGTCAGTTCTACAATCGTTTATGTTGTGTATTCCCGCCTATAGGGCTTATATAGTCCGTTTTTCCTGCACATATCTGTGATTGGCCATTCTGGAATTGTATCAACTTCAGTAAACCTGCATCGTCATGCTGTAGTTTGTATTCATTCCTATATATTAGCTATTATTGCATTTCGAGGTACTGCTGTCATGGCTTAGTGGTTCTGTACCTTGACTATGGTGTATAGTATCCTGGGTTCAAACCTGGCCACTGCTTTTTATTTTTCATGACTGTCTAGACATGCTGAGAGATGTGTCTGTGTAAAGGCAGTTTTGATACGGCTTGCTCAACGTTGCCCGTCGGTTAGCTTGTTTGCGCAGTGCGCAGCTCCGCGCAAACGGGGTACGCTGCTTTAAGCCTCATTTGGCTATCGGCATGCATATTCCGCTCAGCTCAGTTAGGGGCACATAGATTTAGCGTGTTAGACCACTGCTCAGCTATGGCCACTCATTTTGCACCAGTTAAACCACTGCTCATCTACGGGCAGATGCACTCACTCTGTTAAACTGTAGCTCAGCTATGAGCACATCTGGCATTTTTTATTCTTTTGTTACCTCACATGTCTTCAATATAAATGGGCCATTTCATTACATTTTACATAACTTGTGGTTTTATGTGTACATATTTGTCAGGGACTTGTTTCCTGCTTATTTTGAAAAAAAAAATGGTGTTGTGGGGGCTCGAACCATGAATGGCTGCTCTTCAGCCAACATCTCTACCACTACGCTATTGCTTCCTGGCTTATTTTGCATATTTAGTTCTTATATGCTTTCCCACTGACTGCTAACTGTAGCTGCGCTGCAGGCACACCCGCGCAAACGAGCGCACTCACGGTTAAACATTTTTACAATTTAAAAAAAATATAAAACATGTTTTTTTATATGTTTTCTGTTCATAGTCTGTGGGGGCATGTGTTGTGTTCTGTTTATTCACATTTCCGTGGACTCTGTCATGGGTGTTTACTTTGGGTACTTTTCCTCTTCTGGGGGCATGTCCACTTACAGGGCTCAGCCTACGGACACGCCCCCTACTGTCTTACACGGACCGTGTTGGCCTTAAGTATGATTCAGCATGCTCTCATTAATATGCAGAGCATGCTGACATCACTCCGTTTAACTGCAGCCTCCGTGTATGAGTTATAACTCTTACACGGAGGCTTCGTGAATCCTGCCCAAAGTCTTTTTAACGGTATTTTTCTGGTGAAATTGTCTTGCCCTCCTCAGCTCTTAAATAACCCCCTATATCCACCTCCTTTCTATTTCCAACTCTACCTATTCTGTCCAGCCTATCTCATTGTCTCTTTATATACCATTTACGCTGCATCTTGTAACTGCATCCCAACTCGCTTTCTTTATTTTTATCTTTTTCCTTAAATATACAGTAGCAATAACTACGTATTGACCCTACAAACTGTAGAAAACCCCTTAAACTGAACTTCCCAATGTATTATATCTTGACTTCAATGCCTGCATTGCACAGAGTGCTTAGGTCTCCGAAATTGCCCCTGAAGCATGGACTGGTCCATTCTACCATTCTGAAACAAAATATGCACTAAGTAAAAGTATATTACAAACTGTTGTGTTCCTTTAAATTTGTGATATCAAAATTAATATATATGTCCATGTAAACAGCAGCATATATCAGTTCCTTGGACATAGATTTTTAATATCTGACCATAACTCCTAGAAAGAAACCTTTTAGCAGCCAGCAAAAGTAGAAATAAACATTATACATTAAAATTTCCTCTGCTTCCACTCATATTAAGACTTCTTGCTAGTGGTTCAAAATCTCTTAGTGCACCTAATGCTACCCTTGGTGATATTTATTCTGAACCATGAGTCTCTTTCAGTTTCCTTCCCACTACATTCCCCCTGCCCCCCACTCTGCTTGGGGTTACTCTGCTCCTCTACCCTACTCCATTCCCACCCACACCCACTTTCCTTAAATTTATATCTATCCTAACCATACCCATTACTCCCATCAACCAATCCATGCCCTCTTTATAACAGCTGGAGTCCTCAAGGTTCAATGCTGGGTCTTTTGCTGTTCAGCATCTTCACCAATGATCTGCACATTGCAACTCAACATGCATCCATCATACAGTATGCAGATGACTCTACTTTAATCTGTTCTGCAAATAATCTTGAAAAAATTGCAACATCTAACACAGGAATCCCTTACCTCCACTGAAGCATGGCTAACAGACTTACAATTACTATTAAATCCCCCAAAAAACAAAACTGATCCTATTCATCTTAAAGCAATTAGCACCCCACAAACAGCAATTTGCCATCACCTCCTCCAATAATATGGCAATAGAATTATTTACCAAAACTAGACTATTAGGAGTCATCACAGACAGTCTGAAATTCGACCATCACATAAAACAGGCAATAAAGAGAACTCACCAAAAACTAGGGACTCTCTAAAATATCAGACTAAATTTAACAGACAAAGCCAGAACAACCATAGCATCTTCTTTTCTTCTCCTCACCCTTCTTTATGCTGCCTTCTTTCTCATCAAACTGAAATCTACTTTATTCTACTCACTAAGCCAGTGTAAAAGCAAAATATTCAAATTTGCCTCAAACCACAACTACTGAACTCACCACTGTAAACCCATAAAATGACGTTGGTGACTCGTGCTACGACATTGTCTAACTGAGTCACAATTAGTGAGTACCCACAGACTCCTACACCTCATTGAACAATCTCCAAACCTAATTAGCGTGCTGTAGCAGTATAACCCAACCAGAGCACTACGGCCTATCTACAAGCTGCTATGGACTGTAAGCAAGTCCAAGAACTGCACTGGAGACACGCTGCTCTCCTCCTTTGCTACAAACACTTGGAATGCTACGCCTCTAGCTCTTAGACAAACTGAAAATGCTAAATCATTCAAGAATCAGCTAAAGCAGTATCTCTTTGAAGCATGGTTAAGCTCAAGCTCCACTCCTGGCTATGTCCTTTCCCTAACTCTGCCTGTAACATGCTCTATCTCATGCTTTTTTTGTCAATCTCATTCATCTATTTTTCTCTATACCCAGCCCCCATCAGCTCTCTCTAACTAACTATTTTTGTCAGCTCTAACTGCCACAACTCCTAATATGCTTTGGAAAACATACTGCATATCATATATCTAAACATCAATCTTGTAAATAATTTTTAGTTACTATATATACTTTACTAAACATTTTGTAAGTTTTTATGCTTCTGTAACATATTGTTTTAAATTCCTGTATATTATCTGTCTAACATGTAACAATTGTGGAACTTTTCTTCTTAGGCATCCACTGAAAAGGGGCATCTGTTTGCCCAGTTGGACTATCTCAGTAAAAAAATCAATAAATAAATAAAAACTTAAAGAAATATAGTTTTCCTTTGTTCATCACCAACCCAAGCAAAAATGAAACTTTACAGACCTAAATAAATAAAATATGTCACATCATCACTGATTCTTCTTGGCAAGAACACCACTGCTTCACACTATCCAAAGTAAATTGGCTACCAGCTCAAGCCAGAGCTAACATCCATCTGCGTTCTCTACTTTTTAGACTATTCCACCAATACATCTTATCTCCACTCACAATGTAACTCATCACAACCACCCTACCTATAACCTTATCCAAGCTAGAGGCGGTCTTACATTCAATACCCCTTCTATGAAACTACTTAGTTCAGACCATAGCTTTTCTGTACTGCTTTTGCTAACATGCAGACATGAAGCAGAAGATTACAAATAACTCAATATACAGTCTTTTTGGGGTTGTTGTTGTCTTTCAGCTTTTCCTGGTTAGGGGTTGCCACAGCGGAACTCTGGTCCACTAATGATTGGCAGTAGATTTTGATGAACGCCGAGGTGCCAGCTCGACATTCAACCTTCAATGAAGGCACGCCCATTTACGCATGTCTTTCGAATGCCCACCCAACCACAGGGAGGACATGCAGACTCCACACAGAAGGCACTTCCAGCACTCCAGCCGAGAATAGAACGGGAGAACCTCTTGCTGTGAGGCAACAACACTACCGCTGCACCACCGCAGATGTATACAGTCTTTTTGGGGTATGAATTAGCATTGCCCTCTATTTTTTATTTTTCTGTACTACCCAGAAATCAGAATGTTGGTCTGGTAGTCAAGAAAGCACCACACAAACTCTGGTATTCTGTTTATCTGCACAAATAAAATGACACAGTTTGTAAAAATAGCCATGGAATAACTTTTCAATTGAAAAACATTGCTATCATGATGTGTTTAAAACTCAGACTTGTTTAAAAAAAAGCAAAGGAATGCATTCTACCTCATGATGATGTACACATTTATGCCATAAAATGGGTAGGAAAGTGATGGGGTGGATGGAGAAAAAGAGACCAAGTTGGAGGAAGTGCAAGGCTAATATGACTTTGGTCCAGTTTTTGACAAAAAAAAAAGTGATAGCCCTAGTATGAATACAATCGTGTGGCTACTTCAACAAGTTAGAAAATAAGGCAGTAGTGTCTACTATACATCATTTGAATTTTACATTTCAGAACAAAGCCCACCCTCAGTTTTTTATGCAACTAACTACCTCTTGATTCCCAACATGATGCCCAGCACTTCTTATTCTTTATCTTCTTTCCTATAATCCTTCTCCAATCCTATTTTTCATCTCTTCTCTTCTTGCTTATTAAATATTAATTCTGTTCTAAAATACTTCTATGTGACACTTTCTTTTACCAATTTTGTCTTTTGTAGCTTGTCCCACAAAACAATTGTAACATCTGTAAGATTATATTTTTATTGCTTAATGAATACTTTGGACAGCACACATTACATCAACCAGATTTACTGATATCCTCATTTAATCATGGCATACAATATTAAACTAGATATATCACAAACAAACAAACTGTGTCACACTTGTAATTGAAGCAACTCAACTAGAAAAGTACATCATGAAATCAAGTCCTATTGCCCTACATACCTCCTTATTTCTTAACTTAAATAAAAGACACACACACACACACACACACACACACACACACACACACACACACACACACAAGGCTTAGTCCACCCTCTAACTTATATATATACTAACTCTACAGTTGCACAACCACAAACATACATGATCAAAGTGAAATCACCACCACCTATGCTAAATTGAGTACAGCATATTATAACCATCAGCAATTTGCGCAATAAAATCTACACTTAACAAAAATACTTCTTCACCAATTAAATGATAACCATAAGTGCACATATTTTAATTTCATTTCTGGCAAATCAATATTGCTCCAAACTATTTATTCAGCCAGTATTCTTGGTGCTGCATTTAAGATAATTGTGATGGGTGGCCACAGTGGTGCAGTGGTTAGCATTGCTGCCTCACAGCAAGAAGTTCTCCAGTTCAATCCTCGACTGGGGTGCCTTTCTGTGTGGAGTCTGCATGTCCTCCCTGTGGTCGTGTGGGTTTCCTCTAAGTGCTCTGGTTTCCTCTCACATCCCAGACATATGCTGTAGGTGGATCGGATGCACTAAATTGGCCCTAGGTGTGAGTGTGTGCATGTGTGCGCCTTCTGTGGAAGGTTGGGCGCTGTGCTGGCAACTCAACACCGTAAAAAACTCCACTGCCAATCATGAGTGTACAGTGATCTGTGGTGGCGACCCCTAACCAGGAAAAGCCAAAAGAAGAAGAAGATGCTACATGCTGGAGTATGGTTACATCTCCTTCTTAAGCATAGTACTACTCCTTACACCTTCTCAGTTCTAACTGCATTCCCCAACAACAAAATAAAAATGCTAAGTACTTAAGGATTTTGCTACATTTTAAAGCCATATATCTTTATTCAATAAGAAGAATCATATAAATTGTTTTGTTAAAACCATCTATTTATAATTTGCTCTATTTTGATCTGGATTCTCTCAAGACTAAACAGACCTCTAATATTCCACTGTCTCTAATTCCAGCAAATTAATATTATTGTGAGATGATGGTGATATTAAATCATTGTAACACTGAAGATTGCAGTTCTAGTCAATGTGTATGATAGTTAATAATTATACCATGACCCCCTATTAATATTCCAAAACGTGCACGCTGATTGGCCAGCGTGCACGTTGTAAATCGACTTATACTAATGGAAAAAGGTCCGGTCGCCCGGACTTTTTCTATTAGTATAAGTCTTTTTTTAAAACACTGTCTCGCTTCATTAAAAGACTTTAACATAGTGACACAGGTTTAAAAAAAGCAACGGAGATCTCCGTTGCTTCTTTTAAAGCTGTCTCACTATGTTAAACTCCTTTAACATAGCAACACAGTGTGTAAAAAGCAACGGAGATCTTGCTTTCTCCGTTGCTTTTTTTTTAAACCTGTCTCGCTATGTTAAATGGGTTTAACATAGCGAGACAGTTTTAAAATAAGCAACGGAGATCTCCATTGCTTATTTTAAAGCTGTCTCGCTATGTTAAATCCATTTAACATAGCGAGACAGGCTTAAAAAAAAAAGCAACGGAGAAAGCAAGATCTCCATTGCTTTTTACTGTTTCACTATGTTAAATGGGTTTAACATAGCGAGACAGCTTTAAAATAAGCAACGGACATCTCCGTTGCTTATTTTAAAGCTGTCTCGCTATGTTAAACCCATTTAACATAGCAAAACAGTAAAAAAGCAATGGAGATGTTGCTTTCTCTGTTCCTTATGGCCACAGCTCTGATGTACTTTGTAGGCATGCACAGTACATCAGAACTGCCGCAGATGCCAGACAGCTGCAGAAGGGCAGCATAGAGGCATTATACAATGCCATTATTTAAGAAAAGTAATTGTTTTTTTTCTTAAATAATGTCATGATGGAGGTATATATAAAATAATCCCTTTCTGGGGTAATGCGGGATAACTAATACTTTCTTCTGGAGTGGGGTATGTGGATTTAACCACGGTTGTCTTTGTTTGGTAAACCACGCCAACCGTGGTTAAATCCCGCATTACCCACACCCAGGCGTGTGTTATTGCTATAATAGTTCATATAGGATCAAATATATACCCGATTTTTTTTTTTTAAAGCAATTCTTCCAATTTATAACAGGCTTGAAGTTTATGCTGTTTCCCTTCTCTTGTTTCTCCTTACAATCCTCATAAATCATCCTCTGCCTATTATTTTCTACTACATGACTTACTTCACGTTTCTAATGTACTACCTGAAATTTTCCTTTAATAGTAATCATCCTCCTTCTCTTTGTCTTCTCTTTTTAGAATATACTAAAAATTTTCATTTTTAAACATCCCTGATTCATCCATCTCCATATTGATTGGTATCACTATAGTCTGTATAATTTCCATGTAGCATACCAATCAATTCCTCTTTTCTCCTCTCTTCCCTCATTTCTTCTAATATTCTGTCTCTTTCCCATGTGCTCAGGTGTGTGTGTGTGTGTGTGTGTGTGTGTGTGTGTGTGTGTGTGTGTGTGTGTGTGTGTGTTTATTAGGATAGACTGGCATCTACTCCAGGGTTACATTTTTACCTTAATACCTGTCACTTACTGGGATGGGGTGCAGCTCCACCACAAACTGAATGGGATAAAGCAGATACTGAAGAACTTAAGACCAGATGTATTCCATTTTGCAGACTTTTGTGATGCTTTTAAATTTACATTTGAAATTCTTGGGACCAATGCTGTATATTTATACCCATTAATGTTGCTTTTCTCCAGAGTCACTCAGTAGCTTATAGTTGTTATTATCTACTAAACTCCCCTCTTTGTTCTGCAAACATTTATATTTTAATAACTCCTGTCAATCCACATCTCTGTATAATTTTGCTTTTCTAACTAACAGCAAGTAGCCATAAGTCTTGTTTCTTTCACTTCTGAATTCTTACTTATACAGCTGTCAATGCGTTAAAGCTACCTTATATCAAATGAATTTGACTTGTATCTCCATTCTCTCTATTGGCCACTATAATTATTTTTGGCACAGGCTCTTCGTACTAAGCCTTCAGCCATTTTCTCCATGCATACATTCATATCACTTGTCTTACATCAAAAGATGCTGTAAGGAATTGTTCTTATTCCATGAAAAATAAATATTAATCAGTCTAAATGCTTTATTATTGTGTATCAAGTTAGCTACTGACAATTACTTATGGCCAGACAGTGATGGGGCATACAGGAATAAAGCCCTAACTATGATCCAGGTGACCTGAGTTTGATTAGCTGCTCATGCAAATGGAGGGATTTGAGACAGAAGTAGTTGTGTTCATCCTGTGGGGAGGTCATTCATCTAGTCATTTTATGTAGGAATATATTGTCCTTAGATGGGAGTTGCTCTTGGCTAACACTCAAACAGAGGGGAGTGGCGATACCAAGTGACAGGTAATAAATGAAAAAATCCCCTGATAGAAGCAGTTAGTGGTATGACCCCAGGACGATCTTAGATTCTGTGTTGGCCCCAGTAGAATGGAGGAATACTAGAAGAGGCTGGTAAGCCTAGTGATAGATGAAGACCCTGAGGTAGCTAGAAGTGAAATAGAAGGGGAAGAATGAACAAACAAATAAATAAACCTTATAGATATGCCTTTGTTACAAACCGAGTCTCTGCAGCACTGGGGGGTTGGCATAATGGTTAAAGTCTTTACCTCACAAACACAAGATATAGGATATGATTTTCAAGAATGCATAGCTATGCTTATAAAGGCCCCAGTGGTCATTAGCCTACTATACATCTATAAACCTATGTTATTCAATGTCCCGGACGGCAGAGACGAATAACTTTGTATAATGAATGTTATAGATACTTATTTGTTGCATTTTGCATCTGTTAGCACTCTGAGGTTGGGAGCATGCCATTTTAAATTTTAAAAGGATAACTTATTTTTCTCTGTTGATGTTGTAATGGCAGAATCTGATTGTTTAATTCCATTTGTATGGAAGCCTAGAGCTGTGATACTGTGTTGGCAGTGGTTGTTACACTCCTTTAGTCTATGCTTTAACTGGTTCCAGTGTTTATTTTTGCACTCAGTTTCTTAATTTTGGAATTTCCACCTGTTTGATCTTGCCTTATGAACTATAACTTGAAGATTATCTGCAGTGATCATTGGTTTGGAGCCTACCTGTTCTTTTTTTTTTTTTTTTTTTTTTTTTTTTTTTCTAAAATGTTTTTTTATTTATTTATTTTTTTGTTTGTAAACAAATTATGATACAGTAAATTTAAATTACAATTCAAAATAAAAGAAAATAGTTAATAAATTATAACAATATGTACAATATTTACAGGTGGTCCAATGAAAAGGATTAACCAACAAAGTTATAAAG
This sequence comes from Protopterus annectens, assembly GCF_019279795.1. Classification (NCBI taxonomy): domain Eukaryota; kingdom Metazoa; phylum Chordata; order Ceratodontiformes; family Protopteridae; genus Protopterus; species Protopterus annectens. The sequence goes on along the minus strand of NC_056744.1, from coordinate 262,275,603 downwards.
AGGAATAATTCCATAGAACAAATATAACCTTTACTGGAATATATTTACATAAGTCCATCTTAGTTTATGACATTTCAATTTCATGTAGAAGAAATTATATCCTTTTGTAATGTGTCTATAAGTATTAAGATTTTATTCCAAAGATTGTCTGTCCAACGTTTGGGAAAAATTCTTTCTTCTTTGACTTTTATTTCTTTTTGTGCAGATTCCTTTAATAGAGATATGAAGTCTTCATAACTTGGAGGGACTGTGGATTTCCATTTTCTTGTTATACATTTTCTGGCTACAGCCAGAATAGACCATAAAAGATATTGATCACTTTTACTCATAGTTACTGAGTCATCTACATTCAGAAAAATTAAAGATGTTGTTAAAACAAATTTGTCATTATAAATGGCTTGAAGAAATCTATTAATATCTTCCCAGAATTTTTTAATGCAATCATAAAACATATGTATCCAATCTGCCTTGCAGTTTAAAGTACATCTCTAGCATATGGGCTTTTGGATAGGGTCAAATTTGGCTATTTTATATGGTGTATAAAAGGCTCTATGTAGAAATTTCCATGTGAAGATTTTCCATATCTGAAAGTTTGAGGTTAGCTTAACTGACAACAAAAGGTCATTTATACCTTCAGGTGATAGATTTATTGTCAAGCCCTTTGTTAAAGTGTTCACAATATTTTGACCTATTTTGGTTTTATACACTATTAAAATTTTGTATAATTTAGATATAGAAATTGGCTTATTATGATTTCCATAAATCAATTCTTGCATATATTTTATGAATTTAGGTATAGTATTAAAGTTTGAATCATTAATAATTCTACATAAATCACTTGCATATTGCAATATTTTTTTGAGTTCTATTCTGTCTATTTCAAATATACTAAACTCATTTATTACTTGTTGGGTGGTTAAAGTACTGTGATTATTCAAACATTGAAACCAGTAAATAAAGTTATTGGATTCCCAATTAATGAGTGTTTTTTCTTGGATTTTTTCTTTAAAATTCTTTGATGTTTTAAATGGTATTAAGAGTTCGAACCATAATTTTATGTCTGGATTTGTAATTATAAATGTTCTAAATAGATTATAAATATTATTCAAATATGATAAATTAGTGGGATTCGTTGTTTTATTTTGTAAGCTATTACATAGTATATGCCAGAATATGTTATTATAATTCTCCAAATTCATATTTTTTAATATTTTGTTTTCATTAAAGAAAAAAGTTATATGTAAAGTTTTCCATGCAGATGAATAATTTGGATTTACCCAATTCAGTATAAGTTTAATGATGGAAGCTTTAATATACGTTTCTATGTCTGGAAATTTAATTCCTCCCAAGTCCCAGGGTCTAATATGATGTGAGAAAGCAATTCTATTCTTTTTTGGATACCAAAGAAAATCCATTAAAAGTTTCTGTATTGTTTTTATAACTTTTTTATCTGGTAAAATAGGGATTGCTAATGCTATATAGTTTATTTGTGGTAGTAATATCATTTTTATTAACTGTAACCTATCTTCCAATTTTAACATTAATTTATTCCAGCTATTAACTTGTTTTTGAATTAAATTTTGGATTTTATTATAATTTAAAGTCATGGTAGTATCTATGTTCTCAGATATAAGAATTCCTAGATATTCTAGTGAAGAAACATTTTCTCCAATTATTTGATATTTATTCAGATGTAAGTCATCTATTTTATTTAGAAGTATATGTTTTGATTTGGATTTATTGAAACAAAGACCTGAAATAGAAAAAAAAACCTTCTACTTGTTTCTCTAATTCTTGTATGGACTCTTCATTTGGTTTTAAAGTCAGCAATATATCGTCAGCAAATAACATGATTTTAGAATTAAATTTATTGTAAAAGGTAATTCCTTCTATTTTTAGATCACTTCGTATTGCAGATGCAAATAATTCTATCACCAGGGCAAACAGTATGGGAGACATAGGGCAACCTTGCTTAGAGCCTTTAGTTATTTTAAAAGCTTTCGAGGTAAATGGGCCTAATTTTACATAAGCCAGGTTATCTTTATATATATTCTTTATTACATTTATAAAGTTTAATGGGAATTCAAAAAGTTTCAAGATTTTAAATAGATATTTCCAGTTTACTGAATCAAATGCTTTCTCTATATCTAATGTAATTATAAGAGCTTCTGAATTATCTCTGTTCAAAGCTTCTATAATGGTTAAAATTCTCTGAATATTGTCATATGCGTGTCTTCCAAATATAAAGCCTGTTTGGTCTTCATTTATAACTTGAGTCAGTGATTTCTTAATTCTATTTACTAAGATAGACATAAAGATTTTATAATCATTATTGAGCAGAAAGATAGGTCTATATGAGCTACATTGGGATGGATCTTTTTTATCTTTTTTATAGGGGTAACTAGTGAGTATTTCCAAGATGGTGGAGTAATAATTTGAGTTTGAATATCATTTAGCATGTTATGAAGTAGAGAAATTGCTGAATTTGGAAGAATTTTATATAATTCCATTATTATTCCATCCATTCCTGGTGATTTGTTGTTTTTACTTACTTTAATTATATCTTTTATTTCTTTTATGGAGATATGCTTGTCCATTTCTACTTTTAATTGGTTAAGTAGTTTTTTTATTAAGGAATTATTAAATTTCAGATCTGAAAATGAAATATTATTATCATTATTTCCATAATGCTTAGCATAATAGAACTTAAAAGCTTCAAGAATATCATTCACATCAGAGACCTTTTTTACCCTTTTCCTTCATGTATTATATTTATGATGTTATTTTCTAAGTTCTGCTTTTTAATTCTCATTGCTAGATTATGTAAGTGTTTTGGAGAAGTTGAAATTGAGGCAAATTTTAGTTTTTCCAAAGGTAGATTTGTTTTATGAGTGAGGAATTCATTGTATTTTTTATTTAAATCTATAATTTCTTTTTTTTTTCCTGAGAATCTACTACACCATAAGAACTTGTATTTATTTCTGTTATTCGTTTTTGTATGTTGTGTAATTCAGATTCCCATTCCTTTGTTTTATTTTTAAACCATCCTATAATCTTGCCATACAAAAAAGCCTTAAGTGTATCCCAAGTTATTATATTATTTGTATCTTTAATAGGATTTGTTTCTAAGAAATATATGATTTGTGAATCTATCCAAGTTTTAAACTCTTTTAATTTAAGGATATAAGCTGGTATTCTAGTTACAATGTTTAGTCTTTTGAAATCAATTTGTACTTTAAGAATTAAGGCATTATGATCTGAGAGAGGACATGGAATAATAGAAAATTTTGTTATCCTACTGTTTAAATCAGAGGAGACAAATATTTTATCTATTCTTGTTTTAGTATTAAAGCGATAATCGCTATGTGTATAACTTAATGAGTTAGAATCTTTAAAATTAAATGTATCTATCAGATTTAAGCTTTCTAACCATCTCTTGAAATATTTACTTACGAGTGTGGGACGTAACTTTCTTTTATTAGTTGTTTCAAAGTTATCTAGAATACAATTGAAATCTCCCCCCATTATTATCATACCTTTGTTTACTTTGTTAATTAATTCTATGTGTTTTTTAACCATATAATGAAAAAACTTTCTACAGTCAGTACTGTCTGACTTTGAACGATACTGCTTTGATCTAAGGTCTTTCAGAAATGTCTGCTCATGTTATTTTGCCTAATGGATTAATTGTTCTAATGAACTAATTACTTATTTTAATTTTGGCGCCTTTTTACTGCTCTTCATTATATAAACTGAAGTTTTAAATGTTAATGTACTGTCTGATGAAGCGTAGTAGTTGCTACGCGAAAGCACTCACATTTAAATAAATGTTCTCTTTTGCTGGATCCATTCTGGTCTACGGTCAAGTTTATACTGAAGATTGATGCTGTTCTACTAAAAAATCTTATTTTGGTGATATTGGACTATTTGCTGAACATTTTACCTGTTTCTAACGGTTTTGTGGTGAGAGAGCCTGGTTTTACTACTACATTTGCCTTGTTCTTACAGGCACTCTCTTCAGCTATCGGTGAAAAGTTTTTTCATTATACACTTTTTTCCTGATTATTTTCACCGACTGCACACGATGGAAAATGTCAACATCGAATTGGATTATTCTCTGGGGACGAGGGACGCCTCAGCGATTTTGGTGGATCTATTACACCAACAGGCAAACCCTTTATTGGCTCTGGATTTATCGCAAGCTGACAACGCTGTTCCAGTGAATGAAGAGGGCTTCAACATTACTGATTTTAATACAGCATCCAAGGAACTCGAGGATGACATGTACAGGCTACAGAGATATGCCTGGCAAAGGCAGCACCTGGAAGCATGTCTACATTATTCTGTTGTGCCAAGGGGGATGCGAGTCCTTTGTATGCCATCGTATGGAGAGGCACATCCGGTACTTCTCAAAAAATGGCAGGACCTTAATATCGATCTCGGATACAGGTATATTAAGCTTTTACTTGAATATTTTAGCCCAATAGAGACTGAATTACGCAATAAAGTTGACCTTGGCTTTAAAGATTTAAGTAACCATTTTAAAACGGAATACTGTGTTAGGAGAATGCGTAATATTTGCCTTCAGGTGAATGCCTTTAGTGAAAGGCTAAAGGCAACGAAGTTACGTAAGTTGCAAAGAGATTTCCAAGATTTCAGATCTCGGCAAATATTTGTATGGCCGAAAGGCAATAATGCTGCTCAGAATATAAGCAGCACAAACGAGAATACGAATCATCTACCACCTCCAATTAATACAGCTAATTCCATTAGTAATGTGAATGACTTACAATCCACTAATGAACTTTTATCTGCTACATCTTTAGAGGGAGCTAATATTACTCTCTCTGCTGTGTCTGATACGCCCCCTCCTAATCAACTAGCACTGCAACATCCATCTAATAAATTAGGAGCTAGACCGAAGGACTCACATTCTGCTAATACCTCAGGCCCTTCTCCTTCTACTTTTTTACCCTACCCTGTAAAACAACAACTTTATCACAGGGGACGCTCTGTGAGCCGGGGCCCAAGAAAAAGGAAACTTTCAAAAGAAAACTATCAGCCAATAAGAAGAACAAGAATGTGACTGAACTATTATATAATTATTCTGATGCTTCTTTTTCTGATGCAGACATTTCTTTATTGAATCGGGGACTTAATTTCATCCCAGCTTGCCCTGACACTTTGAGTCAGGTATTAATTGACCTTAGATTATTTTGCAGACTAGTAGCTTTGAAGGTGTTTTTTAAAGACAAAGCTGATTCTACTAGTGTCAATGTGAATACTGTTTTTAAACGAAAAAGTACTTTTATGCCTCCATTTTCTTATAATATTGAATGTTTTTCTGTGTGAACATGATTTTTATAAATTATTTTCTACTAAGGTGAAACCTAGTTTTTATAACCTCACCCTAGAAGAATTTACTTCTCTAAAATATTTAAGCAATTGCAATAAAATTACTATCAAACCCGCTGACAAAGGGGGGGGTAGTTATTCTAAATACTATAGATTATAATGCGAATATGCACTTAATGCTTGATGATGACACAACATATGCAAAAATGAAGCTATATGATGTTAATAGGATAATTAAAAATGTACATGATGTATTGATTGACATGCTTATCTGTAAACAAATTAGTGAAGAAATGTATAATTATTTGGTTATAGACAATCCCACTATACCAATTATTAAGGGATTACCGAAAATACATAAAAAACAATATCCTATTCCACTCAGACCCATTGTTTCGGGGGACAATTGGGTCACTGCCAACATCTCTTCATTTATAGAATTTCTACTTAGACCTGTTGTTGATTCTTTCACTACCATTTTAAAGGATACTTATCAACTACTTGATTATTTATCTGAGATGCATCTAGCTCCACATGAACATGAATACCTATTAATTACTTTAGATGTGAAAAATCTTTTTACATCTATCCCCAATGATTTGGGTATTGAAGCAGTGAGAGAAATATTGTTAGATGAAACATCTTTTACAAATGATAGACAGTTTCTAATAGGCCAATTACTGGATTTAGTCCTGAATAATAATGCATTTATGTTTCTGAATAATTATTATCTACAGAAATGGGGGTGGCAATGGGCACTCCTTGCGCCAACACCTATTCCAACTTGGTTGTGTTAAATTGGGAGCGGAGATGCCTGTTCACCCACCCCTTGTTTTCCAAGATAAAGGTCTACAAACGTTTTGTGGATGACATTTTTATCGTTTGGGAGGGTACTGAGAATGATTTTAAAGATTTTTTAGCTCATTTAGAAACTACATCTACCTTCCTTCAGTTCACCATGGAATGTTCTCATGACTTAATTATTTTTTTAGACGTAACATTAAGCATTACAGAACATGGCCTTATTACATCGACACTCTATAGGAAACCAACCTGGAGGAACACCCTTCTCACCTTTGATAGCATGCATCCTAGATATATCTTTCCTGGTATTATTAAAAGCCAATTTATCAGATTAACCAGGCTTTGTAAGGATGCTCATAAATTAAACTCTGAAGCAGATCGCTTGGAACTTCTTTTTAAAGAAAGAGGATATGATCCAAATTTAGTCAGTAACATTAGAAACAGCATTATAGATAACACACAGACAGAAACTAAACTTGTTAGTACCAGAAAAAGGGTAGATATAAATAGACAGACAAAATTTGTAGCTGTAACCCTAAACTACACAAGTATTACTAATGATATTAAAAAGAATTTTTACAATAATTGGAAGGTCCTAATTATGGATCCATTTGTCAGGCAAATTGTGGGGGTCAAACCCCATTTCATGTTCAGAAATAGCCTGAATCTCAAACGGATATTGTGCAATGATAATTGCCACACTTATCCAGTGGTATTACCTGTTAGTCATAAGACTGGCACTTTTCCTTGTGACAGCTGTAATAGGTGCAAATTCATTTCTAACATGCCTGAATTTCACCACCCCACAATGAATTACATTTTCCGACCAAGGTTTTTTGCTAATTGTTGCACAAAGAACCTCATCTATCTTGCAACTTGCAAGAAATGCCAAGCTTTTTATGTCGGACTTACTAAAAGATGTCTGAAAGATAGGATATATGGGCATTTATATGACATAAAAAGAAAAAATGAATTGAATGCCTTGGCAAAACATATATTAGAATATCCTTTACATCATTTTGACTTTAGAGTCTTAGAAATAATTGTAAATAATAAAAGAGGTGGTGATAATATTCTGATTTTAAATAATAAAGAACTGAAATGGATTTTGAGATTGGCTGCCCATATACCCCCTGGCATCAACAGCCATATCTCTATTAAGCCTGCTTTGGAAGCTAGATAAGGATCAAATATTATTTTATCTCCTTAATCCAGTATTTTTATTATTTAAGTGTGTCTTATACATAAACTAATTCAACATATAAGTCTAAAGTTAAACAACTGCACATTTTTGAAATATTATATTTATTCTATTGATTAATAACTAATTTATTCTTAATATCCTATTCATAAAATGGTAAAAGTTCATATATATATATATATATATATATATATATATATATATATATACATATATATATTTTCTATGTTGAGTCTACAGTTTTAAATGCATCCTTAAATATATTTTAAATATTTTAAACACATTTGATAAATACATAAATATATATATTTAAAAAATTTTTTTTAGATTACATCCTACTTTAGGTGTTTCTGGTCATCATATAATTGGTTTATATACCAAATGTCTTTATATGTTGTTGTTTTGTTTTATAGTTAGATAGAGACATTTATACACTATATACCTTATATTACATTAGTTTAACATTATAAAACATGCACAATTTTGAACTATATATGAACTGACCAGTATTTATATACATATTTATATATTTATATATACATCTATTTATATATTTATATATTTATATCATGTTAGCCCATCCATTCATTTATATATTTATTTACTTATTTATCTTTATATAACATACATTTACGTGTCCATCATAAAACATATGCATTTTTATAAATCACAGAAATTTTACTAATAAATAATATATTCTTTCACTACTCATTCATTTATAACGAAGAAATACTGCCAGGAACCACCACGATAAACAAAGATCCAATTTTATTTTAAAACAAACAAGCGCTTTCACGCATACATATGCGCTTCATCAGGTTATAGCTTACACATAAAAGACGCCCATTTATATAATAAAACCAACCATCAATTTAACAAAACAATTATCAATTTGTCAATTAATTAAAACATAATTGCTGAGATGGAAACACCCATCATTTGTATTACTTCTGTCAGCAGGTCTAATGCAAAAGTTACAGATGCACTGAAAACGTTTAACATAACTTAAAACAATTATATATATACAATAAAAATATATCATAGCATATAAGAACAATGATATTTAGCTAAGCAACAATCTCTTAGCATCCAATGGAGCGCATCAAATCCACATTATGCAGAAATGCATAGCTTAAATAATATGTGTTATACTGTTTTAAATAAACTAAGCTAAACTTATTGTCGTGGATGAACCAAAGCAGTTATTAATCATCCCATTTCTTAATTGCGTAATCAATTGGTTCCGTGAAAGGCAAACAACCTTGGGAATAGCAGCATATAGAAGACATAGCGTGTGACTGAAAGCATAGCTTATGTCTCACTCAGCTCTTAATATAGCATGCTGTAAAAAGTTATCAATGAGCTTAATGCGTTTCTAAGATCGTAGTTATATAACAACCTATGTATTCTTTAACAAATATTCATCTTAGTAAGTGCTATCTTAGCATAGTGAGAGCGATGAAAGACAAACATTTCGTGAACTCAAAAGATATAATAAATATATTCCTATATTGTCTATGCAGAGCATAGCAACACAATAAAGCCAAGCCATGGAATATCATTCTTAATACATATATAACATGATTCCTTCATTAAATCTTACTCTATATAGAGATGGAAAGAACGCTATTGCGACCAATAAAACATAAATAGCATCCTTATAAGTATCCTCAAGCGTATATAAGTGGATGAAATAAAGTGCAACTCATGTAAATGGAAAAACGCCACTCTTGCAGCGATATAAGGGATTGCATACCCAAGCAAAGCATAAGGGAGAGTAAAACTCAAATCTCCAAGCTGACACTCCAAATATACATTATGCAAAGTGTTATAGTGATCAGGAGCACGATCACCAATGGGTCCCGGTGATACTGGATAGATATCAGCATATAATGTTTCTCCAGTATTCAGCCACAATCAATAAGACTCATATCAACAAGGAAAAACTTGTCAGAGGGCGTGCTCACCATATTTATAAGCAAAACCATAACATAAAAGTATCAGTATTTGGCGCAATTAAACACCAACGGAGCCATAAGGCATCCCATTGGCTATATAATGTAGGTAGTCAAGATTATAATGAAAACAAGTGCATGTATAGATCAAACAATAAACAAGTGTTATAAATAAAAAACGCCACTCTGTGTGGCGATAGAGAGGATAGTCACTTTCCGACAAGACAGGCGAAAGAGCTGAAAGCTCAAGCTTCCAAACTACAGCTCCAAATACACATTATACAGAGTGTTATAATAACCAGGAACATAAATATGAATATTAGTAGTCCCTGATGGGTCTAGATAAATATCAACAAATGATATTTCTTCAATATTCAGCCACAGCTAGTGGATATCATAACAACAAGCGAGGCTTTATCAAAATACATAGTCACTAGAGCTATAAATAAGGCCACAGCATAAAGGCATTAGCGTTAAACATAATTAAACGCTACGAAACCACAAAATGACCCATAGGCTATATATGTTCAAAAAATATCTAATGGGAGCATTGTTCTAGTCCTAAAACAATAATGCTATCTTAGCACCAATATCTCTTATATAAAATTAATATTATATTAATATTGTCCTATCAGATATGAATGTATATTTGAAAAAATCTTCATTCTAGAACTTACATGTTTAATGTATAGTTATAAATCAAAACATGTTATAGAGACATGAATATAATATAAGTTCTATCATATGAGCTCTAAAGTACTATACATTTGAAATAGTTATCTTAAATAGACCCCAATAAAGCAGGGCGTATATTGATGGCAGTATTAAGTCCTGGTGGTATGTGCGCCTTTAGCCTTAATATCCATTTAAGCTCGAACATTTCAATGGTGCCAAAATGATCACCCTCTCTCCTATTCGGATTAATAACTTGTAGCACCTGAAAACTAAATCTATGCCCAGATCTTTCATTACAATGTGTGGCTAGGGCACTAGTAGAATTGCCCTTTCTGATATCGTAGACATGATTATAGACTCGGTCTCTGAGTCTTCGTGAGGTCATGCCTACGTAATAGCTATCACATTGATCACATTTCGCAAGGTAAATAACATTTTGTGTATTGCAGGTGGCATAAAAGGTGGCTCTAAAGTTTAAGTTAATGCCTGGAATCCTAAGATCCTGTGCCCTGCTTATGAATGTGCACATGGAACACCTGCCACATGCATACGTGCCTGTTCTTATCTGAGTTCGGATATCAATGTGCTTGACCTCATATTTATCTTTACATAATAATCTCTTAAGATTCATACAATTATTAAATCTAAAACTAGGTCTATTCCCTAATAGTTTCAAAAGATGTGGCTCAGACAGCAAAATTTTCCAATTCCCTTTTACAATTTTAGTTAGCTGCTCAACGTCGCTGGTATACTTAATATCATATTTGATGCTATCATCTTTTCCTAAACCATATTTGGCTTTCCCTCTTTTATTCCATGGGATATCATTATTTAAAACAGAATCTATCACTTCGTTGATCAGATTCACAGGATATCCTCTATCCATAAGAAGATATTTCTGTTGCTCAATCAGACACAGAGCATCTTGTCTATCAGTGCATATTTTTAAAATCCTACTGATCTGCCCTTTTATGATATTGCGGAAAGTGTATCGTGGGTGCAAACTGTCATAGTGGAGGATACTATTCCTCCAACAAGGCTTCCGGTATAAGGTAGTAACTAAACAATTGCTATCATTCTTAATTATAGAAATATCTAAAAAATCAGCCTTAGCTGAAGAATATTCATAGGTGAATGTAAGAAAAGATGTTGTATCATTCATATAGCTGACAAAATCTTCAAGCTCATCTGCACATCCATTCCATAGTAAAATGACGTCACCTACAAAACGTCTGTAGATGACCACATTATCGAATCTAGGGTCACCAAAAATATTCTCTTTCTCCCATCTGTGAATAACCAAATTGGCATATGCGTTAGCACAGGGAGTGCCCATGGCTACTCCCCATGTTTGCGCATATGCCATATCATTGAACAGAAAGACGTTGTTGTTTAGAACCAAATCTAAAAGACAGCAAATATTCATAATTTCATTGCTGTCTATGGTTCCTTGTTCAACTAAATGGAGCCTGATAGCATCAAGCCCATAGTCGTTGGGAATGCTGGTAAAAAGACTCTTTATGTCCAGTGTAACAAGTAAAGTATTCACATTTAGTTTATCAGTTACCAGATCTTGTTTCAGATCTTCTAATAGATCATATGAATTTTTTAAGATGGTTGGTATTTCTTTTGTCATCGGACCAAGCTTAGATTGTATGTAAAGGGAGGCATTCTCAGTGACCCAATGGTCACCCGATACTATGGGTCGTAGTGGAGGAGGGTATTCACCTTTATGCAATTTTGGCAGTCCTTTTATGACCGGTATGAGGGGTGAGTCTACCTTCAAAAAATCATATAATGACTTATCTATTGATCTTGTCATAAGCATGTCATACAATGTGTCATGCACATAGTTAACTATTGATGTAACCTTAGATTTATCAATGATTTTATAAGCCTTATCCTCACTAAGCATTGTATTCATCAGTTGGTCATAAAAGCATTTATCTAAGGCAACAACACCCCCTCCCTTATCCGCTGGTTTAAATACTATGTTCACATCATTGACCAGTGCGTCTAGAGAATTTCTCTGTGCATAATTCAGATTTACAAAAGTATTACTATGCTTATCATGCTCATAATAACTATAAAAGTCATGCTCACATGTTCGCATAAAGCACTCAATGGTTGGTGTTAGCGGAGGTATGAACGAACTTCTTCTTTTATAAGCTATAACATTACAGGCTGAAGTATGACTATCAGATAAATCATCTTTAAAAAACACTTTAAGAGATAACTTTCTGGCAAACAAGCATAAGCCTATAAGGGTGTCAGACAGCACACTGTGACAAGAGGGTATAAAAGATAACCCTCTATTGAGCAACAATTGTTCTTCTGATGAGAAAGACCTAGTCGCCAGGTTGAAGAACAAGGAATTTAGTTCTTCATTCTCCTTCTCCGCTCTGGTGTTTCTCCCGAAAGTTTTCTTTTTCCTCTTCCCCTGCTCCCAGAGCGTGTGCGTGTGGCATCCTTGTAAGGGAGTGGAAAGTTTAAAGGCAGAGGTGTAGCAAAAGTGTTGTTCTTGCCAAAAGTTTTAGACTTAGCACCTAAGTTTTCATAAGGTTTCAAGCCTTGTTGGTTACAGGGTAAAGACAAACTGGGTGTATTAGATGTAGTGGGCTCCCGATGATTAGTATCATCTGCTTGAGAAGAGAAAACTGGCCTATTACCCAGCGATTCTGTTAAAGTGGTAACTGTGCCTTCATTAACTGCATTCATAGTTAACGGTGACTGAGTAGCATGGGCACTAGACTGTGTATTAACTCTGGGCCACACAAAGATACGCCCCAATTGAAAATCTTCACAGTCACGCTTAAGTTTCTTAATTTTTACTTGTTCTAGTTTATTACTATATAACGCTAACTGTTTGTTCATGGATTGTATCTTAGAGGTACAAAACTCAGTTTTAAAATTAGCAGTTAAATAGTCATATTGTTCCTCTACCTTAGCCAAAAGTTCCGTTTCGATGGGTGTGAAATATTCCAACAGAAGCTGTATATACTGATTGCCAAAGTCAATATTTAACTGCTGCCACTTGCGAAGCAGTTCAGGATGACTATCCCCGTAACTTGGCATGCATAAAACACGCATGCCTCGGGGAATGACTTTGAAATGTAGGCACGCCTGGAGATGTCTTCTTTGCCAGACAAACCTATGCAGACGGTATAGATCATTTTCCAGGGATCTCAAATGTCCAAAAAAGTCATGTAAATTCTCGTTGTTCGTTGAGACATTATCCAAAATTTCATGGCTGGTATCTAACCGCAAGAGTGGATTGTCCTTTTGGTAGAATAAACAATTCCAACTATCGGTTCGTATGGCACCTGTTGGATTGTAGTCCAATTCAATGTTCGGCACATCCATCGCGTGAGGAACGGCTGAGTATATTAAGAATAATACCAACAGCAGGAGAAAAAAGCCGATCATCCAAAGGTTCCGTGCACCAAATGAAGAAGTAGAACGAAGAAATACTGCCAGGAACCACCACGATAAACAAAGATCCAATTTTATTTTAAAACAAACAAGCGCTTTCACGCATACATATGCGCTTCATCAGGTTATAGCTTACACATAAAAGACGCCCATTTATATAATAAAACCAACCATCAATTTAACAAAACAATTATCAATTTGTCAATTAATTAAAACATAATTGCTGAGATGGAAACACCCATCATTTGTATTACTTCTGTCAGCAGGTCTAATGCAAAAGTTACAGATGCACTGAAAACATTTAACATAACTTAAAACAATTATATATATACAATAAAAATATATCATAGCATATAAGAACAATGATATTTAGCTAAGCAACAATCTCTTAGCATCCAATGGAGCGCATCAAATCCACATTATGCAGAAATGCATAGCTTAAATAATATGTGTTATACTGTTTTAAATAAACTAAGCTAAACTTATTGTCGTGGATGAACCAAAGCAGTTATTAATCATCCCATTTCTTAATTGCGTAATCAATTGGTTCCGTGAAAGGCAAACAACCTTGGGAATAGCAGCATATAGAAGACATAGCGTGTGACTGAAAGCATAGCTTATGTCTCACTCAGCTCTTAATATAGCGCATGCTGTAAAAAGTTATCAATGAGCTTAATGCGTTTCTAAGATCGTAGTTATATAACAACCTATGTATTCTTTAACAAATATTCATCTTAGTAAGTGCTATCTTAGCATAGTGAGAGCGATGAAAGACAAACATTTCGTGAACTCAAAAGATATAATAAATATATTCCTATATTGTCTATGCAGAGCATAGCAACACAATAAAGCCAAGCCATGGAATATCATTCTTAATACATATATAACATGATTCCTTCATTAAATCTTACTCTATATAGAGATGGAAAGAACGCTATTGCGACCAATAAAACATAAATAGCATCCTTATAAGTATACTCATTCATTTATCTATTCATTTGATAAATATTTTGTTTTAAATGTGCTTATATATGTTCACATTATTTAACGAAATAATAAATGACACAGTACTGTCTGACTTTGAATGATACTGCTTTGATCTAAGGTCTTTCAAAAATGTCTGCTCATGTTATTTTGCCTAATGGATTAATTGTTCTAATGAACTAATTACTTATTTTAATTTTGGTGCCTTTTTACTGCTCTATTATATAAACTGAAGTTTTATATGTTAATGTACTGTCTGATGAAGCGTAGTAGTTGCTACGCGAAAGCACTCACATTTAAATAAATGTTCTCTTTTGCTGGATCCATTCTGGTCTACGGTCAAGTTTATACTGAAGAATGATGCTGTTCTACTAAAAAATCTTATTTTGGTGATATTGGACTATTTGCTGAACATTTTACCTGTTTCTAACTGTTTCGTGGTGAGAGAGCCTGGTTTTACTACTACTGTTTTTTAACCGTAGACAATCCTATTCCAGGAATCCAGTAAATATTTATTAAAGTCCAAATTCTATTTTGATATTTTATTATTACAATTGATAACCCTTAACCCTTCTTTATCTTCGTGTTTGTAAATGATCTGTGGAATAACTACACTTCTTTTCCATAAAATTATAACCCCTCTTGTTTTTTTTTTGTATAGGGAGTGAGAAAGAATTAGATAGTCACTAGGTTTCCATGTGAAATTATCATCTATTTTAAAATGAGATTCTTGTATAAATATGATTTGTGCTTTTTGTAATTTCAAATATCTTAGAAAATTCGACCTTTTTATAGGATTATTTAAACCATTAATATTTATAGATAATAAAGTTGTGTCTGTCATTTTTTTAAGTATTTATTTGTACTTTTGGATTGTTTGTTCTTGAAATTTTGTTTTACCTTGGAAATTGATGTGTTTTGAGTGTTAGATTTATCCTTTCTTTTAGAAGTTATTTTGAAATGAATATATTTATTTCTATTTATGTTTAAAAAAAGTTTCAAATTGGACCACTGGAAAATGAAAAAGTTGAAAAACATTGCGTTAACATATTTTGAATAAACAGTTAATGACTTTGCCATTCTAAATCCCAAACATGAAGTGTCTAGCACCTCAAATCTGTTTGGACTTAAAAGTTCAAACAGATTTACCCTCAATAATAATAGTTGCATTAATGAGGAAATGTTGCTTTAAATTGAGCTCCTCATTAAAAAAAAAAAAAAAGAAAACTACAACCAGAGAACATAATGCACTTATTATGTAAATAACATGTATGTCTAGTCTGTAAAGTTTTGTTCATTACAAATTAGATTCTAAAATGAGATATTATTTCCAATTGCAAACAATTTTAAATAAGACATTTGTTAATTACTTTAACAATATATTAGTTGTTCATTTTTCATTAATATTATGAAATTTTTGCAAATTACCAATTGTATATAATATATTAGCAAATGTCAGGTCATTAATGTTCATTAGTGACATTTAACATTGTTATTAATAATAAAAAGAAGTAGAGTGAGTATGATAGATAGATACTGTTTAAAATAAAAAGGATTTTTTTACATATTTTTAGATCTATATAAGGTATTACATCAACATAGCAAAGTTAATTAATATATAGCTAACCACTTATCGAAACCAACTAAAATACTTACAGATAATAATATTCATTTATAAGATTTAATATAGTAACAGCTAGAATTAAAGCAAAATTTATAATGCTTTGCATACTAGCATTTTCTCATTCTTCAGTTAATGTCAGTTTTATAACTCTGATAATTCCACAATCTAAAATTAATAAAATGTGTAAGAGGTTTCACTCTTAAATTACTTATATGTGACCTTTTTGTAGTTCTGTTATTAATGAGTTATTATTCATAAGATTTTCTCTATTAAGTTCAAGTTAAAGATCACACATATCAGAAATTGCCTTCTGCTTATCACAAATGTAGTGAGTGTCTGGTAACTAGTAAAAGGTCTCATCTTATATGTTAAACTATAAAACAAAAAAAGAAAAAGGTCAAAATTAGAATTACACTTGCAAGAGAAAACTACCTTAATAATGGTGCGATAGCATTCTTGTCCCATAACTAATCATTTATAATAATCATTTTACATATAGTACTTCTTTTATACAATAACAAGCATGATAAAGCAATCTTTAGATAAATGAATGTATAATTTCCAGTAAGCTGACACTCAGGATCTTTTTTTTTCTTTTTCTTCCCCTTCCCTTTGCCTTCCCTCTTCTTCCATTTCTATATAACTTAATAACTATAAGTAACTTATCTAATACAGTGTCAGTTAGATGTGTTCACAGAGCGCATGTATTATACTTTTACCAGACACTCACCTAGTAAAGACACAACAGTATTTAAATGATTCACTATCTTTCTTGTTATAATAGCGCTTTCTTCAAAGCAGATCTAGCGCTATACTTGCATGAGATATTAGCTGAGTTTGATAGTAAACCATAACATTTTTAATAAGATACGAAAGAATATTTATGAAACGTGAAAATAATTGAAGCAAACGCTTCCTTTACTGTAATCAAAACAGCAGTGTGAAGGAAAAGAACTCTGCGATAGTGCGTGTTTATGCGCCATCTTGTGGCCAGTAACTTAAATTACATCTAAACACGCTAGGATGTATTGCGTGCTTATGAATGTGAACGGTGAACAACTTTTCAGACAAAAAAACTGAAAAAGCCGAGCAGAAGGCTCATGGATACTGTCCACCCTCAGATAATACAATAATGTTCTGGATACATCCCAAAATGATCACGAGTGGTTCCATTTTATAATATTTTCATCAATATACTTTACATTAATTCAAATTAACAAATTCTAAATGTGTACCTCTAAGCAACATAGATGCATTCACCAAGAGCAATAATATTTATTCAGGCAATGATAGCGCACTATTCTAGTAACCAAATACTTGTATAGAGAAGAAACAGCAGTGTTAAAGAGGAAAACTCTGCAATAGCATGTATTTACACGCCATCTTCTGGCCAGTAACTTAAATTACATCTATGTACGGTTAAATATATTGCGTGCTATGTATGAAGCGGTGAACAACTTTTCACATAAGAAGACTAAAAATAACTGAGCAGAAGGCTCGTGGATGCTTATTTACTTTCAAATAATACAGTAATATACTGAATACATCTAAAATGTTCATGAGTGATTCTATTGTATAACATTTTTATCACTATACTCTACATCAAATTAAATCAATGAATTTTAAATGTGCACTTTTAAATAACATAAATGTAATTACTAAAAATGATAAAATTTATTTAGGCATTGATAGCGCCTTAATTTGTCAACTAAGAAGTTGTATAGAGAAAACCATTTAAAAAGACAGTTTATATTAAGAGCTTAGTGACAAAAAAAAATGTCTAGTAAACTTCATTGATTATTGTTTTCAAGTATTCAAAAAATAAATATATACTTCAGGGCTTTAGTAAATTATTAATTAGTACTAAAATTTAAGTATTATATTAAACTAAATCACTAAGAAAGAAAAGAAAAAAAAAACTGCTTTATACTAGTGTAATAAAGAGTTTAGTTTTAATATATTATAATCATACCTTAGTTGATACTTTGAGAGAAATAGTATCATCAGAGTTCTTTTTGTCAGTCTTTTGTTTCCTTTTTTCTCTTGCCTCCGACCAGATATTTTTTCCTGGAGCCCTTTTTAAAGAAGATGAATTTATCCAGTCCATTTCTTCAGGTAGTGGAATTATGTTATTATTCTTTATGAAAGATGCGGCTTCCTCTATGCTGTTGAATGTTCTCATGTCATTGTTATATTGGATTCTTATTTTGGCTGGATAAGATAGCTGCGCTTTGATTTTATGTTGTTTTAAAAGTTTTACTAATGGCCATGTTTTCTTCCTTATATCCAGAACTCTTGTTGAATAATCATTATCAAATCTTAATAATGACTGTTTGTACATAACAGGACTTTTCCTCCATGCAGATCTCAGTATAAGCTCTTTGTCCATAAAAGAAGAAATTTAACTACTATGGATCTTGGAGCTGATTTAGAAGAAATAGAAAGTGTCTTACCAATAGCGCTGTGTGCTCTTTCTATCCCGTAGGATAAGCCTTCTTTTAGTCCAAGAACTTCAGGAAACCAAGAGTTCAAGAATGAGATAATGTCGTCACCTTCGGATTTCTCTGGAAGACCAAAAATCCTTATATTTGTTCTTCTTTCTCTATTCTCTATATCATCTACTTTATTTATTAACCAAGTGTTCTGTTGTAACAGAAATTGAGTATGTAGTTCATCTTCTTTTAACCTCCCATCGACATCACTTAAGGAAGTCTCAATGTCTGATATTTTTGTTTGTTGCTGTTGTAGGATTTCTTTAAAAACTTCCGTTTGTTTTTGGCAGTTATCCTTAAGACTTTCTAGATTTTCAGTAAATCTGTCCATTTTTAGCGATAAGTCCAGCAAAGTAGCAGATATCTGTTGTATCTCTTTTTTTATAATAGAGTCTGAATGTGAATTCTTGGAGTTACTCATCTTCAAACAGTTTGGAATGTCCTCTGTAGTATTTGACAGGAAAATTTCAGAATTTTTTCTTCAAAATTGGTAGCTTTGTTATAAATTACTTCATCTTCAATATTTACCCAAATTTTTTTAAATATATTTAGTTTTTCCTGTATTTTCAAGTATGAGTATAAAGAGCTCAAAATTAAGTTTCTTTCAGTTAGCCATTAGGCTCCACCCCGATTGATTTCGAGCCTACCTGTTCTTGTGAGAATACCAATAGCTGATCTTTTTCTAAATTTTAATTCTAGTATTTGGCATTGCTAACCTATCTGTTTGTAGGAGGCCTGGCTTTAACTGCAGGAGGATTTCTTGGAAATCAGCCTTTGGTCTCCTGCTGAGAGGTTGCTGAAGGAATTTAATATCTGGTGGCACATCTTCTAGATTGGAAGCTGGAATTTTTTATTAATGCTAGTTATTATTATTATTATTGTTATTATTATTATTATAAGACCAGCTTATCTGATATCAGGTGCTTTTACTTATTAGAGATTCATATTTGGTTTGTAATTTAACTTTATATGTCAGCATTACCATTTACTGACTTGAACTTTCAGATATATAATTTCACATTACACCTTTGCTAAAGAACTTGAATTTTGAGATCTTTTATTGGTTACTTTTTCTACCCTTTGTGATATCATTATATATTGTATTATTTATTCTTTGAATGCTAACTACTATTATTCATTATGCATTTCTTTTTAGTTGCCATATTCTGAATTATATATTCGATCTTCATAAAAAGTGCATAGAAAATAAGAAAAAAAAAACTTGAATGTGAACTCGATTTTTGCCTGGACCGGGGGAGCAGCTAATGCTACTTAACCACATGTTCTCCCTACTAAATACCAGTGCCTCCTGATTTATTCTGTCAAGCAATTCTGAGAATGTCTTGGTTGTGTAACATTTTCACTGTTGGTGGAAAACACAAATGTATGAAATGATGGCAGACACCCATTGACTCCTATGGAAGCAGTCACAGTGCAAGTAAGATGTGAGGGGGTGTTAGTGTACACGTGTGTACAAGTATGTTTGCATGTCTGTATGAGCATGAATGAAGGTGGATGAGTGTGTATGTGTGTGTGTGTGTGTGTGTGTGTGTGTGTGTGTGTGTGTGTGTGTGTGTGTGTGTGTGTCTATTGAAGTTTACTTGTGGGTGAATGGGTGAGTGCTTCCATGAATCTATGAGCGTGATTAAGTGTGAGTGGGGTTTGCTGTTGAATAAATGTCAGTGTACAGGTGGGAAGGATGTCTGAGAATGTGTGTGTGTGTGTGTGTGTGTGTGTGTGTGTGTGTGTGTGTGTGTGTGTGTGTGTGTGTGTGTGTGTGTGTGTGTGCGTGTGTGTGTGATGCCTTTTGAAGCAATGCATGGACCACTAAGGAGAACACTACCACCATTATGTCTGACAGTGATAGTGTTAGCTAGAGTGTTATTCGGAGACATGACGATGAGATAGTAAAGAATAATGCCTCCAAATCACATATTCTCACCATTGTGGCAACTGACCTACCTACAGTAGAGAATTTATACAAGTAGTGGGACATATTCTGAATCCTAGGGTTAGTTTTTGCATTGCTCATGCCATGTATTATAATGTCCCAAAGAAAGAATACTTCATTACTTCATGTTATCATTAAATAATTGTCTGTAACCTCATATTATTAAATAAGCTGCAATACATAGGTAAGTACCAGACTAACTGCCCTTGTGGGCCATTTTAAGCCTAGCCAATTTGCTTCAAAGGTGAGAATAAAAAACTTTGTACTTTGTGTCTGTGAGGTAAACACTTTAACTATTATGCCAACCCTGGTCTTTCATTTTGTTTATGCTTATGCATCTTTTATCTTTTTACTTTATCTTTCTTTACTTTGCAAACTCACTATATGTATTTTTTCTGTCATCCTTGTTTAAAGTTAAAGTCATAAGGACATTCTACATATACACCACTTCTTTTCTTTAGATATTCTTCTACAATTTACAAGCAGAACTCCTTGTAGTTCCAGTAAACATTGCATAGCTTTTAAACAGATCGTGTTATTTCTTCTGTTTTCTTTTCCTAAAACTGCATTAAAACAATCCTCAGGATTCACGAAACAAAAAAAGTCCATGCAGGAGCATTGTAGCCAATCCTGCATAGAATATGGCTGCTGAGTGATCCAGGAACATGCCGTATTGATGTGCATGAGTGAGCCAAAACTGTTCCTGCATGGAAACCCGTGCATGATGCTAATTAACTCATTTGCTCATGAAAACCATGCAAATGAGGTAAAATAGCGATCCAGGAAACAGGTAGGCAGATGTGCAGGAACAGTGTAAGCTGCAGAAATGTATTTGGCTACTAGCCGAGTACATTTCTGCAAAAAAGAAAACAGAGTCATGACAGGTCCATTAAAAGCATGGACTCTAACCTGTAGGCATGCCAATGGGCAACTATATGGCATGTTAAAGTGTTTAGTTTTTTAAAAAAAATAAAAGTTTATTATTTTTTGGCCGATCACGGCCGTTTAAGCATAGGGAAGCGCCACGCAAATGTGATCATGGGGAAAATGAAAAAAAAACTTGAAAAGTCCATTGTAGGGGAAAGCTGCATTTTGCCATTATACTCAATGGCAAGCAGAATCAAAACAATGGCAAGGAAGAGTGGCTGCTAAGGGGGAAGGCTCTTGTGTAGTACAGTAACTACAGATGAAGGCAGTGGAGTATGTTAATGAGGGGACTTATACTGAATCACAAAATTCTTCTAAGTGTCAGACTGCACCTAACCATGTAGGTGCTGTAACA
Organism: Protopterus annectens; assembly: GCF_019279795.1. Lineage (NCBI taxonomy): Eukaryota > Metazoa > Chordata > Ceratodontiformes > Protopteridae > Protopterus > Protopterus annectens. Next base: position 262,253,848 of record NC_056744.1, on the reverse strand, counting down.
CCATTGTGTAGACAGGAGGAGCAACTAACATGAAAAGGGTGTGTGTCATGGTTGCTGTAAGCGCATTGGAGCTCCGTTGCCCGGGTTTGGGCTTAGCTAAGCACAACTAAGCGGAGGGGGGGTGTCTGAGTCTGTATACACTTATTCCATTAACTGAGGAGGGTCTTCATGCCCAGGAGAGGCCCACTTCTTGCTTTTTACACTAACTAAATGGGTCTGGGCAGTGGGCCAGGGCTTAAAAAGAAAGGATATAGGAAAAGAAAAATGAAATAGCAGAACAAGGGAAATGCAGTACAAACAGCAATATGGGATACTGCAACACACAATGGGCCATTGAAAGCACTAAATAATACAGCTGGCAGGTGGCTGCATAGTTGAAAATGGGAGGAGATGTAATAAATATAAATAAAGAGCAACTGCACAATAAAGGAGAAATGAAGTAGAAATCACTAATATGGGACTCTTGCAACTTACAATGGGCCAGGCAAAGCACACAATAATACAGTTGGCAGGTGGCTGCATAGCTGAAAATGGGAGGAGATGTAAGTAAAAAATAATTAAAAAAAGGGCAACAGCAGAATAAACGCAATCATGCACAAATTACCAGTAATGCCTCTAACACTCACAGTGACCAAATCAAAGCCATGAGTAATACAGTTGGCAGCTGGAATGTATCATAGTCAGCCAATAATGCAAGCAGTATCTGCAGCACAACAGTATAAAGTATGGAAACACTATACAGTCTGAATTTTCCCACAAACTCTGCACCATTGGTGTATATGTGCGGGTAAATTTTAACTGGAAAAATGTTAGGGGCTGCCATTGTTTTGATCCATTAGTATGTGCTAGAGGATGAGGGCAGAGAGGAGGATACTTCTGACAACTGCCACAGACCAAGGAGGCAGAGAAGACTGTTCAGACCCAGGGTAACCTACCAAGGGCTACATGATCTGGAGATAGTAGAGCACTACACATAGACAGAGATATACATCAGCAAATTACCAAGCTGTGCCAGTCTCATCTCAGAGCTAGAACCAACAGAGGAGAACCCATCCCAGTGGATACCAAGGTATGTGTAGCCTTAAGAATTCTAGCTACAGGTACTTTCCAAAGACCTACTGGGGACATGTTGGGGGTCTCACAGGCATTTGCATCCAGGGTACTCCACCAGTTCCTGGATGCCATGCTACTACATGCCGGTGAGCACATTTACTTCCCCAGCACCCATGAGAAGAGGACCAGCAATATGTGTCTCTTCCACCATGTAACAGAATACTCGGAGGTACTGGGTGCCATAGACTGTATGCACATCCACATCAAATCACCACCCAGTGAACAAGGTAGGGTCTACATAAATCACAAGGGATTCCCTTCCATGAACTGTCAGGTCATGTTCAATGCCCAGGGCATTATCATGAATGTGTGTGCTGGCAGCCCTGGAAGCTATCACAACTCCCACATCTGGCATTCACCACAGCTGTACCAGGCATTTGCCAGTGGGGGCATCCCATATTGCCATCTGGTGGGGGATGCCAGCTATGCACTGGAGCCATGGATGATGACACCCATCAAAAATGCACACACACCCACACAAGAACACCATAATGAGGCACATTCACAAACCCGGATCATTATACAGCATGTGTTTGGGATGCTCAAGTCATGGTTTCACTGCCTTGACATATCTGGTGAAGCCTTGCAGTACTCTCAAGCCACATGTTCTTAGTATATGCAATGCTACACAATATGATCCTGTGGAAACAGCTACAGCAGGAACAGCACAGGGAAGGGCCACACAGCCCACCACCATTGCCAAGGTCCCCACAGGCACAGAGGGACTCACAGGAGGAGGCCCCTGAGCCTGCTTCTGTAGGCAGATGGAAGCATGTGCAATATGCTCATGCCTTGGCAAAGAGGCAACGCATAGCACACACACTGACACTGTAGGGACCCCAAGGACTGGTACCTCTCTCCGACTCACACACACATTAAAATGGATGACACACATATCACATTACCTGTAACTTACCATGTATAGGCAGTGTACTGTTTGCATTCAACATAGGCATCCCCCAAGCACTGTCCTCATAACTGCTGCAAGTATAAGGTAATTCAGTCTTCTTAACAATAAATTAATGGAATAGTATGTTCTGCTAGCATATCTATGGTAATGCTGCATGCATGCAAGGGAATGGGGTGGCCTACTGGGATATCAACACATAACTGACAGCTGTGTTGGCCACCAGGAAATGTCTGGCCAAAACTGGCCTCCAAACACTATGCAGTAGTGCCCAAGGTGGCAAATCCCACTGCAGTATAGGTGTGAGGACAACTAAGTAGGGGGTCATAGGTCACAGGCATGGATGTCGGGGTTGGGGTCCCATAATGAACCCTTCACACCCACACAGCAAGTCAGCTGTAGAAAACTACAGAGAAATGTCTGGTAAAGGCACACAAATGGCAGCAATGTTGAATTAACCCCCTACAGACTCACACAGTGATAGCACAGCAGGACCCACGGTTGCAGTAAGGCTATGAAGGGTAAGAAGTCTGAAACCCAAATGTATGCCAGTACAATCTGACCAGGGCACTTTATTGATATGCTGCCAGTCCCCAAGACAGGGCACAATAAGTATGGTAAATGGAACCAAAATGTAAAGCAAATATCAGCACTGTCTGTGCAAATGTGTACAGTGGACAGGTGTACCCTCCTCCCATATACCCACACAAATGCAGTAACATATATGTTTGCATGGAAATAGCAGCACAGCACACATTTGCAGGGCTGTACCAATATACATGAAAACATGTTGCCTGTCCACAATATGCAGGGGTCAATGAGCTATGTGTATGTGTGGTTAATACCGTCTGGATCTGGCCAGCATGTTCTCCTGGCAGTTGTCTTGTACTGCTCTAGGTACAGTGCTGCCTTTGGCAAGGTCATGTGCAGATAACTGCAGTGCCAACTATTATGCATGTTCTCTGCCACTGACATACCTGGAAGTCACAGTGCTATGTGGAATATGCTACACATATTAGTGGCATCTTGAAGGATGTGTAGCAGAGACACAGCTTTTGTGAATATAAGTGCTTTGTGGTACTGTTACCAGTGGTCATTCTCAATAATACGTTTTCTTATGTTTGTTTTTGCAAATAATGGACATGCCTGCACAGTTGAATGCACTTGGTACCCACACCCATAACTCCCAACTTCTGACAGCGATATGTCTGGACAAGGGCAGAAAGAAAAGTGGAAAAAAGTCACAATGATAGGCATGTGTTGTAAATATCACCCTTACATACTGAGAAAGTTGGTAGTGTGAGGTGTTTGCAGTAGCAGGAATTGTCTGAAAGTTATGTATTCAGAAACAGTAATGTCTGTATTATTTTGTAACATCACACTTCAATCATATCATATGTAACTAACTTGCCATAAAAACACAAGTTTACGTAGAAAGGAAGAAACCTCTAGCCAAACACTTGCACAACCTGCCAAAAAATGTACAGGTCAGAGGTATGAACACGCAAGGATATGACATCTCAGGTTGGAAAGATACCACACAAGCAAGAGATCCCCAGCCAGTATATCACCAGGTTGCTGAACTGTTCACACAGCTGTGTGTCATTACTACACTGGCTGTAGCCGCACCTCACAAATGGCCTTGTTGGGCAAGAATTTACATAGCTGCCCTCATAATATTGGTCTATGCATCATACAACTACTATTCCTCTGGTAAAGCACTGTGATGTTCTGAGTATGTCTGGCACTAGGTAATGACACAATACATTGCAGCTTCAGGCTACAGATATGTCAGAAAATGTCTGCTAAACAAAACAAGTACCCTGAGGAAAGTCCTGTGTACACCTGAGAGGTATGGCACACAAATCCCTGGATGGGAATACACTTGTCTCTGGAATGGAGTACCACCCTAACTATAAAAGGTCACACTGGGCATGCTCCTACACTTACAGAATCACAGGGCATGTTGGAAACCACATTGGAATATATGACTGTATTGTGTATATATGTCCATGCGGGTCTACTGTATATATACGAAAACTCACTTCTTTCAGTGAAAGTGCACTTCCGTGGACATCGGTTCAACGAACTGATAAAGAACACAGTAACATTGTTTTTGCGGGGGGCACCCCCCCACAACCCCCCTACTTAAATATACCAACTCTAAGATCGCACTACAGTTGGGAAACACATACATTCCCATTGCCCACTGTTGTGTGCTTCGGCATCTGTGTTCCTTAATGGTTCATTGAACTGCTCTTCATGAAAGTGCACATTTGCTGAAGTGCACTTTTGCATAACTGAGAATCCACTGTTTGTTTTTGAACAAGTGGATTTTCAGTATTTTTCAGTAGACCCGTCCATGCATATAGACAGCTATGTACACCTCAACTGTCCCCAAACACACATCAGGCAGGATTACCCTCAGCTAGCTCTAGGTGGCCCGTATGTGATATATCTGCATCTGTTGCATGAGATATACACACACACACATATATATATATATATATATATATATATATATATATATATATATATATAGGCACAGACACAGGGGACACAGACAGAGTGAGTCACAGACAGATACCCTGATGTCCTGCTGTGTACAGTGGCATACCAGTTGTAAACAGTCGCATGTGCCAGCATAAAAAGTGAGCCTCATTGGTAACAATACAGAGGTTGAGTTTATATCACATCACCTGCCTGTGTGTGTGTGTGTGTGTGTGTGTGTGTGTGTGTGTGTGTGTGTGTGTGTGTGTGTGTGTGTGTGTGTGTGTGTGTGTCTCCATAGGTCCAAGTATTAGGAGACTCTTCCTACTCAGTGCACTTCACATTGCCCTACTTCACAAGATCTGCTGCTTTCATTCACCTTAGAACTACCATTGGATACCAAATCAAGCCTATAAGCTCTGTAGTGCATGTGATAACTGTGTAACACTGTAGTATAAATAACAAAATATGTAAGGGTTCAAATGTCAATATTGGCAAGTGTGTGGGTATGTGTGTGTGTGTGTGTGTGTGTGTGTGTGTGTGTGTGTGTGTGTGTGTGTATGTGAAAGTGAGGGGATGTTTGTTTGTAGGTGAAACAGTTTTAGGTCATTCCCACCCACAACTCTTCCCAGTGCCCCACTTTGTCAGTCCTGCTGATATTATTACCCTTATTTGCACATTTGGCCAATTGTCAGCCCAGTAAGCTCTGTAGTGTGTGTGATAAATGTGATCCCCAACAGTAAAAATTGCTAGCTAGCTTCACAGGGGTTCTAATCTCAGATGTATCAAATGAATGTGTGTGCACATTGGTAAGAAGAACTATTTTGATAAGTCTCCCACCCACTGCCCTACCTTATCACTCCTGCTGATGTCATTCCACTTATCAGCACCTTTGGCCGGTTGTTGACCCAATAAGTTCTGTAGCATGTGTGATAACTGCATAACGCAATAGTAGAAATCACTAGCTAAACAGGGGTTCTAATCTCAGATCTGGCAAATAAGTTTTTGTGTATGTTGGTAAGAAGAAGTATTTTGATAAGTCTCCCACCCACTGCCATACTTTATCAGTCCTGCTGATGTCATTCCCCTTATTAACACCTGTTAGTCATCAGTCCAATCAGCTCTGTAGCACATGTGATAACTGCATAACACTATAATACAAATAACTAGTTAGACAGGAGTTCAACTCTCAGATCTGCCAAATGTGTGTGTGGGTGTCTAAGTGTGTATGTTTGTAGAAAGAAGTATTTTGATAAGTTTCCCACCCACTGGCATACTTTATCAGTCCTGCTGATGTCATTCCCCTTATCAGCATCTTAGGCCAGGTGTCAATCCAGTAAGCTCTGTAGTGTGCACAATAACTGCGTGACACTATAGTACAAATAGCTACATAGGGAGGGATTCTACTCTCAGATCTGGCAAATGTGTGTGTGGGTGTATAAGTGTGTGTGTAACTGTGTATGCTTGTTGGAAGAAGTATTTTGATAAGTTACCCACCCACTGGCCTACTGTATCAGTCTTGCCAATGTCATTCCCCTTATAGGTTCATAGGTGTGTACTAGGCTAATGGCCCTGGAGCTGTTATAAGCCTAGCCCATAGAAGTGCCCTGCCAGTGTGCCACCCAACGTTAGTTTCCAGTGACCCCATCAAGTAGAGCCACTGGAGTGATCTCTGGAGTGAACTTTCTATTACCCATCCACTCATCAAGATCTCTCTGTAACAGGGTCATAGAGGTGCTTTGCTTGACATGTATGGGAAGTCTATTCCAGGGCATATGCAGTTTCTGGGTGAGGAACCTGTCCCTCCAGCATGTTGTGTTGATTGTGGCAATGAGGTTGGGGTTCCTGCAGTTTGTGGTGCAGAGATATTGGGATGTCTTTAGATGTAGCATTTGTGAAAGACCTGGGACAGACATGGCTTTGCAAGTTAAACAGAGATCACCTCTACGTAGGTGATATGAGACAAAGTATAGCTGGAGTCTTTTGAGTTTTTCTGTATAGAGCATGCATTTAATGTCTAGGATCCTCATTGTGTGGTACTTCTGTGGCCTCTTCAGCTGTTGCAGGTGTCTAGTGAGGTACATGCCAAATGGGACATTATAGCTGATGATTGGTGTAATGAGGGAAGAGTACACAGAGATGATGAGCTCCTTCTTCCTGGATGCAAAACCCTTGAGATGTGCCACATAGAAGGATTTCTTGACCACATTGGCAATGTGGTGGTTAAAGGAGAGGTTGCTGTTAGCCTGTGTCCCCAGATCTCTTATAACCCCTACAGTGTTTCTTGGGCTGCCATCAATGTGGTACTTAGTGGGAACTGAGATTTTACCAAAGGGGCTGATGATGCATTTTGTGGTGTTAAGCTTCAGGCCATGGTTTCCACACCAGTCCGTCGTCATCACTTGTGGGGTTAATGATGGCTCCCAGCTTGCAGTTGTCTGTGAACTTGGTCATCCAGAGTTCCTTTCTGTTGGCTGGGAAGCCCGAGAAATACATGCTGAATAGGACAGTACCCAGGACTGACCCCTGTGGGACTCCACTCATGACTGGCTGCCAGTCTGACTTGGAGCTCGCTACTTTCACACTGTGTGTTCTATTTGTGAGCCAATTTGCAACCCCCCTAGTGATATAGGGGTTGATGCCTAGTTTGGTGGGTTCATACATAATTCCTGACTGAGGAATGGCATCAAGAGCCTTGGCCAGATTGATGTAGGCTGTATGCACTACCTTACTGTCATACACAGCCCTGGTGACGGATTCATAGAAGTCACGGAAACAAATTTGTTTGGCGTTTTGTCATAGAAGTCAAACAGGTTGAGCAGGCATGATTTCCCTTTCACAAAGCCAAACTGTGTGGGGTCCAGATTTAGGAGATTACCTATACGTTTGTCGATCAGGTCCCTGATGATGTGCTCCATAACTGTACATATCAGACTTGTCAGGCTACTGAATTGATAATTCCCAGGGTCTGTAGTTGCCACACCTTTATGGAGAGGGATGACTGTAGCAGTGTGCTATTTGGGAGGGACAAAGCCTGAGGTGAGGCTGTAAATGACAGGGCACACAGATATGGTGCCAGGTATTTTTGTAGTTCATTTAGAACACAACCCGGGAAAGTTTGGGGTCCCATGGAAACTGTATTCTTGCCCATGGACAATGCAGGTGTAACCTGGGTGGCAGTAATCCTGGGTGCCTGGCATCCGTCTGGCATTCTGATTGTTCCCCTAGGGGGAGAGAGGGGTAAAGCTGGCACTGAATGTGTTGGCAAGAATGTTGGCAATATCTGTTGGTTCAGTATAGGAGGTAGCATTGTGCAGTAACTCTGAGCACTTCTGGGTATTGGCATGGAGGTTCTTGATGTCACTAACAAAGGATTTGTGATTATTGTCAGTATCTGCTGCAATTCTGCTATCATAGGTGGCTTTAGGTGATTTCATTATAGATCTCAAGTTGTTGTTGAGGCTAATAAGCAAGTTTTACCACTCTTGGGACTCCACCTTTTTCTGCAACAGTTTCTTCCTTCTGTTGTACAGGATATTAATGGCAGGGGACCACCATATTTCCTCCAGTGTTTGGAGGAGAGTGTCATGGTTCTGTTGGACATGGCTAGTTCCATGCATTGATGTACATGTTTGTACAGTACATTTGTGCATGATTTGGCAGTCATACAAGTATTTTCCATTGGCATGGGTGATGTGAAGTTAGCAACTCTGTTATTATGAGTCCAAAGTCAGCTTTGGAGAAGTTTTTCAAAGTGTTTACCTTAGCAGGGTGTGTGGGTGAGATGTAGATTTCCATGGTGATTACTCTATGTTGGATCTGACCAGGTAGGGGTTGACTGCTGTTGTCAAGCAATGGTCCCATATGTTAGTAATCCACTCAGGTCAAGGATGTTGCTTCCTCCACTGGATGTCAGAATGAGCTGGTCCAGTGCACTGGAACTGATGAATTCCAGGATGCATTGGGACAGTGTATTAGTGCTTGAGTATCTTACTCAATTGATGGAGGGGTAGTTTAACTCTCCTAGTATGAGAGTGTTGGGTTGGACCTTGATATTTTCCAGGATGTTGTGGAATGTGGATTGAGAGTCTAGGGATATGGATGTGGACCTATGACCTGGATTGCACTATTACCCAATGTCAGTTGTACCTGAAGTATCTCAGATGCATTATGTTGGGATACAACTCTGGATGAGTACATATCCATTATTAATATGGAGACACCACCTTTTTAGTCATGGTCCATGTTTTGGGGCTGATAGGTGTGGAATGAGTTATAGGCTGGGAGTGCAGGGGTGCTGTCTACTGCTGTAAACCAGGTCTCTGTTACAGCACAAATGTCAATGTTCTCCATTTTGTGGAGTGCTTGGAGTGGCTGCATCTCGAGATGTAGATGTCTAGCATTGAGCAGCATGGCCCTCAGATTGCATTTATGTATAGCTGTTACAGTGGTAATTTGATTTGGAACACCACCTAAAAATGCACTATAGGGGTGGCAAGACACATAGCCAGTACTTGGAAACCCAGAGGTGACAAATGCAGGCCATCTCTGGCAAGCCATTGCAGTCTGTCAGTCATGTCATCCCAAGTAGACAGATACTGGATCCCATGAGAGTGACACCAGACACTTAAGCCAATTGTTAAAGTCAATCGTTTGTTGTATGTACTATGGTATCATTCTGGGTGACAGTAGGATACTGCACAGGGCTACTGTCATACCTTCCCAGCCCGATGCTAGTAGATGCTAGATGCAAAATGCACCACCGACACTACATTAACCAACAACACCCGAAACTGCTAGTTATTAGTAAACTGAAACTCATCTCCATCATAAGTGTGGTTAATAGCAATAGGTTAATATAATATAGTGCAGTATAAATAAAATGTAGCATACTTGTATAGGAAAATAGCCCATCATCCCCTAAAAACGTAAACTTTAAAAAAAAATTATTGTAGATAAATTGTTGTGATAAATTTTTTTTTTTTTCACTATGTGTAGTGCACTTGATTTCACAGTACTCAGTTGAAATTTGAGATTTACACATACATTATTACTTATAGCTGGGATATTGACAATACTTCATTTTTTGAGCCGCTATAACAATGAATTCTATTATTTGTCTGCAGTATCACACCATTTTACTGTCGGTGGATTCAATGTCGGGAAAATTGTTTGTCGACATTAAAGCTGTCGGAGACCCCACAGCCCACATAGTCAGAGAGCTACACCATGTCTCTTTTCATATAGCCCATAGAGGTGCATCTCAGGTCACACAAACACACACACACACACACACACACACACACACACACACACACACACACACACACACACACACACACAAAATACTTGCAGTTGTTGTGGAGTGGCCTGACTGGGTGTGTTATGTGTTGGATTCTGGCACCTGATAGAAAGCTGACTGTTACCTCCTCCATGTTCAACCTAGTGAGTGAGACATATGTGTGCCTCACTATTGATTCACCTATGATTACTGTATCAGGCAAGGTGGTTGGCTTTTAGGGCTTAGGTTGAGTGGCACACTGTGTAGGTCAGATATGTGTTCTGCGGTTTGTGCAGTGTTATGGTGGTTGGGTGGGTGTCTGTCTTGATGGTCTCCACTGTTTGGGTAAATGTCTATTGAGTGCCTCTGAGAAGATGGGTGTGTGGTTATTGTTTTTATGTCAGAACTGTGATAGTGGATGTTTTGGCAGGGTATGTGTTCCATGTGGTGTGTTGCAGGTGTTGACCATTCTCCTCCTAACCAGCTAGTCCAGTCTTTGCTGGAGAGTGATTATCTTCTAATTCGATGATATAAGTGTATCTCTCACAAGTCTGAGTGTTGGGAGTTTAGAGGAGAGGGTCATCTGTGTACATGAAGCAGTTGCAACAGTGCATCAGAATGCCCAAATGCTCCAGGTTAATGGGCAAAAGCACAGAGAACTGTACTTTAATCATGCAATGAGGGGTGGTCATAACTACTAAGTACTGGAGTTAATTCCATGATGAATGACTAATGCTGATGGCTCTCAGATGTGCTAGAATAATTGATAAAAAAACTGTTGAAGTGCAAAGCTATTAGGCTATTCAAAGTGCAGGAGAGAAAGAACTAACAAGATCTAAGGGAAAACTGAAGGCAGACTTTCTGCTATCTGTAACAGTTTACCTCAGCTGTGCAGTTATCAGCACCTTTAGCCGGTTATCAGCCCAGTAAGCTCTGTAGCACATGCAATAACTGTGTAACACTATAGTACAAATAACTAGATAGGCAGGTGTTCTAATCTCAATATTGGCAAGTGTGTTTGTGTGGTAATCATATAGTGTGGGTGTAATACCATTTTGAGTTGTGTACCATCCTATAAACTTCCCATCACCCTACTTTACTAGGCCTGCTGATGGCATTTACCTTAGAAGTACCTTGGGAGTAAGTAAAATTATGTAAGCTCTGTGGCACATCTGTTAACTGTGTAACAGTATAGTAGAAATAACTAGATAGGTAAGGATTCTACTCTCACTACTGGCAACTCTTTGTGTGAAAATCCTATACTGTGTGTGTGTTATACCATTTTCAGTTGTTTACCACCCTGTAAACTTCCCATCACCCTACTTTACTAGGCCGGCTGATGTCATTCACCTCAGAAGTACCTTGGGAGTGGGTGAAACTATGTAAGCTCTGTGGTGCATCTGATAATTGTGTAACACTATAGTAAAAATAGGTAGGAGTTCTAACCTTACTACTGTCAACTGTGTGTGTGTGTGTGTGTGTGTGTGTGTGTGTGTGTGTGTGTGTGTGTGTGTGTGTGTGTGTGTGTGTGTGCACGCATGTGTGTGCGTTTGTGTGAAAATCATATAGTGTGTGTGTGTGTGTGTGTGTGTGTGTGTTATACCATTTTGAGTTGTGTACCTCCCTGTAAACATCCCATCACCCTACTTTACTAGGCCTACTGATGTCATTCACCTTAGAAGTACCTTGGGAGTGGGTGAAATTATGCAAGCACCATGGCTCATCTGATAACTGCGTAGCACCATAGTAGAAATAACTAGACATGTATGGGTTCTCATCTTAATACTTACAACTATGTGTGTGTGTGTGTGTGTGTGTGTGTGTGTGTGTGTGTGTGTGTGTGTGTGTGTGTGTGTGTGTGTGTGTGTGTGTGTGTTTCTTTGGGTGAAGACCATATCCTGTTTGGCTGACACTATTTGGATGTGTACCATCCACACCTGTTTACCACCTCCCGATGACATTACATTATACAGCATGGTAATGGCATCTGCCTCACATGTCTCATGTTAAACCATTGTGCATGCCATACCAGTCCTCAGTACAGATGTCTATGGAATATCCAGATGTTTGCAACCTATATGTGGTCTGTTGGTTTGTGTATCTTAACAATTCCCATGAATGTGTTATTGTTGCCAAATTGGCCACAATGAGTGTAGTGAAACACATGCCAGCATCAGGCATCATGCCTGACTGAAACATCATGCTGTTACAATGTCTGCTACACTATCACTTGTCTGGGCTTGTAGGAGCAATACACGACTCCACATCCTATTTCTGGTAGGTTATCTCACCATCCTTGAAGGCAATCAGAACATTATGTGTTGTAAGCGGTAGTGTGTTATGTCCCATGCATATAATCTATGTGGGGCATGTCATGTGTATGTAGCAGTAAGTACATCAAGGTGGAAATGTAGGTTTACTAATCTGTCTATTGCCAACTGTGTTTATGTTACTGTGTGCACATCCCTCATGTCAGTCCTTACTGTGTGTATGAAAAGGATATACCATTCTGTCTTCCTGTTCCACCCAGAGAAGTCAGGAATACATACCACAAACCTGTCATATACAGTATCATGCATGCACTCATCAAATGCATCAGGATTGAGTGTATGGGAAAGAAATGGCAGGACCAACAGGTGTTGACAGGTGAATCTCTTGCAGTTAATGTAATGGCTATGCTTGTGAGGGAGCTGCTGACAGTACTGCGGTAACCTGCACTGTATGTATGAGCCTGTGGTAATACACAACACTGAGCTGACATGTCTGAAGGCTACCTGTCTTTAAAAAGAGGTATGTATGCAAGGTCACACTGTCTGACAACAGTGTCCCTCATACACTGTTGCATATATACACACCTGGTACATGTACATATGAAGCTATACCTTGCCATGACATGGTCAGTATATTCCCACTCTGCCATACTCCCTCTTGGGAATGTCTGCAGGGACACAACCTGCAGACACCTGGAATACAAACAGAATACAACATATCAGCCTATATTCAGTCAGTGGTACTAACAGCAATAATGCATACTGGCTAATAAGGTACATACACCTGTATGTGTACCCATAACAAATACAAGCAGACAGCACCTTACATAGTATTACATAGCTACACTGTACTATATTCACCCTGTGAACTAGACCCATATTAGCATGTCCCTGCATTGATGGTATGGATGATAGGGATGTGCCATAGGTATTATCATATGCACAGGCTGTGGTGCAGGTTTGCCAGAGGCCTAGGCTAGGCCATATGGTTGACATCATGTGTGCTTGGAGGGGTATCCAATAGATGGGGTGTTCAGAGGTGCTGTGTGTGTCTGGAGGTGACCTGCCTGTTATACAGATGTGTGTGTATGTATGCACACAGTCACACCTTGTGGCTGCCCTACACAGGGGTACGTTGTACAGCTGCAGACCGTACATGGCAGGGTGTCCATTTCACTGACTCCAGCCACAGACACGGGAACTTATCCTGCCAGGGGTATCAGTGGCACCACCATGGCAAAGGCCAGATGCAGTATTGCTTCCTGATGGTGACTGCTGTCTGCTGGATCCATGTTCTTGATGGGACCAGACAGGATCATGTGCCCATGGCCTGCTCCAGTGTGATGTGGACAGCAATCCCCCTTCAGTAGTGCTGGTGTCACTGTGACTACAGGAGTGTCAAGGTGCACGGCCCCATAGACTCTCAGCTGTTGTTGGTGCTGACCTTCATCCACATGGCTGATGCCCATTTCCCATCACATGTTATAGCACAGACATGCCATGGTCAAGGATTGCCAAGGTCTCACCCCACTGTCTATTCATGACCTCAGTATTTTGATGTGTGGCCTCAACAAGGTCACGTATGCTGCCATGTATATCAGGAAGAGTTACATCCACCACCCTGAGTATTTGTCTGGTGTGGCATTCACTACGTGCCTGTGCATCCATGACAGCCCAAAACATGTGTCTGGTGACTCCTGCTGTGGTACTTGTGACAATGGATAGATGAACAGTGGTCCTTCTGTGAGCACCCCTGTCCATCCGCATGTGTGGGACCTTGCCTACACTCTGGCTATGGCCAGTGACTACACTCACACCTGTCATAGTCACCACACTAGCCTGTTCAATGTCACCACCTGGCAACTGTCCATCATCTGTGGCCACTGGTGACGGGGTATGTGTGGGCATTGTCACTGTGTGCAGGGATGGTGTGAACAAGAGTGGGATGCCAACCAATGGCACAGATTCAGCCCCTGACAACCCCACCTGTATCTCACTATTCCTATCATCATTGTCAGAGTCTGCAGGGATAATGACATCAGTTTCCAAGTGGGAGGGAACCCAAACCCATTGCCACCATGAGGGGAAGACAACATATGTACATTAATATCTGCACTCTGAGGTTGACTGATACACATATGCAAATATGCGCACGTGCACACACACACACACACACACACACACACACACACACACACACACACACACACACACACACACACACACACACACAATTACAGCTGAGGTGGCACAAATCTTTTACATAGACCACACATTACCCAAATGGTGACATGCATGATAGCCCTCAACATCATGGATTGCAGCCAGTTTTACTACATGTAACTGACAATATAGAACTCGGATACGTGACTAGTGTTAGTAGGTGTTGGCCCTTCCCCATCACAGACTGCACCCATGTACACACCATTGCTGTTCATCTGTATAGCGCAGAACATACCTCACAACTGTACTGATCCTTGCAGGATGTGTTGATGTCTGGCTCATATGTTTGATCTATTTCTCTCAACCCCTGTGTTTCTATGATACATAACTGGGATGATCTGAGGAGTGACATCACTGATGATTAATGACATACATTTGTGTTTCAGACTTCCAAACCAGAAGTACATTTATGGTCACACAATTCCTGTTACCCCACCAACCTTCTAAGCTTACAGTGGATATGCTAAGTGTACACAACCCTGTTAACATGCCATGATCTTGTAATATATGAGATGACACCTCAATAATGCATTCAAATATGTTACCCACCTTTCATGTGACAGATGACCTGTGCAATCCAGTCAATAAACAAATAAATGTGTTATGTGTAAAATATAATGACTGCAATATGTACAATATTGTGTTTGCATAAGTGTGCACACCCTTAAAATGATATTTTGTTGAAGCACCTTGCAAAGTGACTTACAGCATTCACTCTTCTTGTGAAGGTGTCTATCAGCATGGCACATCTTGACTTGGCATTATTTTGCCACTTTTCCATGCAAACGTCACCCAATTCTGTCAGATTGCAAGGGCGGCTCATGTACACAGCCCACACCAGGTCACACTGGGGTATGTCTATCTGGTGCAGGTCTAGGCTCTGGCTGGGCCAATCCATACCCATTAGTGTGGTCAGTTGGAGACTTTCTTAGGTAGTTTTGGGTGAATGCTTCGGGTCTTTGTCATGTTGAAGGCTGACACTCCTTCCCATCCTCAGCATTCTTGCAGATGCCTGATGGAATGTGGCCAGACGTGGATGTTATTTGGAGCTGTTGCAAATTAACACCACCATGACTACAGGCCCATTTCTGGTTTGGAACAGCATCCACACAGCAGGCCAATGCCACCAGCATGATTCACCATGGGGATGTTGGTATTCGGGTTAAGATGGATGTTGTTTGTGCACCACACATGCCTTTTGGTATTGTGGCTCTGAGGTCAATCCATAGTCTCATTGCACCATAACGCATTTTCACACATACGTTTGGGAGACTTGATGTGCTGTATTGCAAATTGTATCCACCCCTGGATGTTTTTTGGTGTGGGGAAATGCTTCCATCTTCTGACCATACCCCATAGGCCAGACATATGTAGAATATGGGTTGAGTGTTCTCACATGTAGTACACAACACCAGTACTTGCAAGAGACTCCTGCAACTCCATCATTGCCACTGTATATCTCCTGGCAGCCTCCCTGACCAGGTTTTGATATCTCCTGTCATCATTTTTGGAGGGACGCCAGGTTCTTTTCAACAGTACCATTGTCCCATATTCAATCCAACTTTTGACAACTTTCTCCACTCTGTTCCATGGTGTATGCAATGCTGTGGTAATGTTGCTGTACTCTACTCTTGACTGGTACCTTTCAAATATGAGATCCCTCTGCTGCTTTGTAGGCTGTCTACAAGCCATGGCTTTTTCTGTTGCAGGCAACTGAGCAAATGTCATGAATATCCTACTTGGTCAGCAGGCTGTTATTTGATGTTACACAGAGTGCCTTTACTTGATGTCAGGTGTGTACCCAAGCAGACTGATGCTGTCAGTAAATCACAAGCTGCTGCAATAAAATATTATTTAAAGAGTGTGCACACATATGCATCCAGCTTATTGTAAGGTTTGCATACTCCATATTTGGTGCCCAACATATTGATTGGTTTTACAACTGAAGTGTGCATGTCATAGGTCACATTACAGGTCGGAAAAGGTGTGGACTGACATATTATGGTCTCAATTTGTGTGTATATATATATATATATATATATATATATATATGGTGTGGTAGTGAGGGTAAGACCTTTTAATTTTGGCAGTATGACTGGTATAGGGACAGAGCTAGCTGATATGATGGCCATAGGAAGGTGGATATATTGTGTGTGCAAAAGACCAGATGGAAGGGTAGTATGGCTAGTTGTACTGGAGCGAGGTTGCTATTGTGCTATCAGGGTGTGGATGGGAGGGGCAAGGGGTAGGGCTTATCCTGATGGAACAGTATGCCAAGGGTGTTTTTGGAGGATGACACGAGTGTCTGACAGAACGATATTTATGAATCTGGAAATGGACACAAGTTGCTTGCGCAGTGGATGAGAAAGAGAAATGTGAAGTCAGTAGGATGACGTGGTTATGACTGTGCCTGAGGGTGAGAGAGTGGTGATTGCAGCAGATTTTAATGGCCATGTTGGTGAAGAGAACAGAGGGGATGAGGAAGGGATGGGTATATATGGTGTTAAACAAAGGAATGCAAACGGTGAGATGATAGTGGATTTTGCAAAAAAGATGGACATGGTTGTGGTGAATACATAGTATAACAAGAGAGAGGAGCATAGGGTGACATACAAGATTGGATGGAGATGCACACAGGTGGAATATATCCAATGTAGGAGGGCCAGTTTGAAGGAGATTGGAGACTGTGATGTGCTGACAGAGGAAAGTGTAGTTAGGCAGCAGAGGCTGTTGGTCTGTAAGATGACGTTGATGATCAAGAAGAGGAGGAGTATGAGGTCAGCACCAAGGATCAGATGGTGGGAACTGAACTGGAAAAGGGTGATTGTGACGTGGAGTTCAGGGAAAAGTTACGACAGGCACTGGGTGGCAGTGACGATTTATCAAATATCTGCATAAGTACAGCAGAGCTAGTAATGGCGACATCTAGAAAGGTGCTTGGTGTGACGTGGATGGAGGAAGGGGTACAAGGACACCTGGTGGTGGACTGAGGAAGTACAGGACAGTATACAGAGGAAGAGGTTGAGGATGAAGGAGTGGGATTGTCAGAGAGATGAGGAAAGTAGAAAGGAGTATGAGGAGATGAGGTGCATGGCAATGAGAGAGGTGGCAAAGGCTAAGGATGAGGCATACGACAACTTGTATGACAGGTTGGACACTAAAGAGGGATGGCAGGACTTTTACCAGTTGGCTAGACAGAGGGACTGAGCTAGGAAAGATGTACAGCAGATAAGTGTGATAAAGGATAATGAGGGAAACGTACTCACTAGCGAGGAGAGTGTGTTGAGCAGATGGACCGAGTACTTTGAGAGGCTGATGAATGAAGAGAATGAAAGAGAAAAGAGGGTTGGATGATGTGGGTATGGTGAATCAGGAAGTGCAATGGCTTTCCAAGGAGCAAGTAAGGTAGCTATGAAGAGGATGAATACTGGAAAGCCAGTTGGTCCACATGACATACCTGTGGTAGCATGGAGGTGTTTAGGGGAAATTGCAGTGGTGTTTTTCACCAGATTGTTTAATTATATATTGAAAAGTGAGAGGTTGCATGTGGAGTGGAGAAAAAGTGTTTGTGTACAATTTTAAGAATAAGGTTGGTGTGCAGAACTGTAGTAACTACAGAGGGATAACATTAATTGGTCCCAGCATGAAGTCATGGGAAAGAGTAATGGAAGCTAGGTTAACCAGGGCGATGATGAGTAGTGGTCAGCAGTATGTTGTCATGCCAGGTAAGGGCACTACAGATGCAATGTTTGCTCTGCGAGTGTTGATGGAGTAGTACAGAGAAGGTCAGGTGTTGCTTTGTGTTTCTGGATGTAGTGAAATCATATGACAGGGTGCCTAGAGGGAGTTGTGGCATTGTATGAGGAAGTCATGAGTGGCAGAGATATATGTAAGGCTGGTACAGGATATTTATAAAGGTAGTGTGACAGCGATGAGGTCTGAGGTGGGAGTGACAAATGCATTTAAAGTGGAGGTGGGATGACATCAGGGATCAGCTGTGAGCCCTTTCTTATTTGCAATGGTGATGGGCAGATTGACAGATAAGATCATGCAGGAGACCCTGTTGACTATGATGTTTGCAGATGACATTGTGATCTCTACTGAGAGTAGGGTACAGATTTAGGAGACCTTGTAGAGGTGGAGATATGCTCTAGAGAGGAAAGGAATGAAGGTCAGCAGGACTAAGACAGAATATCTGTGTGTGACTGAGAGGGAGGGTAGTGGAATGTTGAGGATGCAGGAAGTAGAGTTGGCAATGGGGGGTGCGTATAAATGATTGGGATCAACATTTCATAGTAATGATGACTGTGGAGGACAGGTGAAGAAGAGAGTATAGTAACAGTGAGAGGGAAGGTCTACAACAGGGTACTGAGACTATCTATGTTATATGGGTTGGGGACAGTGTCATTGACAAAAAGCCAGGAGTCACAGTTGGACATGGCAGAGTTACAGATGTTATGGTTTGCACTGGTTGTGACGAGGGTGGACAGGATTAGCACTGTGTATATGACAGGGTCAGCCCAAGTTGAATGGTTTTGAGACAAAGCCATAGAGACAATATTGCATCAGTTTTGGACATATGCAGCAGAGGGATGCTGAATATATTGGGAAAAGGATGGTAAGGATGAAGCTGTCAGGTAATAGGAAAAGAGGAAGGCCTCAGATAAGGTTCCTGGATGTGGTGAGAGAGGACATGAGGTGGTTGGTGTGACAGAGCAGGATGCAGAGGACAGGCAGAAATGGCAACAGATGATCCACTGTGGCAATCCCTATTGGGAACAGCCTGAAGAAGGAGATGTTGTAACGTCAGTCTTCACAGATTTGCCAATGATTTGCCAGACATAACACAACTGTATGAGTCAATGACTACAAATATGAGGCACACATATGGTCAGTGTGCATAACACTGGACAGTTTAATGGTATGAGCTCAATATATCACAAGCAGTTCAACACATGTGTGCAACAGTACTTTACTATAGGTTCATAGATTAGTACTAGGCTAACTGCCCTTGCGAGTCATTTTAAGCCTAGCCAGTTATCCCCTGTGAGATTCAAACATTGTACCTTGTGTTTGTAAGGCAAACACCTTAACCATTAGGCCACCCTCCAAACCCTTATGCAACTATGCAAATACCATGTATAGGTCTCTCACATTTCTGAGACAACCAAGTATATCATAGTTGTATTCACAAGTATGATATAGATATGTACAACATCCCAGTAGCTGGCCTAGCATTGTCACAGTCAGTATTGTTCAACACACACTGCAGTAGTAGTCATATGTGAGTCATCCTTTGCCGTGTTGACTTGGGCACCTGACCTATGATCTATGTCACTGCAGACAGACCCAGATGCTATGGTCATCAGTTCAGATCAGCAACATATCAGTACAGCAAGTCTTGTTGAGACATATATGTTACAGTTCCTATTTCTCATTCTTACATACCTTCTATATGTTACAGTTCCTATTTCTCATTCTTACATACCTTCTATTGCAGTCCATTCATATTCTCTCTCTCTCTCTCTCTCTCTCATAGGCAACAGCTTGCCTTTTGTATGTAATTCTCGTCTCTCTCTCTCTCTCTCTCTCTCTCTCTCTCTCATAGGCAACAGCTTGCCTTTTGCATGTAATTCTCATTAGCAGCTGATGGCCTGTGCACCAATTTGTGTCCCTTACTTGATAATTGCATGCAGAACAGCTGTGTTGTTGTTATTCATATAGCTAATGGCATGTCAACACATGCCTATCATTGAGTAAATCATGTGAGCATTAGCCCCTTTCCTTGCCAGTGAGGAGAACTTCATGGAGGTGTGTGAACAACAGCATCACCGAGGGTTTTTTGACATACCTCTTACAACCAAACTGTGGAGACAGGCCAACAGAATGGGAGAGAATGTTCCAGACATAGGGACAGAATGTAAGTATTCCTGTTATACATTTGGATTAATGCTAGTCTAACAGAGTTTGTGTGGCCAAGGAGTTCCTTTGTGATTTTAACTCCGACAGTGTTATGTGTTTGACATAACTCTCACATGTAGGGCTATTCACAGAATGGCCAGAGTTTGGACTCCTATGTTTGGTGTGTTCCTCAGACATTTTTAGTCTTTGGAAAACCAGTAGCATACACTGGGGATTGCAGTCAGTAACTAATAGCATCTATCGGTGTTTCTGACCTCATACCCCTTTAGAAAAGATATGTTACAACTAACCCTGTTACATCAGCAAAAATCTCAGTTTATGATGGCAATATTTCAAATATGCCACTGTTGTTTGGCCTCTGTCCCACAATTATGTCAGGCTTTGTCCAGATGTCATGCAGTAAGAGGTTGATAGGTATGGTATATGATTATTTAGTACCTATATTCCTGACATTATCCCAGTGATGTATCAGGCTGCCAAACATGTTATGTGGAAGAGGCCTTATATATGAGGTGAAAGCCTGGACATTCTGTGGGACTGTGTACAGTTGAAAGGTCTGTGTATTTCTTGTAATTGTTGACAGACTTTCAGGATTGTGTAGCACTGCATTGTGTCAATGTTATTTGGCCTGTATAGGGAGAGGCATGGATGTATGTGTTATGGCTCCTTTTCTACTTGTCTGTGCATGCTGCTTCTGTTTCTGGTAGTCTGTTGGCTGGATATGTTTGTAGGGGCAGACCAAGACATGTCCCATACCACAGTCAGGCATCATAGTACACTGTGAAGTGGGCCAGTATATATGGGGGTAGTATGTGAGTGGCAAACATGTTAAGATGTTTTTGTTCACACAGACCTTATACTGTACTTTTCCTTTGGCTTACTGGTATGTCATTGTGACTGTGGTTGAATTGGTTGTGGGCATGCACTTTTACACTTGTGTCTGTTTTTCAGTGCTGTGACATCCCTGTAGTGCCTGATATATTTGCCAATACATGTGTAATTCCCCATAGCAGATTTGGGTTAGCATTGCGTCATACTGACTTTAGTTTGGACAGTGTTTGGTGACATGCTTAGGAGCTGAGTGTAGTTTCCCTAAAGTGATGTTATGTCCAGATATTTGTAGGACATAGTGTTGCCTTGCCCCCTTACGTGTTTTATATTTCTGACACATCAGTGGGCTGATGTGAGGATTTCAGTCACTAACTAGTGGGAAGTAATTGAGTGCTGGACTTGTGCAATTTCAGCCAATATATGTTAGAACAGACATGAGGGTGTTACTGCAGCAACTGTGTCAGCTTATCTACTCAAGTATTTCAGATAGTCATGGCTGTTTCCTCCCAGTTTGTCAGGCCTGGACCAGGTTTGTTGCACTTAGTGGTCGGGATTGTTGCAATATGTCCAAGTTTATTGTTCATATTTCTGGTCTCTTCCACAGATGCATTATTTTCATAGAAAAGATTAGAGCTTTCTCCTTGATGTTTTATGTCTACATTTGTCATCCCATGGCAAACACCAATACACACACACCATATACAAAACCTTAGGTTGGGCACCTTGTATTTTGTATACTTATATTCTATTCAAGCATTGCACTCACTCTTCTTTAAACAATGCCGTAACTACCTGATTAAAATAAATAAATAAATAAAGCAATCATTGCTACAGAATTTCAGCCCCTGTGCCACTGACATGAGTGTTGTGTTCCACTCATCCATTCTACTTAAATATACTATCCATGACATCAGACTTTGCTTGCATCCCACATTTACACTTGTAATTCCACTATACTGACAACCACAGTTACATTCACTGGAATTTCAAAAGGTACAAGAATCAGTCTGAAAGCCTGTAATTCAGTGGGTATTGATTAAATAACTAGTTATTTCTGAGAGCTCTTTGGCAAGTTGGCATGCTGCATTGTAGTTTATTTGCAATATAATAAAAGAGCATACTTTTTTCATTTCCCATCAGTACCTTGTCTGATAGCTCATCCACTTTCATCCAATAGTTCCATTTGTTCCAGAAGAATGGGAACAGGTATTCCCAGGCAAATCAAGAGCCTTACAACCCATTAGTTCCTCCTCAGGACTCCCTATCTGCTCTCTATTCCCCAGCAAGATTTGGCCAGTAGGAAGCAGACCAGCTTGTTGGTCCTGTGGACAGCATACAGTGTTCTCCCAGGGGCATGACCTTCCCCACTGGCAC
Organism: Protopterus annectens; assembly: GCF_019279795.1. NCBI lineage: Eukaryota > Metazoa > Chordata > Ceratodontiformes > Protopteridae > Protopterus > Protopterus annectens. The sequence continues at coordinate 262,231,437 of NC_056744.1, read as the reverse complement.
CACTTCAAGCCTGCAAAAGCTACCTTCTATGTAGAAATGTGTCCATGAATGCGCACACATTCCCCCATGGCTCCATAGAACAATTGTACTATGGTAGCACAAGTTCATCAGGCTCAGAACTCCACTAATGAGTACCTAGTAGCCCTGCTAGTTGTCACCCCTATGTTGAGCCAGAGCCACCTCCCTCCCTGGCAGGAGTCACTCACTCCCATCCTTCCCTACCAACTACCTACAGGCACCTGAGCTGTACATCAAAATCAAATTACTGCAGCGCAATCAGGGCTTTAGCTCTCTGTGCCACAAAGCTGCCTTAACTAGCGAGCTTATTACACTTTTTTGCTTCATTTATGTTAAGCAATAAAAATATATATTAAAAAAAACCTTGACAAGTTGGGTCCCATTAGTGGTAGGACCTTGTAATTTATGATTACCTAACCAAACAGTGAACAGTCAAAAGAATAAATAAAGAAGTTCACTCTTTTATGACCAAATCACAAAATAATGAAAGAAATGTTTTACACACTACACCCCCACAATCCTTTCATAATATACATACCAATTCAGAGACTGCATAACAATGCAGAAAGGGCAAGTTCGAAGACCTTGTTAAACTGCAATCTTGAGCGCAGGACAACAGCCAGTGAGACAGAGGAAAAAAAAATGTTTGCTCTTCTGTTCATTCATATTTAGTATCTGCAGCCATAATTTATATGTCTTTAAAAGACAAATTAATATATTTGATCATTCTAGGAGCATTTTTGCATTTTAAATAAAACTATTTCAAATAGCATACAAATGACTGTAAGCTGAATTACAGAGCATACTAAACCAACTGATTTTTTTAAGAGATGGGAAATAAGGTTTCCTGTTTCTAAAATTTTCATCAGGAATTGTTGCAAACTTAAGAAGATATGTCTAAATAAATGGTACAGCCTCGTGCAGTATTAAATGGGAATTTTTTTTTGTACAAGCGTATCAATTTTATTTCACTTTTAAAACATTTATTTAGCTTTCTTGAAGCATCTGCCTTGTTCAGTGATGCAGGAGACAGATTTTCTACTTGCATTTTCAGCTTTAATGTGCACTCTGTTGCCTTTATTTTACAAGAATGAAGCAGTATTAGAGGAAGGGTAGCAAGACGGCAAGGACAAATAAGTCTGCATTGTCCTGACCATGGTTGGGGCCCACATGGAACACTTTATCTAGTTCTGGGTGCCTAAGTCAATAATGCAATGTAAGGAATATATAAAACAAGAATGACAATTTGTCAGAAGCCAAAACAGCAGGCTGTTAGTATTATTGTCTTCTAAAACATAAATTGAAAACATTCAGTAAATAAGGGTACCAACAAAGAATGCATGAAAGGTTGTAGCTTTCAGCAGTATTACTGCACAATCAATCATGTTTGTACTTTAATAATTTCTCTTCATTTGAAAGATGAAAGAAAATGTACCCATCTCCAGACAATAACCACAAAGTACTACCATCCTTGCTTTAAAAAAAAAGTCACCTGGATGATCTCTATTAAAGTCAGTTGGACAACAAAATTACTTTTCTTCTGCATCTAATCTATGCAAGTATGCAAGTATAAAACAACAAAAACACCAAGAGCAGGAGCCCTACTGTTTGTACCGGTCAATTAATTAAGGCTCAAAACAATCAATCCAAGAAAGATTGCCAGCATTCTGTCATGGCCTTTAGTCTGAGTTTGTGTGTTTTATATGTGTGTGTGTATAGATAGATAGATAGATAGAGATAGATTTATATATACATATAGTTTGGGAATGTTAGCAGTGTGAGAGGGATTACCACCCCCCCCCCCCACACACACACACACACACAAAATTGTGCTCTGCAATCCTGGGAATGTACCTGTTTTTACTAGTAACTGCCCATGATTTTAATTGTTTTGGGTCTGAACAAGCATCAATTAAATGGGATGCAATTATTCATAATGAACCCATCAAGAGTGCTATGGATAAGGGCAGATGTAATGGTGGTTTAGTTGGCTAGCAGAGATCTAATGCTTTGAGCTATTTCCTGTAGGGCATAGTTTGATTTCTGCAGCCTCCATTTATCAAACTGTGTTTCTGAGCAAGTTATATCCAGTTAGACTAGCCCGGTCAACAAATGGAAAATAAAATAAATACATAAATAAATATTTAACCAAGCGATGGTCCTGGGCTGAGTTTAAATAAAGACCACATAGATCAGTGCTCTATCTCAGTTGACAAATAATAATAAAATTTCTGGCACTTGAATGATTTTTATACTCAATGCCAGTTTTCACAAAAAGGCTTTTGTCTTTGGTGATTTTTTTGTCATATTTATATATTATATACATTTTTAACTGGGTAAGTGACATGATCCACTGCAGACCATTGTCAGCCACAATCTGTGTAGGAAGTGTAAGCTTAAATCTAGTTCACTAGAATGTATTTGGGACATGGGAGGACATGCGTTCTCACAGAAAATCATGCTTAACAGTTTACATATTGCAAACAGGTATTTGAATCCCTGATATTGGACCAGACAGTCAAAAATTATAAGGAATTAGATGTCCTGCCACCACTGTTTTGAATCGTGCAATCAAATAACAATGCCGTTACTTCCATTTTTCTACAGCTGCCCCATTTATTGATTATTCAATGAGCAAGCCTAGGTTATTCCACTGATTATCAGCCACTGTAAAATGTCATAATTTTGTCAGGATTTTGCCTGTAAACACTGATGATCAAAAAAGGATAAAGAATACAAGTGTCTGGTTGCTGACTTGACTTGCTGACTGCAGGAAAAACTCTTTTGACATAATTTAGTGTTGCTTTCAAGCTAAACCAGTTGGAATTCTTTAATGGATATTTGCACACATCTGTCTACTACATTTACATCATGGGATACGTGCAGTTATGTCATTTCATAAACTGTATGCCTGTAATAAGTAAGGTAACATGAGACACCATTATAATCTAGTCAGACCTTAAATTATGTAACCATGCCACAATGAAACACAAAAGTATTTGCACATTGTCCTACATCTTTCTTTGCTATAACATTAGAGACTGCACTTTAAATTATCATTTTCCTTTAAGATATAACATGACTGTTAATAGCTGAGGACTAAGAGATACATCACATGTTTAACTCTAAGTGGCGATTCAGTGAGGCCCTAATATACAACTTTATGCTTGCATATACCTATCCACTGTCCCTGATTTTGGAAAATATCCCTGAATTTGGCTTATGCTTCTGCCCTGTCTGTAAATTTGTTGATTTTCTGGCACGTTACTGAGGCTTACAGTAAGTCAATAATGTCAAACATTAGTGTTTCATACTTCTTATTGTGCAGAAAATGCATGTTGCTGCAAAACCTATTGTTCAATTAAATTTTGTGTGAATTAAAGAAATATTTTTAAAAAAATTACCCTTAGTTTGAATATTTGTTCCCCATTACTTTTGGCTTTGCTCAAAATTCTTACAGAGAAGTTAGGAGGCATAGTGAATACTAAAATATACATTTCTAATCCTCAAGTAGTGTCATCTGTGTACCAGTAACTGTGCATATTATAAATGTTGCACAACTGAAAAATACAGTAAATTCAAAGGTCACAAAGTGCTAAAAGATTTTTAAAACGTATTGTATGGATCTCCCTGAGCTTTTTTGGGCTTGATATCTCTTAAAGCATCTCTTAAAGCTGACCACCATAAGATATTCCTGAAATGTTAGGTACTTGATGAGAGAGAGAAATGCAATGCCAAAAACATGAACTTAATTTCTGCGATTACCAGCATTCACTCATTAGAAAAGTGACATTTTAAGGTTATCAGTGGGGATGAGTATCTCTTTCCAATACTGTTTCTTTTATAGGAAGGCATTGTGGATGCCACAATAGTGGTATTATACAGAAGAAGCAGAAGATAATGGTCATCGGCCTACTAGTAAATGCTTGTTTACTTCACAGCTTATCCATTTCACATCTGGAAAGTTCCAGGTACATACAATCCAGGCAAGAAGTAATCTTGGTACAAATCACCTCTAATGGTAAAATGTATTTATTATAAGTGATATTCCTCAGACAGAAAAAAATGATCTATGGACTTGGAATAAGAACCAGTTGTTTATAGATATAAAGAGACAGAACAACTAAAAACAAAGCCTAAGTAATTTCTCCATAAATGACACTCATTACTATTTGGATGGGAGAGAGGAGTTGTGGGAGCTTAGAAGCAGCATGAGTAATAACTGCAAGATACTTGGCAGGACTGCATCTTACTGGTTTTCTTCATAGATACATTCGTGAGCATTCGTGAGTGCTAGGCTATCTACCCTCAAGGGCCATTTTAAGCTTAAATAATAACCCAGAGTCAGAATCAGAGTTTATGTTTGTTAGGTGAAAGCCTTAGCTATTATGCCAATCTCACCAGGAACCTATCTATACTCACATTTTTAGTAGCTGAAAACCTGATCCATGGAATCATAGGTTCATAGGTTAGCACTAAGCTAACTGCCCTTGTGGAACATTTTAAGCTTAGCCAATTATCCTATTTGAGAATCAAGCCATGCACATTGGTCTGTAAGGCAAATACCTTACATCATAACATCATTATGCCAAACCCCAATCACTACTTCTTATGCAATTAAGGATGGTGTTTAAGCATCCCTTTAAGGTTTCTAGGAGTACAGATCTTTCATAGTGGAAGAAAAATAGTACTTGGTATAACTGTATAACCATGAGTGTACACTCTATCTGCTAGTTTCCTGATATGGTTTACTCTCTCAGCTGTGTGGTGGCTTCTAACAGGCACAGAGGGTGAACACTAAAAACATGTTATTCCAGTTGCTCTTCCTGTATATCTTTTTTCCTTAGTCCGAGTTACTATTGCCATTAAGTCCTACCTTTAAGTAAAACTATAGCCCTGTATATTGTTCTTTACTCCTGTCAAACAACATTGTCTCTCTCCATACATCCAACTTCCCAAATCCTGCTCTGATTCAATTTCCTGTTCATGCCATCTGCTCTTCCTGAAGAGCTCATTTCTTTGTCACAGCTACTGCATGCCTTTAATTCTCCACTTTCTTAGCAGTGCCAAAACAGGCATACTAAGTGAAAACCATGCAGTGGTTATCTTGGTTACATTTCCCGTATGTATCCAACATAGTCCCAGCTCAGCTATTGTACTCTTTGATTCACTTATCCTGCTTAAAACTGCAGCCATACTCACGCACATACTCACAAACCCACAAAGTATTCTACCATCCACATTTCCATTTCAGTCTCAGCATGATCTGTTCCCATTCCAACCAACACTAAGGCCTTTACCATGCATGCACACTGCTCCTTCTGTGCACATACATTTTCTTGTCCTGGTTATTGCTACACATAATACTTCTCTTGCTTGGCTGTTATTCCACAGATAGACTGAAACCCAAGGGCAGATCATTTCATTAGTTCTGCCCATATGTTTTACCTATTGTCAGCTTTAGTTATCTAATTTTGCCAATCCTGCTGTAATATTATAGTTTAGCTACATTGTTCTTGATTTATTTTTCTATGTAACCTGCTTTCTATCAGAATCTTGTTATGGACTGTTTTGCTCAAACCCCCCCCCCCCTTGACTCTGAGTTTGTTCACTGTTCATGTAAACTATTTCGCGTATTTACACACACACACACATATATATATATATATATATATATATATATTTGCTCCGGATTCTAATTTTTTTTTCTAAATATGGTAGCCCTATTTCTATTCCGGTCTCAACTCATTTTTACAGCTATATCCTACCCCTTGAGTAGTTAAGAGACCCACTTAATAACACTGTAGTTATTGACTTGCACATACCCATTGTATCTGTATCGTATGCCTACATCAGTAATCCCTAATTTCCCTTTGTGGAATGCATTATAATCATATTCACCTGTGCTTTGATTTATTATGTGCTCTCTCTTCATTGATGCCAGTATAATACTAACATTAAATTGTTTATCAGCTTTAAATATCACAACATTCGTTCTTCCATCCCTTATAAACATTTTGCAATTAATTTTAACTGAAACTTGTGCTGTAAATGGAAAAACATTTTTCTGAAGAGGTTTCCCTTTGCTCCCTTAGCAGACTGCTTTCATCTTTACCCCCCCCCCCATGACTGCCAGCCACTCCTGAATTGTAGAATCACAGCATAATAGAAATTGAACTGACTTTGCTGCCCCACGGTATTTCCCACTACATCAGTGTGATTGGTCCTTACTATTCTCAGTCCTGCTGACCATACCTCTCAATTGTCCAGATTCATTTGCCTCATATTTTTTTATTTGTTTTTCATAAAATGTATGGTTTTCTGGTAAACAACTAAGGATTGAGTTCATGAAATAATGATGTACACGAGTTCAGAAAATGCATGCTAATACAAATCCTGTTATTCTACCAACTTTCAAAGTTTAAAAATACAATATTTAAAATCTGTCCTTATTTTGGACCTTTGCCCCCCATTATTTTTGACTTTGTCCAGAATTCTTGTGCTATGAATTTGAACAGTAGCTGATTACGTATCTATAATCTAAGACGCCACAATTTTTGACTTACAAACATAAAGTCTGTGTAAAGTTTGTAGTGTTGTGTACCTTTCATGGTGAAACTTGATAAATGTCTTCCTCCCAACCACAACATCACCGTTTCTAAACTAAAACGAGAGCACAACATATAGTCACTTGAAGTGGGCTCCCTCTCTGTTTTACCCATTCTGTGGCCACTCTGGTTTTATAAAGAATAAAAAAATTGACCACCTAAAACTTTTTAAAGTAGCTCTAAAAACACATTTTATCTAAACAATCCATCCTGCATCTGCCTCAGGAGCAAACCGCCTTAAACAGTACTTTGCATCAAATATTAGGATAGCAAAACCCATTCTTCACATTAATCTGCCATATTCCTACTATACAGGATACTATAATTCTTACCTATGATAGTATTTGTTTCTTAGTCCATTCTTTTGCTATTGATGTAACTTTATAACCTATTGTAAGGATTTTCTAGTTCAGTTTAATGTAAATCTCAAGAAATGTAAATTGTAATATGTTCTCTGCCTGTTATACTTGTTATAATTTAACCTGCATTTTAAACATTGTCATTCTTTGTAATGCTTGTGGAGCTTTTCTCCCGGGGCCTCCACTGAAAATGAGTCTCTGACTCAGTGGACTTTCCCGGTTAACAAATGTTAAAAAACAAATAAATAAATAAATAAATAAATAAAGCACGATATGCTGTATGACTGCCAAGAGACATCCCTTCAGATATAGCAAGCTTGCAGATGCTATTCGGCCTACACACTAGAACAAGTCAATCACACTGAGACTGCCGTGTTGCAGGAGTGTCTGAGTTTCCCACCATATTTAATCTAAATCTTTTTAACTTGTCTGGTCTCTCATAGGGTCTCCACCCTTAACACCTCATGTCCTACTCTCACACAAAAAGTTAATACAATAACTAGAATTCAGTAGTAAACTTCAGCTGCACAAAAAGTACAAAGGTTTCTACAGCTGTTTGCAAAGACTTAGACAGTAGAAAAGATTAGGCAACACTATCTTTCCGCTTAGTATTAAATGAACATGTACAAAGAGTAGACATCACAACTTATTTTATAAACTAGTCCTCCGTGGTATACTACAGAACTATCCTATTTCTGCAGCAAATATAAGCCATTTCTAAGTATATGAGCTGTTTTCATTTTCTTGTCTTCAAATGTAACACTGTATGACATTTTTTATTTTAATGTGTACTATTTCTATATCAGATGTAAGAATTCATCATCAAACTGTGACTAACTTATAGTGACCTAATTATAATTATGCTTATTGTATAAAATGTATTGAGTATTGCTTTACTGTTTACTCATTTTATTGTAGAGCTTTGTTCCCCTAACCTCCTCTGAAAATGGGCAGTTTGTCTACCCAGGTGGACCATCCTGGTAAACAAATGCAATTAATAAATAAATGAGTGAAAACCTGACCTAAGGTGCAGTTTAGGTATTTAAGCAGAACAGCCACCAATGTAATTAAACATGCAACTCACAGACAGTGCAGTTAACATAAAAAACACATCACAAGTCTTACCCCCCTCTGTGTTCCCCATTCTTTGCCAACAGCTCCAATAACAGAAGTCCTTCAAACAAGTCTCCCAACTAATGCTTACCTGTAAGATATGTGTTCACAGCATGACCTACAAAAAACACATTCTGCTTCTTCTGTACAGAACATTATTAATTCTATTTGATGTTTGTTTACCTCATATATGACGGCTGCTTCCCTCCCAAGTCTTGCCTCTCTTAAAGATGGAATGACATTCTTAGGAGAAATAGACTGCAAGGCCCTTCTTCCTAAAGAATGAGAGTCCTGCTGGGTCACAGCAGGATTCAGTCACATGTTTGCTTTAACAAATAAAGTAGGGAGGATAGTAACTTTACGGGAGTAGATTATAAGGTTACTCTCTCCATGGAGAGAGAGGATTCACCTGCAGATTGCAGATGAATTTGTTTCAGCCCTTTCTCTGTATAACAAATGGAATGACAGAGAAATTAATAGGGTAACAGGAGAATGGGCAGATGTAAGGAGCTTTGAATAAGCCCTCCCCCAATAAATAAACAGCATTAATCGACTGACATTCATAAAGTTTTAAGTACATCTTTTTTCTTTTACTCCTCTTTGTGTAGCTATAGTAACCTGGTTTTACTACAGGACAAATCTGGACAAATATATTTCAGTACTGAAAGTATTTTGGTCATTGATGGAATACAGAAAATCTTTATAAATTAGCATACAGTAGACACAGGTGAGTCAGTCTATAACAGAATAAATCCATTGGAAAAATAGCCAGATAACATCCAAGATCATGGCTTAACATCCACATGAATTAAAAGTAAGCCCACTTGTAAGACTACAATTAGAAGCTGGGATGCAGAACAGTTCCTCAATGCAGTAGAATATCTTTACATTTCAGTGAAAGGCTAATGAAATTAAGTGGAAAGTTAATCAGCTGAGATAATTTAAATAAGCTGACGTGCTGAAATACAGAAGACTCATAACAATCTGAATAAACACAACTTTCAGTACTTTATACATGACTGAATCAGTAAGTGTAGTCATCAATCTGTAAGTAAAACAATGGATTAAAGCCTGACTGCTTCATCAGAAAAATGTGTTGGTTTAAATAAAATTAGCCCACCATTATTAACAGCAACAGCATATAGCAAGTTTTGTTTTGTATGAGGGCATTAACTTGAATTATTTGTTTCCCCTTGTAGTATAAGCTAGATGTTATTTCCTGCCCAAAGACATTCCCCAGGATTCATTAAGCTTGGTGCAAGGACAGTGTTAGCCTTGCACTGTCCGTGCAGTGTAGAGATGGCACAGCAGCACCATATGCATATTAATGAAGGCGCGCTGCTGCAACTTCCACGTGTACAGGAAATGTGCGCGTGTGCAGGGGGCGTCTCTAAGCACTGCACGGAGGCGTGAACATGTCGGCTGCAGATGCGCAACCTAAAATGCTGACTAGCACAGACTGCATCTAATAGTAATCACTCCTGTCAGTATCCGTGGATACTGAAATGTATACAAAGCATACAAGACAGTTCCGCAAACACCAAAATAAAAAGTAAACACAAAGACACGTAGCTGAATATTGAGCCCCCGTCCCTCAAACAAATGACATTTAAAACCCTGTGCCCGTATTTCATTGTAGTGTTGATTGTTATACCAAGTGGAAGCAAAACGCAGTGTGTTTGCACGCCACTGCCCTTTGCTAAGCCTAGCCCAATGGTTGGGGTTACCACCTGTCCCACATTGTGAGGGACAGTCCCTCTCTGGGCAGTTGTGTCCTTACCAAATATATTTAAAATGGCAAATGTCCTGTGACTGTAGGACATAATTATGCTCCATATTTTATGTAACAATTCCATAAAATAGATATTTTTGTATATAAAATACCTACATGTTACAAGAAACAGAATAAGCAACTAAACTGCTACAAGAATAAGCTTTCATTTAGGCATAAAAGTAAAGTTCTATCCTTTGTACTGACTATGGGTATGTGTCGGCCTGTAAAATCTGATATGTGTCCTGAAAATGTCCCACTTTGATCATTTGAAAAGGTGGCAACCCTAGCAATGGTCAGAGCATTCGCTCAATATTTGCCATTCGTGGTCCAAGTCATCCTTGTCTGGACGGCCCAAAGATGAATGGGTATTACCCGGGTCTACCTACCATTTCAGGAAAGATAAGTATTTGCGTGTACCTATGTGTGTGAAGTACAGCATGTGGAAGATCAAATATGCTAGGATTGTCCTCACAACCATATTGGTACCAGAGATATGTAAAGTACACAATGTGTTCTGTTGTCTGTGCCATGGGCCATCAGCTAGAGAAGGGATGGATGGTGTGTGTGGAATATGGGGGGGGTGATGGGTAATGTAATAATTCACCAAGGTGAGACTGGGTCGGATGTACAATAGGTGAACTGGAGATGTACGAGGGAGTAGTGGGTGAATCAGAAAGGAAACCAAAGAACATACATTCACATCCACAATACACCCTGACAGGCCATACTGCAGAACACAATCCCACAAACATATGAACATTAAAATGTGCAATACACATGTACAGAAATGTTACGGGCACACACCCACATAATGGTCTGGCCTGAACTGAGCCATCCAACCCCAACACACCTGTATACATAATTGAATACCCATCATCATGTCCACAGCACACTCCCCCCTTGCTGAACATCCACCAAAACCACCCATACTCGGGCTGCTAGCTTGGCGCAGCCATATCTGCACATAGTGCCCCCTACCCATATTTAGTAGGTAGTCTCACCCTAGGCTGTATCAGGCTTAAAAACTAGGTGTCCCTTGCATGTATAACCCTCCCTCATTTTCATAAAGCCAAAAGAATTGGAGCCATTGGTGTCCACTATTTTTGGATATCCCTCATGGGATAAGTGTCTGTGCTAAAGATTAGACTTGGTGGCACAACACGATGTCCAGCCCTGTAGACATCTGGACACAAGTTGCATTAGCAGCAGTTGTCACAACCCTGCTCAGCCTCCAGCCGGTCCTGCAGAACCTATGACCCAGGATTAAACACCTGACCATGATGCATGTCTCCCCATGTGCATTATCAGGAATATATACCTTTCACATGTCCCCATGAAGCTTCCCCATAGCCATCTTCCAAACAGTACATGTCCACAAATTGTATACCCCTTCCAGGTTCCTCATCGTCAGGATGCACACAACCCTGTATACAAACGGTACAGGTACCTCCCGTATGCAGTTGTTCATATACATGGCCAGGTATAATTCCAGATATGTAGTCATATATCTATCAATGTACATATTTATATTCGCATAGCTACACATCACACATACATGCATATAAGTAGTTGTCAAGTATGTGTCCAATTCATAAATATGCAGAAGAACGTAAAACAGCGACCAACAAAGGAAGTGAATAAAATCAAATCTTTACTAACACAAATATCCAAAGCACTTTTCGACAAGCCCAATGCTTGACTTCTTCAAAGGAAATGACATAACATTGACATCCACATTAATATAGTTACATAAATTATTCAATTAACTTAGGAGCAGCCTGCCTCAATCAACATCAAACAAATGTTAAAGCAAACCAATACTATATACTACTTGTACAATCCTACTGAGTTTCTTAAAACCTTAAACAATGTGCCTATATAAGTATTTCCAAATGGGCAAATATGTAATGCATAAATGTGTAAAGTGAATAGTAAAGTACATGTATGTATATGAAATATCATCTTCAAATTCATAAATATGTATACTTGCAAATGTATACATGCAATTCAAACAAACAACCAGCCCACTCCATTACCCATGCCAGCAGAATACTACAACTACATCAGATCATCTATTTACCTTCGATCCAGTACCCATATCCTCAT